>NC_091767.1:110229929-110536257 GCF_029378745.1 Bos indicus | reverse complement strand
ATTACTTTATTTCCTATTCACAGCGTGCCATCATAATTAGCAGAAAAATTTTGTCTTTCTCTTGACACATGGAGAAATCAACTCTTTTCTTACCACATTAATTTATAAAAAAGTGTGACATTAAATATCTTGTCAAAACTGAGGTGATTTTTAGGTGGGTCTCGGAAATGAGTGGGTTATTTTCAGAGGTTGCTTTAAGGTTGAGGACAGGAAATTGACCACAGATTTTGATTAGTTTAATAGCTTACCTCCCAAAGTTCTGTGTCCACTCGACTGACAGATCAAGTAGAGACCTGCAGTGGTTTCGGAAGCACACCAAAGGGCTTCTCTTCTTGAGTTGTATGAAGTGAGGGCCCATGCTATGCTAAGTCACTTCAGTCGTGTCTGACTCTGTGCGACCCCATAGACGGCAGCCCACCAGGCTCTCCCCCATCCCTGGGATTCTATATGTGTATTTTTTGATCATTACTGTATTGTCAAAACCTAACATAATTTAAAAATTTTTATATTGGAATCACAAAAGCAGTTTATCTTGGTTGAGGTGTTTTTAACAGCATTTTTCATGTATAAAAAAGCCTCACTTAAACTATAAGGGTCAGAATTTAAGTCACCCAGAATATATTTATTTAGGGGTTGCTTTTTTCCTTTGTTGTCTTGAATCGGTTACATAGAAATTACACAGTAACACCTTATGTCCTAAGAGTGGAATAAAATAGCTGTGTAACAGCTGTGAAAGGATTAGACAAGCCTGTAAGTTAATACAGCAAGGAGTCAAACCATAAGAAAATGAGAAAATGGACTCCATTATTGGGAATTAGAGCTGTTTCTAGTTTTTATGTATTTTGTTGTTTTTTGCTTTGTTTTTATTTTTGGCAGCACCAGGGGGCTTCTAGGGTCTCAGTTCCCCCGACCAGGGACTGACCCTGGGCCCTCAGCAGTGAAAGCAGAGTCATGGCCGCCGACGGCCAGGGGGACCCCCCCCTTTTATTTGTTTTGACTCTGATCACGAGACACTTCATATGCTGTTCCCCACGTTATTGGTAAATGTGGAAGTAATGTTGGAAATATGGCTGGGGTTTTTTTGTTCTTGTTTCACATTAGAATTATATGTAAAATGCTTAAAATATTTTAACAGTCCTTTTTTTTTTACTTTTAATATTTTAGAGTATATAGTAGATGTTTATAGTGTTCTCCCAGTGATATGTAAGGGCTTCCCTGGTGGCTCAGGGGGTCTGCCTGCAGTGTGGGAGACCCAGGTTCGATCCCTGGGTTGGGAAGATCCCCTGGAGAAGGAAATGGCAACCCACTCCAGTATTCTTGCCTGGAGAGTCCCATGGACAGAGGAGCCTGGAAGGCTACAGTCCATAGGGTTGCAAAGAGTCGGACACGACTGAGCGACTTCACTTTCTTTCTTTCTTAGTGATATGTAAAAAAAAGTTAATAGTTTTCCCCTTCCTTTTTTCTCTTTAATTCCATGTGTTAATTTTTTAGTTTGGTGTGTATCCTTCTATATTGTATCCATGTAGGATTGAGTGTGTGTATGTCTTTAAAAATGGGTATATGTTATCTCATGGAACTCTGCAGCATGGTTTTTTTTTTTCACTTAAAATCATGAACATGCTTCCGGGTTAATGCATGTATCTAAATGGTTTTTCAATTAGATGTGTATCATTTCATAGGACTGACGTACTTTATTTAATCAAAATATTTTGGCACTTCAGATTCCCACAAGCGCAGTATTTGAAAGTACCTACCTTCCTCTCTATTTGTACATTTCAGAACTAGTCATTTATATGTATAGTTCTATTTGGAACACTGTCTGATTCAGTAGATGGAGACAATGTGATTCTGTTTTGGCACAACAGTGATTAGTGTTTAACATGCGTTTAGTAACCATTAGGTCTATATGTATTGGCCTGGAAATAGATCCATGCTGTTATGAAGTGAAAAAAAAAAAGCACCCGTTGTAGAGTTTCATTCAGTAGCATACTCCATTTAAATATATTTCTTACCTTAATAGTGGTGTATGTTTCATGTTCACAAGATGAGGTTGAGAAGTCCTTTGCTAAAACAGTATTAATAAGGGCAAGTGTTCAGTCCTGTCCAGCTCTTTGCGACCCCATGGACTGTAGCTTACCAGGCTCCTCTGTCCGTGGAATTCTCCAGGCAAGAATACTAGAGTGGGTAGCCATGCCATTCTCCAGGGGATCTTCCCAACCCAGGGATGGAACCCAGGGGTCCTGCATTGCGGGCAGATTGTTTACCACCTTAGCCACCAGGGAAGCCCCAAGCATAGTTACAGGGGGCCCCTTGAACATGGTTGTTGCAAATACGAAATTCTGAGTGACCTCTGTCAGTTAACTCTGGGAACCTTTTTAAACCTTCTGTTGGTGGCTACAGTGCTTGGTAGTTTTTGCCTGCCTGTCTACTGCAATTAGTTAGTTTGACTAGTTCTCCTTTAACTCTGCTTTTTAGGATTTTTATTGTAATTTTTAAGAAACTTAACCAGAAAATTGGGTGAGGAGGTGGAGAACAGGGTGCTGGCTTTCAGTCTGAAATAGTGATAATTCTTTTATTTGTAAATAGCTTACTAATTAATGGTTGGAAATAAAATTTCAAAATCAGTCATCTCAAATATTAACAAATGCTTGTATGATTAATTAGCAAGTACACAAATTAGTACAACTAGAACTGGTTTATAATTTCATGATTAGCCTTTAGAGCCTTTCAAATAGAAACTGGGATTGTTAAGAGTCCACAGTTTTAACATAATAAAATGAAAGGAAGCATAGTATGTACAGCTATAACTAAGTTAGAAGAAAGAAAAGATACAGCAACATCAGAGGAGACCCACGAGAGTAGCAGTCATTTAAAGATGACTAATTACTTTCCCCCAAGTTTGAATGGGGAAAAAGAAGTTTAAAAGAGAAGTTAAAAATGAGTTAGAAGAGAGGAACCTGAAGGGAATGCAGCCCAAGAAGAAATTAATAACCTTTAAATATCATTCTTATTGTGAGAGATGATTCTTTTCCTTGTCTTCAAAATTTGGTGAATAATACAGATCAGTTTGAACCTCGGGACCAAGGTCATTCTTGTTTCTGGAAAAAGGGAATCAATCATACTCATGTATGATGTTCAGAATCACAGTTACTTTAACTAGAAACACTTTCTTTTCTGAATGAACTGGTCAAGGGAGTTTTCTGTGATGTGACTGATGACAAATGTGTTACAGCATGTCCCAGTTCTGTTAAATGTATTTCATACAGCTAAGCAGGAAGACTATATTGTGTGAAATGATTGTCTGGTAATTTACCATAATTAACAGCTTTCTCTTCCCTAATAACAATAATTCACTTATTTTAAATATGTACTCTTTCTGCAAGTTAAATTTTATTAGTTACTTAGAAATTTTATTTGAAATATAACATATAGTAAGCTGTTAATTACAGTAAATGAGTTTCCCCAATCCTGTTAAGTATCTGGCTTGCGTATGTGACAGTTGGCTAGAACAGTAAAAACCAGATTAAAAAAAATATTGGAAAATCAGTTTTTGTAAAAATGAGGTTAAACCTTCATATTTATAAAGAATTTTCATCTTCAGCTGAAAACTGCTTTGAGAATAAATTTTTTTTTCTTTCAGTTTTATTGGGGAATAAAGTTTATTGTAAGTTATTACCAGTATTAGAATTCACCTCTTATTTCTCTAGGACCTAGCACAGTGTCAGACACAGTCAAGGCATTCATTTGAATAAATTGGAGAGGTTTTTTTAAAGTTATTAAAAGTAGGAGAGAAATTAGATTTCTTTAGGTTAAAGTCTTCTGTGGGGGTGAGAAATGAGCTGTGATCTTCAAACATATCTTGTAATACATAAACTTTCAAATTTTACAACTACAATATGTCATTATTTCTCTTAACTCCTGGAAAAATATATAGCAGACATATTGTTAACCTTCAAATACTGTATTAGGAACTGTATGAAATGATCAATAATTGACTTAAAAAAAATCTACAACAAAAACAGTTTCATGTGGTTCTATTTCTGACATTTCACTTAGAAATAATATAATTACTTTTTCTTTGGATGCTATGATTATTTCAAGTAGAGTGAAAGGGTTTTTTGTGTTTATAAGTTGGTGGTTACTTTTTACGACATTCTATTGTAAAATCAAAGTGTTCCAAACAAATAGATCATTAGACTTGAGTTAACGGCTGCAACGGAGACCTTAACAGGGGAGGAGGACTATTGATAATGATACTATTTAAACTTAAATTTATAAAGATTTCCTTGATTGAAGTTTTCCAGAGTAGCATTTCTTATCTGGTATTTCCTAAAGTGAAATATTGGAATTGTTTTGACACATGTTCTCTTTCTGTGGGTGATACGTGAGAGTGCTGGAAGTGTTCATTCGAGAGAGTCTGCGTATCTGATTAATTTGGGAAATGCAGTTTTCTCTGCTGTTGTAACCTCCATTTTGTTTATAATCACTGTGGTTAATTTTATATATCTTTACAGGACACACGGCTTGGATAACTTGAGCATACTTTTTCCCTGAAGTAACTCAGTTTTCTTTGTTTCTAGTGCCACCATGGCAACTGCCCCGTACAACTACTCCTACATCTTTAAATATATTATTATTGGTAAGTTTGTTTAACTTATACTCTTGTTTGTTCTCCAAAGGTTAAAATGCAAAATGTTTATATGCTAATACTTAACATAGTGCCCCAGAGGAAGTGAATACTTGTCTTTTTCACTGCAAAGTTAAAACTCCTTTGGTAGGATTTTTTTATCAGTGACCTGTTACTTTGTGACCCTGGGTACAAAGCTGGCTACCTTTGAAGTGACTTGAGGGCTACCTGAAAGTTAATACTGGGAATGAGATTAATTTCCTAGGAGTGTTGATACATTCCAAAAATATCATGAAATTTCTCAGAGCCCCCTGGATTCCAAAAATTGATAAAAATTCAGAATAATTGTGTAAGATACATGAAATAAATCGTAGTTTTTCTCTTGCTGTTTATCCATATGTAAGAGTAAGTTGAAATATACGTATTTTTCTTTTAATTCTTCCTGTTAGTTTGGTTTAATATTGAGCTTATGTGACTATATTGTAATGCTTCCTTCACCAAAGGTTAAATTGCTGTCAGTACAGTCAGAGATGATACCTGTTCCATTCGGATTTTCATGTGATGCACATTCTTTTGTGGAATTCTATAAGAAATATGAGATAAAATGGGATCTAGTGAATCAGATTTCCAAAGCTGATTATTTCTACTTGTTCTGTGCTGCCCTTTTGGTCACTCCCAGGAGTTTTTGGCTTTTATGCATGGGTTAAGGGAAAAAACAAAAAGTTGTAATAGTTTAAAGTAGAAAACACTGTTCAGTTTTTCTGTTAAAAAGCTTTTCCCAGCTGGTGTCTATTTATTGACATAATTCATAACCAGATTCTACCACCAGTGAATGTTGGGAATAGTCAATTTATATATCACAGTGAAAACCTACCTTTAGGATCTTTTGAACTCATTATAAATGATGAAAATGAAAATTTTTAAGTGCCCAGAGGTTTGTGATGTAATATGGTAAAAGAGGTATAGCAATCATTGCATGTAATTATAAGAGGATAAAATTGGAACTTTTTTTTAACAGGGGACATGGGAGTAGGAAAGTCCTGCTTGCTTCACCAGTTTACAGAGAAAAAGTGTAAGTTCAGTGTGTAAGACAAAACATTGGCGGATTCTTACTGTCACTTTCCTGCCTTTTAAAAAGTGTTCTTTTCAGTACACTCTATGCAATAGAATATAACTTTTCCCTATGTATATGTACTTTTGTCTTTAGGAAGTGATTTTTTTTTTAAATAGGTACAAATGAAATATACTTGTATGTATGGTGGTGTTTTTTATGCCATATATAGTTTGATTGACTAGATTTTTGATAATACAAACTTTGGTTTTAAATATATATGCTATTAAAAATAAAAATATATAATTTCAAATTTAAATTATCTTTTTCTTGTTCTCTGACTTTCCATTGTAGAAATTATCTTATTAGGGGGAATGTGCTTATATATCATTTGCTAATAAATAATAATAGATTGGAAATATTTAAAATGGAATTCTTTCTGCATTCATGACTGGTCATTTTAGATTCAAAGTGCTACTCTGTCTTGTGTGGTAGGAGAAGGGGCCATTTTATTTTATGTAACCGATAGGCTAAATATAGTTGAAATTGTTTCCAATAGTTAAGATTATTTCTGTGGCATTTTTTAGCTTAATGTAACGTTTTATGAAGTGTTTAGCAGTCTGTGTACGGTAGAGGAGTAATGGTGGATATAGGTTTTCAGTGGCCTAGTTGTAAAGAAAGGATTAGTAGACTTGTCCTATTGGATTAGACTTGCAAATATATAATTATAAATACTAAATTTCATGACAGTCTTTGAAGTATTGATAACGTTTTACAGAATAAATACTTGTTTGATTGAAAACTCCTAGAGTCTTAAAACTGTTAATTTGTTATTAGGTAAGAATTGTCAGAAGGCTAAATAGTATAATGTTGTTACGAAGAGTTTATTAAAATCCTTATTTTTAATTAGCAGGTAGCCCAGAGGTCAGTAAATAGTAACCTGTGGGCCAGGTCCTGGCACTGCTTGTTTTTAGAAGTAAGGTTTTACTGGAATGCTGTCATGCCTATGTTATGTATTGTCTGTGGCTGCCCTTGTGCTTTAGCAGCGTGGAGTCCTTGGAACAGAGGTCTTTTGGCCTGCAAAATGTGAAATATTTATTATTTGGTTCCTTGCAGAAATTTCTAAGCCTTGTTCCAGTCACATCCCTGTGACTCCTTAAGGGTTTTTGCTAATTTTTTTCTTTTCATGCAGGCTTTAACCTGTTTATAGCCTATAAGCATTAATGAGTCTTTTGGTTGTCTAGTACATCATTTTCCCATTGATCTTAATTTGAAGCTTTCTGCAAGTTGGAATATTGTTATTTCTTTTCTTCCCTAACAGTTATGGCTGACTGTCCTCACACAATTGGTGTTGAATTTGGTACAAGAATAATTGAAGTTAGTGGCCAAAAAATCAAACTGCAGATCTGGGATACGGCAGGACAGGAGAGGTTCAGAGCTGTCACCCGAAGCTACTACAGAGGCGCCGCGGGAGCACTGATGGTGTACGACATCACTAGGTGAGGGGCCCATGGTTCCCAGCCTTCATACTCGAGCAAGGAAATCTACTTCAGGCAGTGGGTTTTTTTTAAAGTTGTTAGGCATTCTATAGTTTGTAATTGTGTATCTGTTAAATGACTTATTATTCGGGTTTTATGGTTTTTTTTTCCTCTAAATTGCTATGTGTGAGATTTTCAGATATATTATCTGAAAGTGGGTAAGACTAAAGAAAACTTTAGGAGATGCTGGTGGAGCTAGTGAAAGAAGACTCTTCTGAAAAGCAGTATCAGTTGAATTATTTGAGGTGAAATATTTCACACCAAATATTTTTACTTCAGTAGAAAGCAAGCAAATCTTTAAGAGTTACTCTGTTCAGCCTCTTGCCTGTGGACGGAGGAGCCTGGTGGGCTGCTGTCCATAGGGTCACAGAGTCGGACACGACTGAAGCGACTTTGCATGCATGCATGCATTGGAGAAGGAAATGGCAACCCACTCCAGTGTTCTTGCCTGGAGAATCCCAGGGATGGAGGAGCCTGGTGGGCTGCTGTCTATGGGGTCGCACAGAGTCAGACACGACTGAAGCGACTTAGCAGCAGCAGCAGCAGTGTTAAAGTTCATGTCTTTTCAAAATAAGGCCAAGCAAAGGAATTAAGTAGTTTTGCTAATCCAACGTGGTAGATTATAAAAAATTCTCATACTTGAATCTGAAATATTAAAATTTTTTGTGTCCTAAAATGGATTGAAGTAGCTCATGATACTTCATGCTGCAAGATTAAATTTATTTCAACTCTGCTATTTATGGAAACTCAAAAGTAATTGATACGGAATAACAAAACTGGACCTTAAATGTTTGATTTGGGAAAATTGAGCCACTTCATTAAACGCTGTGCTGTTTGTCTGCTCTAAGCTAGAAAATGAACTAGACCACCTTTCATATTAATGCAGAGTGTCTAAAGCAGAGTGACTCTTGTCTCACCTTCGAGCGGGTAGGAATCAGTAAGTGGGACCAAGTGATAGACTTTCACGTGTATTTCCTTTTGGATAATGCTTTGCCCTGCTTTTGAAGAGTCACAGTGAGAAGTTCTATAGTAAAGGGACTCTGCTGCTGCTACTGCTGCTGCTAAGTCGCTTCAGTCGTAAGTTTGTTTAATTTAGTGTTTCCTAAGGTTATTTTCGGAGAAGGCAATGGCACCCCACTTCAGTACTCCTGTCTGGAAAATCCCACGGATGGAGGAGCCTGATAGGCTGCAGTCCATGGGGTCGTGAAGAGTCGGACATGACTAAATGACTTCACTTTCACTTTTCACTTTCATGCATTGGAAAAGGAAATGGCAACCCACTCCAGTGTTCTTGCCTGGAGAATCCCAGGGACGGGGGAGCCTGGTGGGTTGCCATCTATGGGGTCGCACAGAGTCGGACATGACTGAAGCGACTTAGCAGCAGCAGCAGCAGCAACAAGGTTATTTTATTTATTTAGAATAAAGATAGTGGATGGTTATGATTATAGTCTTGTAGTTTTACTAAATTTTCGAATTGGGTGGTCTCAGGGCAAAACAGAGGGAACAGCCTTAAGGCTCTTCACTGGAGCCAGGCAACTGGTAAATAGTTTTGTGGGAAGACAGGTAAAGAACCTGGCCATTTGTATGGACATCCTTTTATGTGGGATGCATTCCTGAAGGCTCTGCATAGTTGAAGACTGCATTCATTATTAAAATCTAACTATGGTGATGTGTACTTAAGTGTATCTATAGATTGTAGATTGTTTTGCTTTTCTTTGTGTGTTCTTTAATTCCAGCCTATTGAGATATGAGTGATAAGGCTTGTGCTTTTTAAAATTTATATTTGATCACTGTTTACTTGGACAAGTTGAAAACACTGGGAAAAAAATTTTTATGTGACTTTTTTGACATGTAGGTGGTGGTTTGTGTATAACATGATATAGTACAGTAAAAAGAAATTCTGAGTAAGGAATTCTTTTCAGTTCTCTCTGGGAAAGGAATATATCAGATTCTGTTTGGTATATCAGATTTTATATGAACACTGGCAGCTGGAGATGATGGAATATATTCACTAGACTGAACTCGAAACACTTCAAGGACACAGTGTCTGTAAAAGGTCCTGCACCTGGCTCTGAAATCATTTCTGCCTCTTTATGGGCCTCTGTTGCCTCACCTAATAGATTAATGTTCTATGAGTCTGTATAAATTAGAAATATTTTTAACCATCAAAATTAAAAAAATGTTTTGACCTTTTTGGTAAAGTCTAATAGTGGTAGTATATTCTGTATTATTTTAAATTATTTGGATTTGTTTGCTGTCTTAGGTCCTACTTGGCTAATGCAAAGGAGCCAGGAGTTTTTAAATTCTCAGATTGGAGAAAATGAAGAAATAAGGCATTATGAATCCTCAAATGATTTAGCTGCTGGTAAATGAGAGTGTACAGTTAGGATAAACTCACCCTCTGATATACCTGGGGACTTCAGTTTCCAGTCAAATGTATTAATCTTCTTAAAGCCGATTTTTAAAATTCAGAGTTCAGAATTATTTTCCATTAATTTTTTATCTTGTTCTTGCTTGCTTATTGGTCTGTTTATGTTTTTAAATGTAAATAATTTACTCCTGATGTATAAGTCATTAGCAAAGTTGTTGACTATTGAGTTATTTAAAACAAAAGGTTTGGCTAGATATTTGAAAAGTGTGTGTTTACATTCCACAATTCTCTAGGGCAGCAGTCTAGTCAAATCAAAAATATTTTTTAAGTATATATTTAAAATATATTTGATGAAGTTTCTTTTTTTCCTATTGAAATGGCAACTGTATGTGGCAGTCACAAAAATAAACTTTAATTTTTGCAGAAGAAGTACATATAATCACTTAAGCAGCTGGTTGACAGATGCAAGGAATCTCACCAATCCAAATACTGTAAGTTAAATGATGTCTATTGTACAAAAAGCTTAAGATCTAAGTTGACCCAGAAAGGAAAGCCACTTGCTAAGTGGACTTTTTGTATTTGGGTACTAAGAATGAGAGAGTCTTTATTCTTAAATTGAAGAAAATGTAAAACCTTTTTTCGAATATGGACTATGCCAGGTTTCACACTTACAGTTGGTTTTTGTTCATGTTTGTGGTTTAAGAAAAATGAAAGTTACTAGTGGGGTGGTGATCTCATGTCACATGGAGACTATGAAATCTGAAACTTTCACTTTAATCTGCATTAATTTCATAAAACGTTACCATTAGAGGAAACTGGGCAAAGTGTACTGGGATCTATTATTTCTCACTACATGAGTCTCCATAATTTTATTAATGTCAATTAAAAATAAAAACTGTTCTGCGTATTATAAAAAACTAGCCAGTCTGAAAAGATTTATTTGAGATTTTAAAGACTAGCTACTATGGTAGGCTCGGCAGTATACAAAAAAGAATGTGGGTCTTTGGCCAATACAAGGTCATCGTCCAGCAGGGAGATCACCTGTGGGGATACAGATAACTACTGGGAAGCAGAGTGAAACAGGCTGGACACAGCGTGGCCGGGGTAGCGCTTGCTAGTGGTGTGTTTGGGGGCAGCCAGTGTGAACAGTGCCGTCTGGAGAAAGCAGGTTGACAAAGGAGGTGTTGTTTGATCTGGGACTTAGGAGTAGAAGGTTTTGGTAGATTCTGCAGAGGGTATTCCAGGAACAAGTGAGGGAAGGCCCTGAGCAGGAACAGACTGAGCTTTGTGAGAGTAAGGCCTGGGTCTCACTTAGCTTTGTGCCCCAGAGCCTGGCAGTGGCCTGGTTTAGTAAATACGTAATCAGTGCTAAGATTGGCTTTCATCAGGGAACAGCAACTTAATTATTTTTAAGAGTCAGTTAACATGGTTTGCCTTTTATGCCAGGGACTGTGTCTGGGACTTCCCTATCCATTATCACAGTAAACCCACTGTAGGTATACATGCAAATCTATAGGTGAATGGTCATACAGCTTTGTTTGCAGTAGTCAAAAAAGCAACCTAGATGGCTGTCAGTAGGTAAACGGTGAAACAATTTGGTGCATCTGTTCTTGGGAATACTCTCCAGCCATACAAGGGAATCACCTGTAGATAAATAGATCTCATGGGCGTTGTGCTGAATGAAAAAAGTCAGTCTCGAAAGATTACATTCTGTATGATTCCATTTATATAAAACATTCTCAAAAAGAAAAGTTCTGAGTTGGAGAGCAGATTTGTGGTTGCCAGGGGTTAGTGACGGGGGTGAAAGGTGTGAGCTGACTGTAAAGAGGGCAGCACAGTCCAGTTCCTTTGTAGTGAAGAAGCTGATCGTGGGGACACAGATCTATACCTGCAGTAAAACTGCATAGAGCTATACACAGTAAAACTGAACTCTCAGTGAGGACTGTAGACTGTGCCAGTGTCAGTTCCCTGGTGTTGAGAGTGTGTTAAGATCCTAGTATTGGGGACGCTTGGTGAAAGGGATATAAGAGCTCTACTCTTCTGTAAACTTTTGTGATTCTTTTGTTATGTAAGTAAAATACTAAAAACATCAAGAAAACAACTTATTGTAGAGAGTCATTAGAGGAGCATAATAAAAAAAAATTAGCCATGTCCTTCTTGTTTCATTTATGCCTCTTAAAATCTTACCAGATCTCATTATAGAAGAAAGAAAAAAAATCTGTTACATTTTCTGTAACTTTGCCTTTGATTTCTATGTGCAAGTTGCATACTTTCTACTTTTGTTGATAGTGCTGTTGTACCTGTCTTGTTAGCATGCCACCTTGTGCCTCCCCTCTCACGAAGATGGGAAGTGTGGTTTGGAAATGCTTAAGGAATGGAGAGCAGGCAGTGTTGTCTCCATTAAGCAAACATTTCTTAAACTGAGTGCCTGTGTTATAAGGCCCTGTACTACTTAGCCATTGTGACTTTACCAACTTTGACTTTTTAAAAAACTTGATTTCATTTTTTAAGTGTAATTGCCTTACTCTTTACTGGATAGGTGGACTGACCGTATGTGAAAATGTTTTCCCATCCTCAGTGGGCACCTGTCCACACTGATTGAAGAACGCTAAAGGTAGACATTTGGGTCAAAATAGTTACAGTTCATGGACACCATGTTTTGAAAGGACAGCCAGGGGCTGAAATTTCACGTGAAAAAAAGTTAGTGATGGACAACCCTTTTAGTTGAAACCATCCATTTCTAAAGTATCTGGATTTACCACATCAGTTTTGAAGGGGAACATATTTTGCTTTGAATATGAAGTCGCTGTACAGACTTCTCCCACCCCTGCTGTCCCCTCTCCTGGATGCAGTCATTGTTATCAGCTGCTACAGACCTCGTCTAACCGAGGGATAGTGTAGGGGAGGACAGGATTGGAAGGTCACAGTTCGGGTTTTCTGCCTGAATTCTGATGTCCGCCTACCACGGACTCGTGAGTGATCTTCTAACAAGTCCTTGTTTGCTTTGAGTATCAGTTTCCTTACGTGTAGCCTCAGAAGTTGAACTAGTAGTTTTAAAGCTTTCTGTGGATTCCAGGAACTTAGGAAAATCTAATGAAAGGCAGAACCCTTCTCTTCCAGGCAGTGTCCTGGAGACACCCTCTGTGCCTCTTCATAGTTACACCTTCACGATTCTGTGGTCATCGTCCGATGGGTAATTGGTAGTATTTAGTTTCCTTTGTAGACCTGCATGTTTTTTCCTCCAGATTTTTGGATTTTAGAGTTTTCATGTCTGATTTAAAGGTTGCTTTTGTGTAAGACGTCTCTCTTTCGGTTACAATCCAGGTGATAATCCTCATAGGGAATAAAGCAGATCTGGAGGCTCAGCGGGATGTGACGTATGAGGAAGCCAAACAGTTTGCTGAAGAAAACGGTGGGTTTCTTGTGAGGTTTAATGGCGTTCGGTCACACATGTGAGATTTCTAAGGAGAAGTGGGGTTTTGACAATGCAGATGATTTGACAGTTTTTTCTTTTCTTAAGTGCAAATTGCTCAAATCGAAGAATGAGGAAATACAAAATGCGTTTGTATTTGGGATTCATTTTGAGGGCAATAGAATTATTTAATGACATAAAGATTCCTTCCATTTCAGACTCATAGTCTTTCATAAAATACTGTGGTGGTAGTACTGAAAGCTGATGGGAACGTTTTACTCAGAAGTCACTTAAGAGAATGTCCTTGTGAGTTAATTTGAAATGTGTTTCATAGTCTGAATTTTATTTTTAGGTTTATTGTTCCTTGAAGCAAGTGCAAAAACGTAAGTATGACTAAAATCAGTAGATCATTTAAAATTATATTCAAATTTCTCAAAGCAGAACCACATATATATATAAATGTATAATGTGTATGTACGTACAGTGTATGATATGTAAATGTGTGATGCTTATGAACCACATATATATATAAATGTATAATGTGTATGTACGTACAGTGTATAATATGTAAATGCGTGATGCTTATGGACCACATATATATATAAATGTATAATGTGTATGTACGTACAGTGTATAATATGTAAATGCGTGATGCTTATGGACCACATATATATATAAATGTATAATGTGTATGTACGTACAGTGTACAATATGTAAATGTGTGATGCTTACGGCAGGGAGAAGAGCAAAAATCCTTTGCTTGTTTCACATTTCAAAATCATGTTTTTTGTTACTTTTCCTAAAATATTATACCTTGATTATACTCATTGGTAATACAGGTTAATAAATGAAATTGTGTTAACACAAATTGTGTAAAGGCTAAAAGTGACCTTTACAACCAAGGCTGAATTGGGCATCTTGGACTCAAGGTTGTTCAACCTGTTGATTTAATACTTGTCATTTTAGTAAAAGCATGACTTTAGGAAATATTCAATGTCTTAAGAGTAATTAGAAGCATAAGTAACATTTCTCATTGTTATTCCACGTTCATTATTGAACCCCAGCACTCCTGTCATAGTTCTTCATTTATTAAGCCAAATACTCCTTGCAGTGCTGAGAAGCTGGCCCCTTTTTGTTTAGCCTCATCTGTACTGTTGGTCCTAAAAGGGCCAATGTCAAACGTGAACATGGCTAAGCATGATAAGAACAGTACAGTTTATGCTTGGCTAATCAGACCATACAAATCCTGGAATACTGATTGGAGATAATTTTATTTCGGTTTAGAACACCCCCTACTATGGCCTGCTTAATTATTGTTATATATTACTATATAGCATTTTAATGATTAGAGCACGTACAGTTTCACATTGGGTTTGTAGAAAGAGCTCTTAGTATTGTTGATATGCTTTCCAAAGAAAATATTTTCCCATGTTGTTCTTTAGCTCAGTCTTCTGGTAATCCCTTATTAGATGACAGTGGCTAAGTTGAAGACATCATGGCAAAAGTTAGCAAAAGGTCAGTGTGTAATGTCTTATGTTTTGTAGAAAGCTATGGTTTGCCAATAAAGTTGTTGATTGCCTCTTAGGGGAGAGAACGTAGAAGATGCTTTCCTTGAGGCTGCCAAGAAGATCTATCAGAACATTCAGGATGGAAGCTTGGATCTGAACGCCGCCGAGTCGGGTGTACAGCACAAACCTTCAGCCCCACAGGGGGGCCGGCTAACCAGCGAGCCCCAGCCCCAGAGGGAAGGCTGCGGCTGCTAGTGAGCTCCTCGCCGTGGCTCTCACTCGACCTTTCACCTCTGTCTGTTGGAAGCAGTACTTTTTACTGCCTCACTGTCTTCTGTACATCTTACTGGGTTTAATTAAAAAGAAAAAAACAACTCTGTTGTAAAAACAGTTTAACACAATACTAAACTGCTAAACAACTAGATGTAATCAGGTTATCAAAGGCAAGTAGAGTAATCCGTCTCTCCTGCATGGCAAATCGAGACTTTCCCCCCGATTGTCCTCGTGATAGGTGTGTCACCAGTCCACGATTTAGACTGAGCACTGATGCTGGACTTGATTTTTTTGCCCCTCCCTCTTTTGGCAAGGCTTTGTCTCATTGTACGGTTTAATTTGATGGTATCTTAAGCTTTCTTCCCATCTTTAACTGTTCAGGTATGTCTGTTGTAACCCATACATTTATTGCTGTGAAATGACTTCTGATGATAGAGAAAGGGTTCTTCAAAGCCTTTTGTTTTTGTCGGATAAATTCCCTGTTGTGTGGGTGGCATTTTTCTTAAGGCGGTTTGCTTCTGTCTTAGCCTTGCGCAGGGAAAATATCCATTTATCTTTTTTCTTATGCTTAATTAATAGCTTTATCCTTTTTTTTTACACCATTTTATCTTTTTCTCTTTAGCAGAAAGTAAATATGTATAAAATTTGAAGGAACCGAACTAACAATACATTCTGTGTATATTATTTTAATGAAGAAAATAAATTGATTACTGGCCTTGGAACAGTATAAAATACCAGTTTGTACAGTAGGACCTGTATGTGACCATGTTACTCCCTTCCATTTCACACGAGGAAACAGACACAGCTTCTGTGCACACGATGTACTGGCTCCGCCCTTTGGTGCTGGCAGGGTTTGGGGACATCACGCTGGAGAGCGTTCCCGGCGCGAGACGATTCACACTAGCAGATTCTGTTCCGTCTCTGCGCTGTGGCTTACCTGCTGGTTTTCTTAACTGTTCTCGTGCAATCAGCAATGTGCTAACCTGCTTTTCTCTTTTTGTAAACATTTTGCATTACAGGCTGCATTTCTTGCCTTACTGTATAGAAGAAGAAAAAAGGCTGGTTTCTTATTGCACATTTTAAGCTTTTATACCTGTATCTCAGAATGGTAAGATTCTGAACCAGACAGCCAGAACCGCAGGTCTGCTGTTAAGGGATTTTAAATAGTGCATTTTTAACACTACAGTGAAATAATTTAAGATACCGCTTGTATTCTTAGTGTATTTATGTCATGTTGGCATAAGTTGTTCTGTGAAGGGGAAGGTGTTTCTCACCCTGTTTCAGTGTTTGTACTGATAGAAAGTAAGTTACTACTTTGCACTAGGCGGTGTGGCCACTGAAGAATACTGTACTGCAAGGAAACAATCTCATTTCTGTAGACAGCAAACTTACGTTTTACCAAGTTCTTTACTTCTGTTGATTGATTCCTAATTGAGTTTATGGTTCAGGCTGGGAATTGAGAAGTTATTTGAAGTAGGATAGGTAAAACCTCAGTATATTATATAAAATGCACCCTCAGCTCAACTGCTGTGTTTAAAATACACATTTTAAATCCCTATTTACAGACACTAAAGTAAGAAATACTGCTTTCTGGGTTGTAAACGCGTGGTAGTACCAGAGTCTTGTACAGTCAATGTTAAATAAAAGCCACAACTGGAATGTGCAGAAAACAGGATTTGGTTAATTTGTGGACTCATCTTTATTTTTGTCTTTAACTTTTTTAAAGAGCAAGATACCTGGAGTGTATCGGGTATGTTCTGGTAAGGACGCACAGTGATCTGTTCTGCTTACACTGTTGCATCACGAGGGACTCACCCAGGGACCATGACCTGCTGGCGTGTGTGTGTATATTTACAAAATCAAAACAAACGAACCACCCCCCGGGTACAAGGCAGCCATCCCAGACCGAAGTCTGTGGCTTGTGTAGGTGCAGTACCCTGGTTCCCAGAGTCAGCTACAGTGGGTCTTAATTGTTCTGTGACAGATTTACTCAGACTGCTGTACTCTTCATTTGATGTAACAAAATGCTATTAATCTAAATATTTGTAAATAAAGTACCTGTATCTAGATTAAAATTGTTTGCCTTATTTTCTAAATTATAACAGGATTTCATATTTTCTTCAGGCAAATAGCTATTTGGCATTAAGTTGCCAGTTTTTACTGCAGAACTGCCCTTAATTGTTGTTTAAAAAGAGACGTCTGCGTAAATAGTATATAAATCCACAGCACTCGGTAATGGAGCTCCGGTCTGACCCATGCATTCAGATCCCACTCGCGGTGTTCTTTGGCCTTTTTCAGTGTGAGGTCAGCACGCCTGGTGGCTGACACTTCTCCCTTGACTCTGCTCAGGACCAGATTCTGGTATTTGCATGTGTGATCCCCTGTAATAAACCTGGGTGCTCAGAGAGAGGCAGACTGTTGTAAACATCTGTGTGCCAGACATTGGGCAAGTACCTTGGGGAGAATGTGAAATTCTTTTAATTTTTAATCCATGGAGAGCTTATTACTTGTGTGGTCACCTGCTTTTCTGGGTTCCTCGTTGCCCTTGCACCTATGAGGCCCTCCTGAGTAGTACTTGGTGCTCGGTACTCTGTGCGTTAGACATTCCGGGATGATGTTCAAGTATTTTTCATGGACAATAAAGTGTTTGATGCAGTGATTTTGATTTTTTTGGGGGCGGGGGGGTGGGTGGCTGGTGATTTTTACATAATCCTAGTTGGAGGGAGTAGAGTTTCTTTGGAAAGACGTCTTTTGAGACCAGGTGTTTGGCTTCATACACGAATCACCTTCTAGGTCAATAAGACTGTAGTTTCGGGAACTTCTCCACATCTGTTGTTTTAAGTGTGCTCTTTTCTTATAAACATGTGGCTCAGTTCACAGCCTTAACAGAAGACCAAATGATTCCTGTTCACGTGGCAGTTTAGGAAGAAAATATTTTACTCTCATTCAGCACATGGACAGACCAGGAAACTGTCCTTGAAGGATTTCAATAATTGTTGAATTAGGCCAGGCTTCTAAGCATTTTGCCAAGACTTGTGAAAATGAAACAAAGAATGTAAGTAAAAAAGACACCATCAAATCAAGTTTACATCGGAAGTAGATGTTTTCTAGAACTTACTGGCTGTTAGTTTTATGACATTTTCACTGTCTTATATTCATCCCATGTCAGTCCCTAGCCCAGATCTTAATGGTCCAGCTCTAGGCAAACAACTTCTTAGGAATATAAACCTCAGCAGGTGGTCAGAGAATAGTGCTGTACTATATAAAGTATAACATGGTATATAATACCTGTTTCGGTTCAAAAGCTGTCTAGGAACCTAGAAAATAGGATTGTTTTAAAATATTCCCAAGTCTGAACACAGTTTGAATTTACCACTGGGTCAGATTCTCCAAGGGCTTCCCAGGTGGCTCAGTGGTAAGGAATCTAGCTGCCAGTGCAAGAGACATGGGTTCGATCCCTGGGTTAGGAAGATCCCCAGGAAGAGGAAATGGCAACCCACTCCAGTATTCTTGTCTGAATAATCCCATAGACAGAAGAGCCTGGTGGGTTGCAGTCCATGGGGGTCGCAAAGAGTCAGACGTGACTGAACGACTAAAAATGCGTGTGGATTTTCCAGAGTTCTAATTTTCCACCAAAGAAATGTTTCTCGTTGAAGAAAGGCTTCTGAAGTATATACTACAGTTTTATGACAAGTATTTTCAAAGCATTGACATACAACATACTTCAACCTGCAGACAGAGACGGAAAGCCATCGGAAAGACTTGACGTTCTCTTGAAATTAGGGTAAAAAATTTATGGCTTTACTGTAGATCTGTGAAATGTAAAGTCAGATGTCAGACCCACATTTATTTTATCTTTTATTTTCATATGAAAATAGATTTTAAACAAAATCCAAAAATAACTTTTGGCACTATAAATAAAGAGGAGCCTAAGCATGTTGTTTTTAACCTAACTATAGATTTTACCAGTTTATAGATTCAGATCAGCACTGGTTTTATAATAATGCATTTCAAAGGTTAAAAAAAGAAAACCCTCAGCCATGTAAGACCCTGGTTTAAATAGTATACGATATTCCCATATGTACAGGTGACTTAACAAAAATGCTGAGAGTCGCTGTAGAAGTGGAATAAGCTACAGTGGAGTTTTCAGCATCTGAATTGACTGGATCTTGATAAAAACCAAGTGGCATTCTAATGAAGTTAGTGAGGTAGTGGAGAAAGTTATTTCCTCATATTTAGGCAAGACAGTCTTCCTCCATCTGGCTGAGCCACTCGTCCTACAACAGGATGAGAAAGGACTAAGGGTGAATTTCTGCAACAGTAAAAACAGGTTTTAGCTAAATTCACAGAACTAGATGATAGCATCATGGCTAACAGGTAATATTTGAGTACTTCTTTGGAAAAATGTTTTAAGATGAACCACCATACAAAATTACCCAGGATAAAAGTTAGATGGTTACTTTGATTAAGACTATGATAAGCTACAACTCAACATCTGCCAATTGAAAGTGCTAGTTATTTATAAATAAAAGAACTTTTTGTAACATGTACCCTGTGAGCAGGAAGCTGAGGACAGCATCAGTGTCGGTAACTGCCTGCTGATGGTGATGGACCTTGTGGAACTTGATGGAAGGAGCTCTGGAAGAAGGAAGATAAAACGTTAGGCTCAGAAGCCAGCCCCCTAACTCCAACCTAGTTCAGATTTTCATCCCACATACCCCTAGATTAAGACTCAGGGACCCAACGTACTTCTAACAAACCCCTCTCTACGCGCTGTGCCTCTCGCGCCACCTCTGTTCCCTTCCTGGACCCGGGGCGCCTCAGGTCTCCGGCTGCCACTGGAGCTGAAGAACTCAGCTGGCGCCCACACCCCTGCGCACCCGTCTCCCGCTCTTCCGGGCTCACCTCCAAAGTCATCTCTACAAAGCTCTCTGCCTCTGACCTTCTTCCAGCCCTGAGGCCCATGACGGTTTTGGCCTCTATCTGACTTGGGTCCTACCGTGGAAGATTTAAGGTGATCATATTCACATCTTGGCTCTGCTGCTAATGAGCAGGCTATGGTCTATTAAAGATGCAGACTGGCCTTGGATGTTCTTGGGCTCAAAGACAATACACTGCTCTGTGGTAGAGAGAGATCAGCCTCTAAATCCTCGTTTTGTGTCTCGCTGTGACCTTGACATTTCTTGTTTTCTACAGTTTCTTCATATAGAAGGATGAATGCTAGTTCCCAGGAGTAAGTGAGGCAGTACACATAGAGTCTGGTGCACACACAGGCGTGCAGAGGCACTTCGTCTGACTCTGCGGCCGTACGCACTGCAGCCTGCCCAGGCGCCTGTCCGTGGGACTCTCCAGGCAAGAATACTGGACTGGGTTGCCATGCTTTCCTCCAGGGAATCTTCCCAACCCGGGGATTGAACCCACATCGCAGGCAGATTCTTTACCGCTGAGCCACCACACCCACACACTAGGCATGCAAAATGGTAGCTATTATCTGTCTGACAGGAATATTGTCTTACTATTTAGGGACTCCATGAATATATTTTACGTTCCTCCTAAATAATTACTAACCTCATCTAGGTCTCACACAGAAAACCTGTGAAATCTTGTGTTGTGCTTTTTTTTTTATAGACTCTGAATTAAGAGTTCAAACTTCGCTTAGGACTAACAATTGGCACAGTCACCTTTCCCAAGTGGACAGACTAAACTGGGACACAAGTTGGCTTCAGAGGTCCAAACTCTTCTATTTTTTACTGTGCCACATGGCTTATGGGATTTTAGCTCCCCAATGAGAGGCTGAACCCGGGCCCTCGGTGGTGAAAACACAGAATCCTTAACCACTGGACCACCAGGGAATTCCCTAAACTCGTATTTACCAAATAGACAATAAGGAAATCCAAAGTGGAGAGCCTTCATGGGAGAGTTAACTTTGTCCCTGTTTCCTAGTTGATTTCCTAAATCAGCAGCTTGTCCTCTTTACGCATTTACTACCAACCAGTTGATTCCAGTTTCCCAGGGACCATGACAACTTTTGCGAGTCTTCCCTAAGACAAGTTTCCCTGAGATTTGAAGGTGACAGTCGTGTCCTTCCACCTTCAAATCTTGGGGAAACTCATGCCCTTTGGGCTTCCCTAGTAGCTCAGCTGGTAAAGAATCTGCCTGCAATGCAGGAGACCCTGGTTTGATTCCTGGGTTAGGAAGATCTGCTGGAGAAAGGATAGGCTACCCACTCCAGTATTCTTGGGCTTCCTTGGTGGCTGAGCTGGTAAAGAATCCACCTGCAATGTGGGAGACCTGGCTTCAGTCCCTTGGTTGGGAAGATCCCCTGGAGAAAGGAACAGCTACCTACTCCAGTATTCTGGCCTGGAGAAAAACCATGGACTGTGTGGTCAACAGCACCACAGAGTTGCACAGGACTGAGCGAATTTCACTTTTCACTTTTTCGTGTCCTTCTGAGTCTAACTCTAGGCTGTGGGCCTCAAAGCTTTCAGGGACTTTCCATGTACAAGCCAGACCACTTGTGAAGAGCCTCCTCCTACCTGACTTGG
The DNA here is from genome assembly GCF_029378745.1 of Bos indicus. Classification (NCBI taxonomy): domain Eukaryota; kingdom Metazoa; phylum Chordata; class Mammalia; order Artiodactyla; family Bovidae; genus Bos; species Bos indicus. Next base: position 110,514,932 of record NC_091767.1, on the reverse strand, counting down.
TCCAAGATGGGAGTCCTCTGCAAGGGAAGATTCGAGCTGAGACAGAGTGGCTGACGACGTGGACTCCACAGACGTGCTGGTGACCAGCTCCCCTAAGGCGTCGACCTGCCTCCTCAGGCTGTGTAACGTGCCCTCGGTCTGCCGCTTCCCTTTGCTTAACACCTCTGCCTGCTTGGACATACAGTGTCGGAGCTGGGCCTGGAAGCGTTACAGGAGGACTTAGGGCTTTACAGGGGGAATGTGCCAGAACTAGTACTGAGTAGCTTCCTCACGTTTAACATTTGAAAGGCAAATCTGTCAGAACACAGAAGTGGCTGCTGAAAACCCTTGTCTTCAAAAGTTAAAAAGGCGGAGCAGGCGGGCAGGTGCCAGACGGCTCTTCCGCGTGTCGTCACTGCACCTTAAACTCAGCCTGTGTGCTCCACTGTCACAACACGCGGGGTTTCCGCACCCTCCTCGCTGGACGCCTGCTCAGACTCAGACGATGGGTTTACACTGCTATCGTCAGTGTCTCCCAGTGCTTGGAATCCTCAACCCCACACTGCTTCCTGGCTTCCCCACGGCACCTCTGAAATGATCCTCTAATTAACGCTGCTAGCAAGCACTGTCCCACAGAACGCTCTGTGACGACAGGAATGTTCCCTGGTCTACATCTGCTGCCTTCTATGGTAACCGCTAATCGTGTGGCTGCCAAGCACGTGAAATGTGGTACCTGAATTTTTAACCTGGTTTAATGACAGTGAATTTCCATTTAAACAGCCACGTGTGGCCAGAGGCTATCTGATATAAAGCGCCTTCTCTCACTCGGGACTGCACGTGGCTCCCTCTCAGCCCTCGAGGCGAGTGGCTGCTCCCCAGCGATGCACGCTGTCCTCTCTGGTTCTAACCGCCTCACTCATTCCCAGCTCTCCACTATACTCTTCACTCCTACATTTTAAGTCAGGCCTCAGGAAGCATCACTACGAACAAAGCTAGTGGAGGTGATGGGATTCCAGTTGAGCTATTTCAAATCCTGAAAGATGATGCTGTGAAAGTGCTGCACTCAGTATGCCAGCAAATGTGGAAAACTCAGCAGTGGCCACAGGACTGGAAAAGGTCAGTTTTCATTCCAATCCTAAAGAAAGGCAATGCCAAAGAATGCTCAAACTACCCCACAATTGCACTCCTCTCACACGCTAGTAAAGTAATGCTTAAAATTCTCCAAGCCAGGCTTCAGCAATACATGAACCACTGAACTTCCAGATGTTCAAGCTGGTTTTAGAAAAGGCAGAGGAACCAGAGATCAAATTGCCAACATCTGATGGATCCTCAAAAAAGCAAGAGTGTTCCAGAAAAAACATCTATTTCTGCTTTATTGACTATGCCAAAGCCTTTGACTGCGTGGATCACAATAAACTGTGGAAAATTCTGAAAGAGATGGGAATACCAGACCACCTGACCTGCCTCTTGAGAAATTTGTATGCAGGTCAGGAAGCAACAGTTAGAACTGGACAGGGAACAACAGACTGGTTCCAAATAGGAAAAGGAGTACGTCAAGGCTGTATATTGTCACCCTGCTTATTTAACTTCTATGCAGAGTACATCATGAGAAACACTGGGCTAGAGGAATCACAAGCTGGAATCAAGACTGCCGGGAGAAATATCAATAACCTCAGATATGCAGATGACACCACCCTTATGGCAGAAAGGGAACAGGAACTAAAGAGCCTCTTGAAAGTGAAAGTGGAGAGTGAAAAAGTTGGCTTAAAGCTCAACATTCAGAAAATTAAGATCATGGCATCCGGTCCCATCACTTCATGGGAAATAGATGGGGAAACAGTGGCTGACTTTATTTTTCTGGGCTCCAAAATCACTGAGGATGGTGATTGCAGCCATGAAATTAAAAGACGCTTGCTCCTTGGAAGGAAAGTTATGACCAACCTAGACAGCATATTAAAAAGCAGAGCCATTATTTTGCCAACAAAGGTCTATCTAGTCAAGGCTATGGTTTTTCCAGTAGTCATGTACGAATGTGAGAGTTGGACTATAAAGAAAGCTGAGTACAGAAGAATTGATGCTTTTGAACTGTGGTGTTGGAGAAGACTCTTGAGAGTCCCTTGGACTGCAAGGAGATCCAACCAGTCCATCCTAAAGGAGATCAGTCCTGGGTGTTCATTGGAGGGACTGATGTTGAAGCTGAAACTCCAATACTTTGGCCACCTGATGCAGAGAGTGGAGTCATTTGAAAAGACCCTGATGCTGGGAAAGATTGAGGGCAGGAGGAGAAGAGGACGACAGAGGATGAGATGGTTGGATGGGATCACTGACTCGATGGACATGGGTTTGGGTGGACTCCAGGAGCTGGTGATGGACAGGGAGGCCTGGTGTGCTGCGGTGCATGGGGTTGCAAAGAGTCGGACGACTGAGCGAGTGAACTGAACTGAACTTACGACTAAATCCTAGACACCTATTTTCAGCTGCCTACAGACAGACACCCTTCCCTGTGTCTCATGAAGCCTTCAAGCTCAACATATCCTGAGCCAAACAGCTTCTCATTTGACACCCAAGCCTACTTTTCTGGTTTCCCCAATCCCTCCCCCGATCACTGGCCTGTGAGCTGTGTTTTGATCAGCGCATCTGTATTTTCTGTCTGCAGGTCCTGTGAGTTTCAACTGAGGCAAAGCAGCGTTACCCAGGGTTAGGAACCCTGCGCTGAGCACCAGAGCTCGTGGGTCTGAACCCTGACCTTGGTGCTGACTAACTGTGATGCCAACCTCTCTGAGCTTCGAACATGTAACCTATAAATCTGTTGTGACGGCTGCGACAGAGCACTTTCCCCGCTCTCAACAGGCCAAGCATCTTATACTTTTTTTTCTTTCAAAAGGGCCACCTTGAGTCGGTCCTCACGGTGCCGCAGCTTCTCCCGGAGCGCTTCTCCACGCCAGTGCTCATCCTTTTCAGAGGAAAAGGGAGCCATCAGAGAGTGAGCAGCACCGTCACAACCAGCCCGCCTTTCCCTCCTCCCACCCTCCAGTCCATGTCAGAACTCATCTGGGGCGGTGGGGACCAAAGGGCCATTTTAGGAAGTCCAGGGAACAGCAGGATAAACAAGCCCTTACCATTATGTGAACGCGAGAAAAATGTAGTTTCTCTTCAAAAGGTGATGGCTTCTCACTCAGGGCGAATGGAAAGTTCTCCTTCAAGCTTTCCAGCCCTCCATCTAGGTGTTCGCTCCTTTCCAGAATGGCCTCCAGGTCTGCTGGCAGCTCCGGTAGAAACTGGTTGAGGTTCTTCAGGCTGGCTCTGATCTCGTCTTTCACTTCAGACTTAAGTGTCCTCATCGCTTCACTGATTTCTACTTGTCTTCTTTCCAGGTCTTTCTGGTTTACCATCTACAGAGCGAGTGAGAGTCAAATACCACCAAGTACTAGAACTGAAGCATTATTATTTAATGATTTAATATTTTAAATACAGGTATAATACACCGAAAGACCTACAAATGTTACTTATTATGATTAGAACCGTAAAAACTTGTGATTTTTCCAGCTACCCAAGTATGTCTAAGCTACCGAGTCAAGGATTTCCTGGCCTTCCAACTGGAGCCATGCCTGTTTGGAGAAGCCCAGGGCAGCGCTGCTTGCAGATGGCCCACACTATTGCAGTCCGTCTCGCTGCAGCGGGGCAGCGCTGGGCTCCAGGCTCACTTCCAACAGTCATTACCAGTGCGAGTTAGGGCAAGCTAGCTAACTTCTAAACCTCCTGTATCCTGCAACGTGAGAGCTACGTGAGAATTTATATGAGGCACCTTAGCGGTCCTCAAAGGAGAAAAGGGGCATTTACTGAAACAAGTTTTAAGTGGTCTAGGTTATAAATGTTAGCACTTAAAGGGGCTTAGAAAAGGTCTGCTTGAATGTTTTTATTTTACACATGAAGAATCTGGTGGTGTGGGAGAGATCACTCTATATGGCTCTGTCCATAAAGAGCTTAGTGAAGATACCACAGTCATACTCACTGCTAACTGCCCTCCCAAATTTACAGAGGCCAGGGGGCCTTTCAAGTAATTTTTTCTTGAGCCAAAGGGGTGTGTGTGTGTGCGCGCGCGCGTGTGTGTGTGTTGGGGGCGTGGTTATAGGAACAGATGAGACTAAATGGCCACGTGGGGTCATCCAAAGGACAGAGTGTAGCAGGGTCACTCGAGGGGCCTGAGCAGCCTGACGAGACAGCTCTGGAGTGGGCCAGCCCCTGACACGGGCTGAGGGACACGGCGGGGTCTAGGGTGAGACCCTCTGTCGAGGACGAACCGTTCTCCTCTCCTCGGCCTGGCTACACAACAGGCGATCAGAGGTTTCCTTGGGAGTTTGTCTCTTACAGACTTGTTTCTGGCATAAAATCTAGTATTTCAACACAGCACTTTGGGACTTGATAAAATTTTATGCTGAAGAAGTGTCATTTTTCTTTCAAAAACTAACAAGTTTGGTGAACTTAACGCATTTCAAACGTGTATCTTGGGGGCATTTTAAAAGTGTATCTTGAACAAATACTTTCTTCTTGTGGAAAGTTCTAAATTTCAAGACTAGAAGAACAATCTGATCACTAGTCTGACAGTTTTCACAGAGCCGCGCTCCTTGCACGAGCGCGGCTGAGACGCGCCCCGCGCCCGGGGCTGCGGGCGCACCTGCTTCTTGAGCTCCGCGTACTCCTGCTGCATCTGGCTGAGCTCCCGCATCAGGCGCCGGGCCCGCTCGTGGTTGTCCTGCGCCACCTGCTCGATAGTCGCCATCTCCTTCTGCATGGAGCTGTTCTCCTGCTTCTGCTCCTAGCAAGGGAGGAGGAGAACGACTCTGGAGGTGGGCGCTGCTGCCTGGCACTCGCCATCTCTGAGCCTTCGTTTCCTGTCTGGCCTCCAGCTATAAAGGGATGATCGGCCGGCCTCCTGCAGCAGCGGCGGCAGAGCTGGAGCAGAAAGCCTGAACCCTGGGTGTGCCGTGTCAGCACAGATCAGGCGACCCTCCCCTGTCTGGGAGACGTGAACAGCAGCCACCATCACAGGGTTCCTGGGAGGGTTAAAACCTAGACATCTGCCCACTCCCGTCACAGTCCTGTTGCACGTCACTGGCTGTGCGTGGTATCGCCCTCTGGGAGATACATCCGGATGCAAAGCCACATTCACACTGCAGGGCGACATGAACCCCTCCAAAGGGGGTTAGAAAATCCTCTTCTGGGACAGTACCTGTCGCTGCCTGTTGGTCTGGAGGCACCTGAGTGCCACCACCCACAATTCATCTCAGGGATAAGAGCATGACAGATTGAACCTCCTAGTTTTAGGATAATGATTAATTAAAGCTGATGCTGACCAAAAAGGGCATGATGAGAAAACCTGTGAGCACAGACTGCAGCTGGGGAAGAGGCTCTTCAGAAGCTCGCCCGCCCCCAAACCCCTGCACCCCCGCTGGAGAGGTGCGCAGAGGCTGGCTCGCCGAGGGTGCTGTCTGAGCCTGTGATCAGCGTTCCAGCCAGACAGCCAACTCCGCTAGGGCTGAGCCCAGACGCAGGCAAAATCTCCCATTAGCTTCAGGCACAAACTATGCACAAATGTACCCAAAACAACAGTTGGGTTAGGGACTGGGTTGCCCGGTCATTTATTTTCTCTACATGGAAGGCGTCATGGCACAAGCCACCGGGGTGGGGCAGGGGGCACAAGCCGCCAGGGCGGGGCGGGGGCACTCACGAGAAGGGTCTTCTCATGGAAGGCGTCAAGGCACAAGCCGCCGGGGTGGGGCAGGGGGTACGTCACCGCACAAGCCACCGGGGCAGGGCGGGGGGCACAAGCCGGCGGGGTGGGGCGGGGGCACTCACGAGAAGGGTCTTCTCCAGCTGGCTGCGCTGGGTCTTGAGCGCTTCCCTGAGGCTGGCTACCTGCTTCTCAGCTTTCTTCCTCTCCGTCAAGAACTGGTTTCGCAAGAGGCTGAAGTCTGCCCTCATCGAGTCCGCCTCTTTCTGAAGAGCCAGCAGCTCAGCTGACTTTTCCAACAACTGCTGCTCCCGTTCTGAGAGCTGTTGTTCTGAAACAGCATTTCAGGCAGTTTAGCCCGAGTCCCTGGGCTGGCTAAGGGCAGACTGCACAAGGACGAGACGCTCACTCAGGCACTTTCTTCCACCAGCCAGTTGTCTAACTCTCCCCTGACCCACAGCGGCGGCCCAGAAAAAGGTTCAGAGAAGGGTGCCTTTTGATGTAGTTTGTTATTGAAGGACCTGATTCCAAAGTGACAGGCGGCCACCATTTTCTGAGTCTTTGAGACTGGAGAGCACCAATTCTGTGAGGTGCAAGGAACACGGAGGAGACTACTGAGATGCTATTTATTTATTCACTTGCTTATTTAAACATCTATTCAAGTCCTTCCTCCACTTTTAAAATTTTTGGCTGCTCCATGAGGCACGTGGGATCTTAGTTCCCCAACCAGGGATTGAACCCGTGCCCCCTGCATTGGAGGTGCAGAGTCTTTATCACTGCACAGCTAAGGAAGTCCCTGGAACGCTTTTTTATAAACCTACTTTTAAATAAAGGGAGGTACATAGTATTTCTTCCTCCATGGGAGGCCGTGCAGGAAAAGAACAGAGGATTTGGAATGGCATGAGTCTTATTTTCTATAGAGGAACCCATTTCCTGGTATTTAATGGGAATCGTGCATGCAGACACCCAGTGCATGGTGAGTACACTCAATAAACGATGCTCATACACAACAGTGATATTTAACACAGATTTTTCTAATCCACCTGTGTAAAGCAACACCCTGCCCAGATATCACTTCTCACGCCTCTGGCACGGTCAGACTCGGCATATTTAGGTTTGTTTCAAAATGAAAAGGGTTGGGTCTGAATCAAGAGTTCCCAGGGAAAAAGGAGTAATAATCCTTTCAAAACCCAAGTCCTCAAAGTTTCCGCAGGGGACAACAACATTTTCTGAGCATTATTAAAACCTGAAGTCTAAGGGAAAAAAATTCATTTACTGACGTAAGAACCATCTTTTGCCCTTGAGTCAAGTTCATTAATATACGGCTCAAAAGAATAAACAGACCGAATGGCCAACAACTGTATCACAGAACTGTTAATATTGCTTTTTGTAACAGGTTGAGATGAAATGGATCACTGCTCCAAAGCTCGGAATTAATGCACTTTTATAGAAAGCCTTTAGGGCGCCTTGTGGCACTTCTTTGCCTTAATATTCCACTTCCTTGAAAAAGCGTTCTCAAAGACAGTGACACAGTCAAGGACAAACACCTGACTGTGTCGAGATCGAATTCCATCTCCATAAAGAGAGTCTGCTCCCTCTGGGCCCGCCTCCTCAGCTTTCGCAGGACCCGGAGGACCGAGTGAGGGCGGCCCCCATGCCGCTCCTGCCTCCTGCCTGGGCCACGGCCGAGGCCGGGCCTCCTCTACGCCTTTGACAGTCAGCGGGTCCCCCAGCGCCCCACCCCTGGCAGCGCTCCGGGATACATACGGGTCTGGGACAGCGTCTTCTCCAGGGTCTCACCCCATCTCTCCTCCTGCTGCAGAGTCCTGGCGCGCTCCTCGGCCCCCAGCACCTGGCTGAGCACCTGGTCCAGGGCGTTCTTCTGGTCTGCTATTTCCTTTTCCAGCTGCTGCTGCTGCTCCTGCAGGGTCGCTCGACTGGCTTCTAACTTTTTTTCTTCACTTTCTCTCTCTTTCTGGAGTCTCTGAAACGTCTTATTAGAGAACAACCTGTTAGTCATCAACTAACTGTGTCCCGCAGGAATCTTCATGGGCACTAGTCGGATTCCAGTTCAAACAGAAAGTAGCGAGCAGCCCACGGTGATAGAGAGGGAGTTCTCCTGGGGTCAGGTGGGGACGGAAAATGATTTGGCTAGCATGTGAGGAGGGGATATGCAGGAACCAACACATGGCCACCACGGTTCTTTATGGGGCCTGTTCTACAGTCTTAATGGTCCATAATATTAATACCAAGGGAGTCAGAGAGTTGGTGTGAAATGCCCCTCAGGTCACACAGGGCAGGTTCGGGTGAGCAAGACCCCAAGCGGGAGCTTCTCAGCAGCGCCGCGCCAGGGGAAGAGCGCTCCCCGAGTGGCAGTGCCCCCTTGCCTGCCGCGCGGGTGCGGTACCGTCTCCTGCTGGGCCAGCTCGGTCTCGTCTGCCTCCACCTCAGACCCCAGGGGAAGAGCGCTCCGCGCGTGGCCAGCTCGGCCTCGTTCGCCTCCACCTCAGACCTCAGACCCCAGGGGAAGAGCGCTCCGCACGCGGCAGCGCCCCCCTTGCGTGCCCGCGGGTGCGGTACCGTGTCCTGCCGGGCCAGCTCGGCCTCCTTCGCCTCCACCTCCGTCTGAAGCGCTTGCAGGTGCTGCCGCTTTGTTGCCTCTTCTCTTTGGCAGACTTCCAACTTCTTTCTGCGTTCCTGGAGGTCCTCCTGCAGCCTGGTCTGCTCGCCAAGCAGGACATCCTGGCGCTTGGTGGTGTGGAGCAGGTCCTTCAGGTCAAAGAACAAGCTCCAGCCAGGGACAGAGCCACCCTCTCTACCGGGCTAGTGGCACTGCCGCACCGCCTGAGCCCGGCGGACACAGCCTGAGAGCTCCACAGCCTCCATCATCGCAGTAAACAGGCGAAGGCGCCCGGAGCTCAGTGTGACCACTGATCCCTCTGCCTAGTATCTAAGATGGCAGACCCTCAGCAAGAGACTCAGTTCCTCCGAAATTTAGCCATCTTGTCACTGAGGTGGGAATAAACAGCACCCACCTCAAAGGATTGCCAAGATTAAGAAAAGCTGTGAACAAGCCTTAACTCGGACTGAAAATGAGCCTAAAGTCATGGTTTTGTTACCATCTGAAATATTTATACAGGTTAAAAAATTCACAAAACAATAAATACTTCCTTCTTCAAAGAACCCTAATTAAACACTTTTGGAAAAGTTACCATATTTCTAGTAACATAGAAAATGTTCATAAGAACCCGTGTTAAGACTTTTTAGAGGACAGAATAAGCTTTATACATCTTAGAAACAGAATCTTCAAGGTAGAAGGAAGAGAATTTAGATGTCTAACCCGTAACGTACAGAGTAGAACTAAGGTCTAAAACTTGCTTGAGGTTCTTTGGAACTCAGCTCACAGCAGTACTCTCACAGGACAACACTGAATCACTGCAGGAAGACGCTGAGAAGCATCAAGGCCTCATTTGTGCCACGGGGAAGAGAGGTCCGTCGGGTCCCTGAAGCCCTCAGAGTGGCGGCTGACCAACTATGGGGCTCTTCTAGCCAACACCCCTGACTTACTAGCTTTGAGCAGAACACTGTTTGAATGGAGAATTCTAGGGCTAAAATAAACTAGAAAATTACTGCTCTGCATCAAAGGTTTTGTATATATTACATTTGTGTTAGATAAATGGCTCTAGAGGACCTGCTCATATCAGAAGGAACCAGCCTCTTTGATTTGTTACTTCAAGCAGCTATCTGCACACCTGCAGGACATTACCGGAAGATGACATCTGTTAGGCTTACCTGTTTCGCTAGGTTCAAATGGTCTTGGACATCAGCTAGTTCCTCCTGTAATGAGTTTACTGCTTCTCGTTTTTCTACAGAAATAACATTTACATAGACTAAGAAATACATATGTATACATTTTCCAGTTTCCCATCAGTCCCCTTAAAAATGTAGACTGAAAGTGAATTTATACTTCCTTCTGTTAGGGTATAACAGGTGACTATGCCACCCTACCTTATTCAAGGCCAAGAGAGAGGTACATGCGCAAGCCAGATCTGGGCTTGGAGCCTTATGTTTTTTAAAGACTTAACATATTAAAAAAAAAAAAAAGATTAACATGTTCAAAACCTCATGATAAAAAAAAACTCACACACAATACCTACTGTTGATGAGGTGTGTGGTTTAAAAACAGGTGCCTTCCACACTGCTGATAAAAATGTAAATTTGGTACAACGCTTCAGGAAGACAATTTGAAAGTAAATTTTATTATCTGTACTGGTTTTGTCCCTTACTAACTGGGTGAGACCAAGCAAGTCCCTTCTCGCTTAAGCAAGTCCCAAGGAAACTAGGCTTACGTTGGCTTCTTTAAATGGGTGAAACAATAGTTTCTACCTCATAAAAATGTTATAAGAATTAAACGATAAAATGCATAGGAAACATCTACAATCATGCCCAGTACACAGGAAGTGTTCAACAAGTATACTGTTGGCTGGAATTACTTAGTAACTTATAAGTAAACAATCATGCAGATTCATAAAGATTTGGTCATAAATACGTCACTTCCATTTTTGTTTTTAAATCTATACACACACACCACCCCTCAAGGAAAAATCTGGAAGGATATTTACCACATTGCTAGTAGAAATTATCTCTGAAGAGTGTGGTCAATAGTGATTTTTGTCACTTTGCTATGTTTTTAAAATTGTTCTCTAAGGAATATGAATTCATTAAAAAAAAAAAAAGCCAGCTTTATTGAGATATAATTCACATATAATGCATTTCACCCATTTAAAGTATGCAATTTCACAGCTTTTGCTAAATTCAGAGTTGTTCAACCATCACCATACCTAATATTAGGACAATTTCTCACTTCTGTTTCTGTAATAAGAAAGCAAACCATTAAACAAAGACTCCAGCAGAAGGAAGACGGCCGCCTCCCCCGCCGCGCCCTCTCTTACCTTGGAGCTGCTGCTGCATGGCCGTGATGTCTCTGTGCAGGGAGAGTTTGCTTCTGTTTAGCTGGTCTAGCTCCTGTTCCAGTTTTCTGATATCCAATTCCAACTTTTCTAAGTCTGACTGCTTTGCTTTGCTATTCTCTTCTGTGGCTGCTAAGACCCTACGATACAAGTGAGACCATCAAACACAAAATGTCCAAGCACAAATACCAGACAACTAACAAGCAGTGTTATGTGTCACAGCACAGCTGTGGAGTCTGGATGACATTAATAAGTTAATAATATTAATAATTTACTAAAATAACAAACATTAATAAGTATTAACAAACTGTACGGCTCTTCAACTCATTCTCAAAAAAACCCCTTATTTTCAGCTTTCCAAATAGAACATTTGGAAATGTTTGTCATTTCAAAAAGTGACTTGCTAAAATTGAAGTTTTATAAAAATCAGGGATAACATGGATAGCACTTATAATTCCAAACGTGATTAAAATGGACTTAACTATAAGTGAAAAAGCAAAAAACACAATTTTATGTATAATGCTGCTAAGCTGCTAAGTCACTTCAGTCGTGTCCAACTCTCTGTGACCCCATAGATGGCAGCCCACCAGGCTCCCCCGTCCCTGGGATTCTCCAGGCAAGAACACTGGAGTGGGTTGCCATTGTCTTCTCCAATACATGAAAGTAAAAAGTGAAAGTGAAGTCACTCAGTCGTATCCGACTCTTAGTGACCCCATGGACTGCAGCCTACCAAGCTCCTCCATCCATGGGATTTTCCAGGCAAGAGTACTGGAGTGGGGTGCCACTGCCTTCTCTGTTTAAGATTTGTCAAAAAAAAAAATGTATGTATGAGCATGTGTTCCTTTACGTGAACAGGAATCACACACTATGGACTGGCTTTGGTCTGGCTTCTCTCACTGAGCAGTCACTTTGAGACGCACCCACGGAGTTGCGTGTTGTTAATACCCATTGCTTTTTATTGCCCTGTAGTACTCTATGGCATGTTGCTACTGTACAGTCCCTAAGTCATGTCCGACTCTTTTGTGACCCCATGGACTGTAGCCCGCCAGGCTCCTCTGTCCATGGGTTTCCTAAGCAAGGATACTGGAGTGGGCTGCCCTTTCCTTCTCCAGGGCATCTTCCCAACCCGGAGATCAAACCCACGTCTCCTGCATCGGCCGGCAGATTCTTTACCATTGAGCCACCAGGGAAGCCCATTCTATGGTATGCCTGTGTGTGTGCTCTGTCATGTCCAACTCTTCGTGACCTCATGGACTGCAGCCTGCGAGCCTCCTCTGTCCATGGAATCTTCCAGGCATAATACTGGAGGGGATTGCCATTTCCTACTCCAGGAAATCTTTCCAACCCAGGGATTGAACCTGTGTCTCCTGCATTGGTAGGTGGGTTCTATACCACTGTGCCACCTGAAAGTCCATTCGATGGTATGGATACACTACAATCTGCCGACCCATTCATCAGCTGATGGGCATTTATCATGTTTCCAGTTTATGGCCACTGCGAGTCAAGCTGCTATGAGCGTCAGTGCACAGTTTTGTATGGACGTCGGCTTTAACCTCTGGGCTTCCCAGGCGGTGCCAGTGGTAAAGAACCCACCTGCCAACGCAGGAGACACAGGAGACGTGGGTTTGATCCGTGGGTTGGGAACATCCCCTGGGAGAGGGCATGCCAACCCACTCTAGTCTTCTTGTCCGGAGAATCCCATGGACAGAGGAGCCTGGTGGGCTACAGTCCACAGGGTCGTGAAGAGTGAGACACAACCGAAGCAATTTAGCATGCTTGCGTGCGCGCGCACACACACACACTACTCGTTTGCACCTCTAGGTGTGGGAAAGCTAGATCTTCTGGTAGGTGTATGTTTGCATTTTTAAGTCTAACTGCCAAACTATTTTCCAAAGTGGTGGTCTGACATTTTATACTCCCACCAATTGTGTATGAAAGTTCCTTGATAGAATTTGGTATGGTCAGTGTTTAATCTATTCTAATAGGGATGTAATGATATTTAGTTGTGGTTTTAATTTGCATTTCCTTAATTATTAATGACACTGAGCATCTTTTCATGTGCTTATCTGCCATTTATCTATTTTCTTAAATAAAATGTTCAAATTTTTGCCTATTTGAAAATTGGTTTCTTCATTTTCTAATTACTGAGTTTTGAGAGTTTGTTATACATGTACATACATCCTGGGTACAAGTCCTGCATCAGACACACAGTCGCAAAGATTTCTCTCCCAGTCTGAGATGTCTTCTTATTGTCTCAACAAGTGTCTTTTGAGAAACAAGTTTTTTTTCTTCCAGCCACACTGTACAGCCTGTGGGATCTTAGTTCTACAATAAGGGATTGAACTTGCCTTCTTGTCAGTGAAAACATGGAATCCTAACCACTGGATCACCAGGGAATTCTCAAGAAACAGAAATTTTAAACTTTGATGAAGTTCAATTTTATCAATTTACTTTTTTACGGATCATGCTTTCAGTGTCTTATCTAAGGAATTTTTGCCTACTCCAAGGCCACGAAGATTTTTTTACCTATGTTTTTTCTCTTACAAGTTTTACATTTATGTTAATGATCCATTTTGAGTTAATTTTTATACTTAGTGTGAGTATAGACAAAGTTCATTTTTTTGCAGTGCTTTTAGCAACATATTTTGAAAAACCATCTCTTCTCTGTTTTGCATCTTTGTCAGCATCAGTTGTACATGTATTTGTGAGTTCACCTGCAGACTTTCTGTTCCATTGTGTTGACCTACCTACATATCTTTTGGAGAACGCAATGGCACCCCACTCCAGTACTCTTGCCTGGAAAATTCCATGGACGGAGGCGCCTGGTGGGCTGCAGTCCATGGGGTCACTAAGAGTCGGACACGACTGAAGCGACTTCATTTTCACTTTTCACTTTCATGCATTGGAGAAGGAAATGGCAACCCACTCCAGTGTTCTTGCCTGGAGAATCCCAGGGACGGGGGAGCCTGGTGGGCTGCCGTCTACGGGGTCGAACAGAGTCGGACTCGACTGAAGTGACGTATCAGCACCCACCTGTCTTTACACCAAGACCACAGTGTTTTGATCATCACGGTTGTATACTGTGTTAACATCACATAGTGTTAGCTCTGAACTTTTATTCTTTGTTAAAGTTGCTTTGGTGTCATATCTAAAAAGCTTTATATTCTAGGTCCTCTGCATTTCAATATGAATTTCAGAATCAGATGGCCACTTTCTATTTAAAAAGTCTGTTGGGATTTTAATTGTGATTGTTTTGAATCTACAGATCAATCTGAGGAGAACTGAATCTTAACAATGGGTTAATACTGGGCCTTCCTACCCACAACAAGGTATATTTCTCTACTGACTTACATATTCCAAGCATACATTATTTTACTTAAATCACAAGTTATTAAAAAAAAGTGCTTTAAGGGAGGGAAAAAAAGCCTAAAAGGAAAATTCATCCCAAAATGCTACTGGTGAATTGTACTGTGATATTGAGTTTGTGGTGTATTTTGTATTTTTTTTTGTCTTTTCCAATTTTTAAAATAGTGTGTTTATAATGCTTTAGCCTTCCAGAAGGGGCCTTGCAAGCTTATTTGCTCCTGCTCTCACCGTTTGGTCTGTGCCAGCTTCCTCTCCCAGCTGTCACATTTCTCCTCGAGATCTTCCTTTTGTTTGCACAAAGATTCAACACACAGCCGCGACGCTCGGGCCTCAGCAGTTACCCGCTCAGTCTCGCGCTTGTCCCTCTCTAAGACCTGCTTCTGCCACTCCATCTCCCCTTTCTGTCGCAGGGCTGTCTGCTGCAAATTCTCCAACTGCAGTTTCTCCTAAAGAAGAGAAAAGAGGACTCAGCTGTACAAATGGAGACCGAGTGGTTTGCTCCCAGTAAAATGCCTGTGTGTATTACCTCCAGCACGTCAACCTGAGTCTTCTCTAACTCAGACATCTTTTGCTCATGCTGTAGCTTCAAAGCTTGCAGCTCATTGTTTTCAAGTTGCAACATGTCCAGAATATTCTTAAGTTCTAAGAGAAACAAAGCATGGTCCAGGCTATTAATTGAATGCGGAAACATTTACAAAATAAACAGAAAATAATGCTATTGGCTGATATAAAAATAGGTAATAAAATACATATTTGTTGTGCTGAATTAATGGAACTAATTAATTGCATTTTGAGCGAAAAAAATCCTTTAAAAGTACTGCTAAACATTAAATTGCTGGAAAAATTTAAACACATATTCAAAAAAGATCTAGTTCTAAAAGAACTTACCCTACCTAAAAGAATTTAAATCAAACAAAAACTTCAAACTGTATCAGCTGAAATTTACATATCAATTCTTTTGTCCTCTGAAATATAGATTTCTAAATATTAACTATTTTTCTGATTATAAGAATATTTGTTCATTACAGAAATTTTGAAAAAAGTATAAAAGAAAAAAATTAAAACCCATCATTATCCTACCATCCAAAGATGATCACTACTGCAATAGCACTTTGATAATTTCCTTCCAGAAGCTTTTGTGCGGGCATATACACACCCCACACACATACTTTAATTTTTTAATATTTTGGTGGCTCAGACTGTAAAAAAATCTGCCTGCATTGTGGGAGACCTAGGCTCAATCCCTGGGTCAGGAAGATCCCCTGGAGAAGGGAATGGCAACCCACTCTAATATTCTTGCTTGGAGAGTTCCATCAACAGAGGAAACTGGCAGGCTACACAGTGTATGGGGTCGCAGAGTCGGACGCGACTGAGTGACTTTCAGTTCACTTGAGACTTCAACAGCCTTCTTTTTTTTAAGTTTTTTTTGATGTGGACCATTTTTAAAGTCTTTATTGAATTTGCTGCAACATTGCTTCTAGTTTATGTTTTGGTTTTTCAGCTGTGAGGCACCTTAGCTCCCCGACCAGGACCAAACGTGCAGCCTCTGCACTGGGAGACGAGGCTTAGTCACTGACTGCCAGGGGTCCCCATACGCACATATTTTAAAACAGATTAAGACGACATTCAATGCTTAGTTTTTATCTATTTTTTTCACTCTTCTTTTATCAGTATTTTTGCATGCCATTAAATGTTAAACTATGGTTTTTAAATTGGTCGTTTCCAAATTTTGTCATTATAAATTCTACTGTAAGTAACTCAGCTTAATTTGTAAAACAAGGAAATTAAGGCTTATTTCTTAATAAAATTGAAAAAGAGAAATAAATATTGCTGTGATGTGCATAAATGCTTGCCCTCTCTGCTGCTGCTAAGTCGCTTCAGTTGTGTCTGACTCTGTGCGACCCCGTAGACAGAAGCCCACCAGCTCCCCCGTCCCTGGGATTCTCCAGGCAAGAACACTGGAGTGGGTTGCCATTTCCTTCTCCCATGCATGGAAGTGAAAAGTGAAAGTGAATTTGCTCAGTGGTGTCCGACTCTTAGCGACCCCATGGACTGCTGCCTACCAGGCTCCTCCATCCATGGGATTTTCCTGGCAAGAGTACTGGAGCTTGCCCTCTCTAGATAAATAGAAATAGCTACCTAGTAAGTTTAACAGCTGTGTATTTTAAGAGTTTAAGACACTGGGAGGTTGTTTCATTTTATAATTCAATCAATAGCCTATAAGTGGTCTTCTTTCATCACACTCTGGTAGCAATGAAAATTCTGCTTTCAGTCAATTTAAATATTTCATTTATAATCTGCTTTCCTTTGATTAGAAATAAGGTTAAACTTTAAACTTACCAGTTTTATGTTTAGACATCTGCCCTAAAACTACCTGAAGATTTTCTTCCTCTTTTTCAATTTCTTGCTTTAAAAGTGAAAGTTGATTTTTTTTCTCACTAATCTGGACATTCAGTTCTCCTTTCTGAAAACTCAGTTCTTCCAGAAGACCTTTTAGTTCCTATGCAAAGAAAAAAAAAAACAGAAAAAAGTCAACCCACCTCTACCAAGTTATGAATAGAAAATACTTTAAAATCAATTCTGTTAATTTTATTTTTAAACTTTACATAATTGTATTAGTTTTGCCAATAAAAAAATAAAAGCAATCCCCCCACTTCCCACAAATACATTAAGTAAGAATAAACAAAAAATATTGAACAAATAAAAAATAAAAGTGATGGCCATTAAAAAAAAAAATAAAATAAAATAAAATCAATTCTGTTATTAACTGTCCCGCATATAAATTATCATTTGAAAACAAGCTCATCTTTGTGTTTTACATTAAGAATAGCACTGTATTTACACTAACATATTCTAGTATAATACAAGTAAAAAAGTAATATAATATCTACATTTAAAATGTATATGCAGTTATTACTATGGGCAAGGCTGTATGTTACAGAGAGAAAAGGCTGATTCAGATCCATCTCCTGCCCTCAAGGGGCTGTTAGCACCTTTTGGGGAAGTAAGGCCGGGAACAGAAACATGATCAAGAAAGGCTAAGGTTCTGTAGGAAAAGTGTAGAGCGTCACCAAACTCAGAAGCAAGATAAATCACTTCCAGGAAAAGCTGGGGAAGCCCCTTAGTGGCGTGAAGCTGAACTATGCAACTAGGTCAGATCCGGGCATTCCCAGGAAGGGATTCCTGAAGAAACAGCATGGGAAACACAGAGGCAGAAAACAGAAAACCTCGGCACGTCCAGAAAACATGGAAGGCCAGCTGCACACAGCAGCCCCAACGCGGCTAGAGACCACCAAGCTGACGGGACAGGGGCGGTGAGATTCGGGGATTCATATTTGCATCTTGGGGGGAACCAACGAAAATATCTCAAAATAAAGCTACAGAACTACAGGACTCTTAAACACTACTGCGAGACATACCCTGATGTGGTTGCACTTCTCAGTTACTTCAGTTTCTCCCAGCCTCAGCGCTTCCTGGAGGTCAGCTCTGGCCTGGACCATGCTTCCCTGGAGTAGATGCAGCTCCTCCTTCTTATGCCCCAGCTGTCTGTCCAAGACAGCCATCTCCTGCTGCTGACCCGTTACCTGCATTAAAGAGAGGGAAGGAATACGTAGCTTGACAAAAGTGCTGAGATGGAGAACACTTCGTCCAGCCGAATGCTGTGCGGAGGTGGTACTCTAACTTTAGTTATCTTAGCTGCAAGAGTCAGGGGGCCGGGCTGGGGAACGCAGGCATGAAACGCCTGATAAAGGCCCTGAGCTCACTCAAATCACAGCAAAACAGGAACATGAGAACCGTCCCTCGACCATCCCTCGAGTTACGGTTTTCAAAGAACCTCCCTACCTATCCTTCATTCCAACTGACACCACCCTGGCACTGCCCTACATGTACTTCATTCCAACTGACAGCACCCTGGCACTGCCCTACCTGTACTCCATTCCAACTGACACCACCCTGGCAATGAGAGTTAGGCAGGGATGTAAGAAATTTACTCGTTTTGTAAATTTAAAACTTACAATTTTAAGGGCAATACATATTCAGTTACAGAAAAGCAGAAAATGCAGACACGTGAAAGGAAGAAAACAGACAACATTCACTACCCTCCTTCATCAGATGACCATGTTTGTACTTTGGCAGAGACTAAAAATTCAAACACAAATATTTATACACACATTTAACATAAATGATCTCAGAACAGATCATGTTTTGAGACTCACTCATTCAATAAGATATTGTATTGAGGAGATTCAAATTCGGGTTGGGCTCTATTCTTATCCGCTAAGATATATGGCCTCATTCGTACTTTACTATGTATTTGCCAGTCTCTTCTACAATCAGACACATATCATTTTTATAATCGCAACATGAATGGAGGCTTCCCAGCAGCATGAACTGGTTTTCAAGGCGGCTGCTGCATACCTGGCTCCTCAGCTTGTCCAGCTCCGCTCTCTTGGCCTGCAGGAGGGCCTCCGACTCTCTCAGGACCTGCAGGTGGTGATCCTCAGTGCGCACTGCCGTCTCGATGTCTTTCTGCAGCTTCTGCAGCCTACAAAGCGCCAGCAGTACCAGAGCAAATCGGCAGGGAGACCGAGCCCCAGGAGCCCCCACCCAGCGCAAGCCTGCGAAGCCGGGCAGAGGCCGTACTTACTCTTCTGTTAGTTTTTCCTTCTTCGTGTTTAAACACTGGAAGTCTGAGTCTTTTGCTGCAACAACTTTGTTTATCTCTTTCAAGATTTCTTCTTGCTCGGTTCTGTGCTGCTCCAAATCCTTTGTGTCCGCCTGCAACAATCTGAAACACATCGCTTTATTTCCCCCAGACTCCTTAGACTTGACGTGTTATTTATCCTAAAGCAATTACCATCCTCTTAGACTCAAGCCTCCCATTCATCTCACTGGGTATATCGGTGGCCGAGTGCGTCTGCCTACCTGAGCTGCTGATCAGCCTTGACAAGGCTAACAGCTGTTTCCTGAGCTCTCCTTTCTAACTCCTCAGCATCTTTCTCAGTTTGCAACAAATTCCTCTTGGCATCAGTGAACTTTTCAACAGCATTTTTCGTCTAGAAAAGAAACTGTCATTAAAAGCAAGTCAGCTGCAATATTCTCTTACAACTGTTGCTACTGTAAATTGGCACAACTCTTGGAAAGCAGCAATACAGAAAGAGTGATAAAAATGTTCATTCACTTGGACCCGCCAGTTCTCAGAAAAGAATTCAGAAGAACTGCTATATAAAACTGCTCATTGCATACTGAGATAACGTAAGACTTGACAAATAACTGAATTAACTGATAATGCATCAACACAATGCAATACTGTGTAGTCTTTAAAATAAGATGACAAGGTAGTAACATGGAAGAACGTTAATGATAAAATGTTAGCTGAAAAAAATAAATTCAAAGGGGTACAAGCACTCTAAGAGTGACCATACAAAGCTGTATCTTGTCAACAAAGAGAAAGGCTTTGCAAACTTAAACATTGTAATTTGAGGGTGGTGAGATGGTAGATGATCTTCTATTTAAAAATAATCAGTAGTATTGTTATTTTTTTCAATTAAAAATTATCTAAACCAAAACAACCACCCCCCCCAAAAAAAAATTTAAAAAGAGAAGAAAAAAGTGAACAAATAGCTACCCATTTAAGTGGCAAAGACGTTATTTTACCAAGATTCCCTCCACAGAGATTTTTCTTTCAATACATTTACTAGTTTATTTCTGGCTGAGCTGGTGTTCCCTGCTGCACGTGAGCTTTCTCTAGTCACGGTGAGGGGGGCTGCTCTCCAGTCGCAGCTGCAGGCTTCTCACTGCAGTGGCTTCTCTTGTTTCGAAGCACGGGCACCGGAGCTCGGGCTCAGCAGCTGTGGCGCACAGGCTGGTTGCTTTGCGGCACGTGGAAGCCTCCCGGGCCATGGACTGCGCCGGAGTCTCACACACTGGCAGGTGGATTCTTAACCACCAGACCGTGGGAGTCCCTAGAGACTCTGCCTTTGCTCTCGATATTATCTTAAGTAAAATTCCATTACTCTAAGGATAATTTAATTATGACCGGGAATCAAATATTTAATACTTCTGAAGTATTTCAAAACCTTCCTATACAAGATTTGGCAAAAATAGCATTTTTTTTTTCCCTATCAGCTTGGTTTCTTTTTCTGTCTAAAATAAGAGGCTTAAAAACAATGTCATGAGAAATCCAAAAGCAGAGTATCGTTAGAACTTGGTTGAGCAGTGACTCACTGTTGAGCGGAAACACTTTGTATTGCCGTTGCACTCAAGTCAGAGATGTCTATATGTGACACTCATCTAGTAAATACTCTGTGTGGATGCAACAGGGTTTGGCTGGCTCCCGAAGTGCTAAATATTTCACCACACTTCTTTCCACTTTGGACGGCCAGTTTCGACCAGATTCATCAGCAAACCACTGGACAAAACTCGTGACCCACTACGGAAAGCCAGCATGTCTCCAGCAGTTTTTTATCTCCGTGTATGTCAGGTTTTAACAAGTCTGGCACATTCCTTGCAGCACTTTCTCCTTCCTCTTCCTCTGGAGCAAGCTGCCTCCCTGAGTCATTTCGGGAGGATGAAGGAGGAGAAGCTTATTAGCCTGAACCTAGGTTCACTTCCTCTCTCTGCCAACTACCGGTCTCAGTAATCTTTTATACACCACCAACAGATTTTTCTCTGGTCCTGCTCACACCTATTTGCTCTCCCAGTGATCTACCATATGACAGAAGAATGGAAAAATGTCCCCCAAGAAGATGGGGACATTTTTCCATTCTTATAAAGCCACCACTCAGAATTACTTACATAAATCCTTCGTTTCAGCTCCTGGGTAACAGATTTCTATTCATTCAAATTGGTTCATGTTGAAACAATAATATAAAAATAGTAGTTCCTGAGGTGCCCCATATGGAAAAGGGACTTTTTTTTTAATCCTGGAATTCCCATCTAGCTAAAAAGCTCTTTTGGTGAGGCAGGACTTCAGCTGTGTGACCACAGGCTAGACCAGGCTCTGTGAGTTACATCTGTGACCATCTAACAGGGTTGCCAGGAAAGTTAAACGAAGAGGTATTTATAAAACAGGCAACATGTGGCCTAACAGGCTCAATAAGAGGCAGTTCCTTTCCCTCCCCAAATTACTCTGTATTTAAGTCTCAAGAATATTACTTCAGGCCAAAAAATACTTGATTTTGTATCAACTATCAACTTGGAGAATAAACTAAGAGTCTGACTGTGAGGTGCACTGTTATTTTCTAAGACTATAAGAGTAACCCGTTTAATAAACATTACAGCCCAAGTAACTTTTAAAACACACAGGATAAGGAGGTGGGGTCTGTTAGGAACTAAACGACTTTCAGGAGCTTTAAGTATCCTACTTCATCTCACTCACACTGGACGGCCTAGGCTGGCTGTTTTTGCTGTGCTGGGTCTTCAGAGGTTCAGCAGTCGCAGCGTGCGGGCTTAGTTGCCACGCAGCATGTTGGATCTTAGTTCCCTGATCAGGATCGAACCTGTGTTCCCTGCCCTGGAAGGCGGATTCTTAACCAATGGACCACCAGGGAAGCTCCCCAGCTTAGATTTTCGTAGCCTGAGTTTACAGTTGAGGAAAGCAAAGCTCGGAGACGTAAGTGACTTGCCCAAATCCTCGAAGCTCCTTAACCAGCAGAGTGCAGCCTGACTCTGAAGACTGCGCTCTTACACGTTCTCTTTCTAACCCATCCTGCTGATGACAGTAAGCCACCTCCATCCAAGCACACAGCACATACTTTCTCTGTTGTGCATGAAAGTTCACTCTCGGCTTCCGCCAGCAGTCGGTCAGCCTCCCTGAGCTCTGCTCGACGTTTCAGGAGAGTCTTCTCGATGCACTCAATTTCATCTACAATATCTTCATGGTGCTTGAGTGATTTTTCTATTTCTAGCTCATTCATAAGACTCTCAACATTTCCATCAATGAAGTCTCTAAAAAAATTCACACACACACACAGAGATTTTAAATGTGACCATATTAACACCTATAGCCTAGTGATAAAAAGATGCACGGTGACTTTCTAATACGAGAAGGGATGGGACAGACAGCTACATCTGATTAAGCTCAAGCTCTATGTTTACCTTGGTTCAAGGTCTAAGTATACCTAAGTTTAAGGTTATGTTACCATATTTTTACTCGACGTGGCATATTGCTGACAATCAGTGAATAATATGTATAATGTATGATGCTGCTGTTTTGTCCTTTTAAATATAAAGATTTTTTTTTTAATCAGCACTTAGTCAAGACAATGCTGATAACTTCACCTCTTCTGTGGTATAAAAATAAAGCAAGCCACTCCCAAGACAACCATCCATTTCCCTCAAAATTATTCTACATTTCTGCCAGAGTAAAATTATGGTGATGATATCTGACAAATCAAAAAGCATAACACAGGACTTAGTAACACAAGGCTAAAGTCAAAATTGCTTGAAAATGGGACTATCTATACAGAAAAACATGAAAATAAACTTAACATGTTAACAGTTTGTCTTTAAATGAATACAGACAATTCTTACTTTTTTCTTTGACCATTTTTGTGTTATCCAAATTCCCCCAAATGATAATTTATTTTTATAACTAGGAAAAGAAGTGGCTGTCCCACTGGCCTACATCCCCCTCAAAAACTTCACCCCCTCATGTACACCTACAAAAATGAAACAACCATCCTGTAAGCCTTCAAACACCTAGGCCCACCCTTCTCTTGGCAGCCCTCGCTCTTTCCGGCCAGGTCTCTAAGTCACTCTTGCATTTGCTCCTAGAAGGCAGGGACCGTATCTTACCCACCTCAAGGTCCTCCACAGGTCTTCCTCCATCCCTGGCACACGGGCCAGTCTGGCTAAATGGACAAAAACTGAGGAACTGTCGTAATTCATGGTCTAGTGCAGAAGATGGGCTTCTGTGTAACTGACCCGTGCAGCAGATACTGCATTGGCTAATGAGCGCTATGCCAGACACTGGGGCACAGAGAGGGAGGCCCTGTGCCTGCCCGCCTGCCCGCCTGGGTACCTTACAACACAGTATGAGCAGCACTACGCCCCATGCTGCCAACTCTTAATTGTGGGAGCCTGAGATGAGAAGCCTCTTATATCAGAGGGGATCCCTGACCTTCACCTGGAGAGACACACTGGAATTGTGCGGGGCAGGTTGGGAAGCCACTGCAGGCAAAGAACAGTGCATGCAAAGCTGGGGAGGCAGGAGAAAAGGTGGTGCTCAGGGAAACTGCAACCAAGTACGCAGGGCGCAGGGCCAGAACAAACACTGTATGGGGAGAGAAAGATGAGAGAGAGGCAGGGTTCAGGCCCTGGAGAGCAGCATGTCCGCTGGTGGGAGCACGCACGGCCAGGTGTGCAGCCACGTCGAGGGAGGGGCAGAGCGGAAGAGACTAGACCTGGAGAACCTGACAGGATAAGAGTGCCTCAAGGCCAGGGCAGCGAAGATGAAGGAAGGGCGCCAGCGGAACCGCCCTTCGTGCACAGCGTCAGCGGGCTGGGAGAGCAGCTGGACGCCTAGGGGAGTGGAGGGAAAGGGGAGTGGTGAGGACACCAGCAAGCCTGCAGCCAGGATAACGGGGAGGGATGGCCATTCTCCAAGAGCGACCACAGGAGACGCTGATGTGGATTATCGGCCACGAGAACTTAGAAATCACCATGTGGCTATTAAATTAATTTAAATTCAGTTCTGTTTCCCAGTTTCATCAGCCACATTTCAAGTGCTCAATAACCACACATGGCTAAGGCTACTGTTCCGGACGGGACAGATCTAGAACATTCCCAAGAACACAGAAAGTGCTACGGGACAACACTGATTTTGGTTACCTTAATGAACTAATTCATCTGAATCATAAAAATAAAATGGCTAATAATTACTTTCGCTGTTGATGTTTCTGGATGGTTCTATGTAATTCTTCTACTTCATGCTCTAAGCCTTTCTTCTCTTGCAAAAGTTCATCAATATTATGATGCAGTTCTTCTATTTCTTTCTCAGACTGCCGCTTGGATACTCTCATCCTCTGTTCCTGCTTCTTTGATTTTAAATGCTGTATTATGTCTTCCAATCTAGAAACCTCATTCTCCTAATAAAGAAAAAAACGCAATACTGAAATATCACGAGGTCATTTCCCCTTTTTCCTGCTCCAAACTGAAATGAACTGTGGTTAAAGTGATATCTATGCCCTGAAAATAGTGGCAGCTTCCTAAGACTTCAGTTTGAAAAGAAAAATTAAGTCAAGCCAATGTCTTCACAAATCATAGATGAAATGGATGGACCAAGAGATTCTACGACTCTTCCACCAGTCCAGCTATGGCTGCCTGATAAACAGTCAGCAGGCACCTCCTGCGGGTACTGTCTGGTCCCAGAGTTCAGCATCTGACAGAGACACAGACGTACACGTCACCCCCTCCTCTGGACACATGGGAGGGCAGTGGGCTGAGAAGGCTACTTAGAGGAAGGGGTGCTTTGCTTGGTTTTGAAGAACAAATGAAATAGGAAAAATCTAAGCCGAAGAAGTAATGTACAAACACAGGAGATATAAAGGCACACCTGGGAGCCATATGACAGCTGGGTACTAGCTGAGGGTAGAAGAGCCAGTTACGAGATCAACAGATGCTGAGCCAACAGAACTGTTACAAAGCCAGCATGCGCTGAGGCACCGCAGGCTAACAGGAGTAACGACCATTTGTAACCATGTAAACAGCTACAGCTCTGAAACTAGGTTGACCGATTAAAATTGGACTGGTGGCTTCACACCCAGGTACTAGAATCCTTTACCTTCCTCTCAGTTTGCTGAGAGGAAAAGGAAAAAAATCAAGAGCTCGGAAAACATCAGGATCCAGGTATCCTGAGTTAGAAGGAGGTACTTGTAATGCATTTTATTTCTTTAGTGCCAAAATCTTGAAAAGTAAGCTAGGGACTAGGAAGGATTCATTTCTAGAATTTAGCCTAGAGGAAAAATATGAAATACGGTAAAATTTATACTAAGTTAAATGAACTACACTGCCTGCAAATAAAGAAGTGTTATGCAGTCATTAAAATACTGCTTAAAAATGTCTATGAAAACCATGGGAAAAATGCTTGTAACATGAAGTAGGAAAAACAGAACACAAAATTATGGGCGCAAGAAGAAGAGAACTGTGAAGAGAAAGAAAGAATCATCATTAATCTCACCACCAAGGGGTGATCCCCAGCAAAGCCTCACTGTGTGCTGCTGTTACACGTGTTTACACGTGAACACACGTCTACACGTGTGCGCCCACGTACAGGCAGGTACGTACACAACCACGGTGACTGAGCAAGCACACGCCTACACACACACTCACACAGTGCTTGTCAACAAGAACAGGCATAAGAAGCCTTCTTTAAAAATGGCTAATTTCTGGGCTGAAAGCATTTTTGTTATAAAATGGTTAAATTAGGTCCACAAAGTGATCTGGCACCTAACTTCTGACCAGAACAGTATTTTAATAAGAGAACGTTCGCTGGGTTCTGACCATCCGCCTTACAAGCACACTTCTGGGACGCGGGCTCTGGGGTGGCTCCAGGGAGGCCGTGTGGACCGGGTTCGCGCACCTCCCCACTTACTAAGGCATGGTGCTCCGGGACGTTGCAGTGCAGCACGCCCACTGGGATGAGGGGGACGGAGAAGCTGGGCGGTGGGGGCCCGTACACAATGGGGGCACCAGCAGGGGGCGGGCCATACACAACAGTGCCAGGGCTAAGAGGTCGGCTATTGTTGGGCAAGGGAGGCGGCGGTGCGTAGAGGGCCATGCCCTGTGGCACAGGAGAGCCGTCAGGGAACACGGTGTACATCATGTATCCAGGAGGAGGGACAAATGGGCGGTCATCGTGGTCATCCAGCTCGCTCTCCTCCCGGCTCTCTCCTCCACTGTCTGCATCTTCAAACAGAAACACAGGAGCGTGTGTTATTCCCGTGGCTTACTAGGTAAACACACTTAGCAGAGAACAGCAGCATTCAGGCCGAGATATCAGAGATGCAAAAATAAAATTTTGTAAAAAACATCAAAAGCAGTTTTGAAAAGTAGATCAAGACAGAGATTCCAATTCTTTCCACCAGGTGAACCCGAGTTTCTCCAACACCTATCCATTGGTTTGCTTTTTTCCCGTCTTCATTCACTCATCACTCAGCAACACTTGGGTGCCTGCTCCGTGTTACATGGAGGCCAGCAGAGAAGCACTACGAGACCCACAGCTCCAACATCCGGGCACAGCCTCTCTCGGGGCTTTGCTCACTCATCTCTCCAGGAAGCAAGAACTAGCTGTGTGTGCCACTGATGACCGAGCACACAGCCGGCACTCCACTTCCTGAATGAACAAATTCGCAGAATGCAATATTCCCATTTTACAGATTAACACTCTACTGCTGCTGCTACTGCTGCCAAGTCGCTTCAGTCGTGTCTGACTCTGTGCGACCCCATAGACGGCAGCCCACCAGGCCCCGCCGTCCCTGGGATTCTCCAGGCAAGAACACTGGAGTGGGTTGCCATTTCCTTCTCCAATGCACAAAAGTGAAAAGCGAAAGTGAAGTCGCCCAGTCATGTTCCACCCTCAGCGACCCCATGGACTGCAGCCCACCAGGCTCCTCCGTCCCTGGGATTTCCCAGGCAAGAGTACTGGAGTGGGGTGCCACTGCCTTCTCCGAGAGCAGCTAAATAATTTGCCTAGAATGACACAGCTACTTAGTGAAAGAGCCGGGATTTACCCCAGGTCAGACTCTTTCCTCTGGGGCTCTGGAAGACAGACTCGCAACACTTCACTTCAGTTGGTAATTAACGCCCCGAGACGAGGGTGTAAACTGCCACGCTCCAGGAGCACAGGTGAGCTGCTCAGCACGCCTGGGTAAGGCAGAGAGGACGAAGGTCCAGCAGAAGAGTGCTGCTCGAGGACCTGCGTCTTGCTGAAGTCACGGGGTGTCAGTGGGCACGGAGGAACAGTTTGGGAGAGAAAGGAAGTAGAATGTTCCGAACAGAGGGCTTCAAACATGGAGGTGTGAGAAACACAGCATGCAGCTGGGTGTGGCTGACAGGCGGGAGAGGGACAGGAAGGGAGGCAAGGGGCCACTGGCCACGGCCAGGTCACAGAGGGCTCCCGAGCAGGCTGAGAGACTGGACTGTACTTTATGGATTTCAGGGGACCAAAAGTCATTAACCAGGCAAGAGAAATGCAACTTCCGGGATGTGATCTGACTTACCTTTATTTGAAAACGATTTATGTAAGCCGCTCCTGATGGGAGAATACACCCAGTATCCGGAGGCAGCTTGAGGGGCGCCGTCTTCCCTCCCGTCCTGCTGTGGTTTTCTAATAGGAGTCGAGGCTGCGTACTTCAGCCCGACACCAGAGTCCTTCGTGGCCTGGGAGCTGTGGCTGGAAACCTAGACAAATGACAGAGGAGCACAGCGTCTCTTAGAAATAAAGGCTGATGTGGAGAAAGATCAGAGTCTACAGCAAGGCCGACAAAGAGCTGGTTTCTCTTCCCACATCATAATTCTCGTTCTCACAGGGAAAAGTGAGACGTGGTCACATGGTCATATAACCTGCATGTGTGCCAGCCTCCTGGCTCCCGTACTCATCCTTCCTAGTGGTCTCTCTTCCTTTGGTAAGATCATGGAAAGCAGGTGCCTTCCAGGCTGCCTGTGCTCCGTCTCCTGTGGTGCTGGGGGCCAGGCCTGGCCTTAGAGCTCTACCGTTGCGCTCCTTCTCCTTCCCAGTTGCAGGTTGGCCCTCCAAGCCCTCAGCCGACTCGGGCTCTGCTCTAACTTGCGCTGCTTCCCCCTGTGGCCCTGGCTGTGCCAAGATGTCTGGCTTCCTCAGAGGTCTGGGAGGAGGATCTTAGATTCCGCTCTTGGGGTTTTGAGGAAGTCCACACGGCCCTGGGATCCCAGCGGGTGAGGGCTGCTTCTCCTGACTGTGGCTGTCAGCAGATTCCAGCAGGATGTCGCTCTCAGCTCTGGAGGAGAGCCTCTCCTTCCTTCCCACATTCAGGCCAAACCTTCACTCTGTGCCCACTGACACCCCTTAACCCTCCTCTCCTCCAGCTCCTCTGCTCTAGCCTCCTCCATCCTGCACCCGAATGAGTTCAAACAGCCCCACCAGAGCAGCTCACGCACTGCAAGTCTAGCCTTCACACTCTGCCAGACTACTCCTCCGAAACTAGAGCTCTGATCATAGCACACACAGCCGCAGTTTCCCAAGGCCTACGTAATTAAGGGTAAGGGATTTTGAAGTCCCTTTAAAAAAAAATTCATGGCCCCAATCTACTTTGCCTTTCACTGTTCCCATCCCACCCTCAAGCCCCGCAAGGTTACCTGCCATGGCTGACCCAACGCTCCTCGTCCTCGTGGGCTGTCCCCTCACTCCTGAGAGCACATCCCGTGAGGGCTGCTTAGCGCTCACTTCACGCCCCTGCTTGTGAAGGCGTCTTCCCTAGACATCCCCATGAGATGAATCTGTAACTCTCTGCGACGTGCCTGTCACTGCTTCGTAACTGCACGGGTGTAACTGCTCCTCCCCAGCTCATCAACTCTTGGAGGGCAGGGGCTCTATTGCTCATCACGGCTTCCCACCAAGTCCTGCACTTGACCTAGACCTCATAAGCGCTGAGTGAATGTCCGTTAAACGGAAATGAAATGCAGGTGCCTGTGTTTCTGTCTCAGCCTCTGTGTAATTCTACTGCCATTTTCAACAGTTTCAACAGGCTCTCTGGGCTCAAGTCACTTAATCTCCCTTACAGGATCCTTATTCCAGGACCCCACCACATACACCTGAGCACGAGTGGGCAAGTGCCACGTTTCCTGGGAATGCCCCATTTCCATCTCAGTATAAACACTTAAGAACCTCAACGCATGGCTTAGCCTAGATAGGTTGTTCTTGACACCTGATCACAGATTTACGGAAGGCAACTTTGTTACATTTTCTTAAAGAAAACTTAGTATATATTCCCAACAACACAGACTTCCTACTTTTGATGATGATGGTGGTGGCATAAAGTACCAATAGCCTCGTCTTTTGAAAGGATCTGCCATGCTGCTGATGTAATCATTCTGGTAAGAAACTTCACATCGGAGTTCAGCAATTTCTTCCAAAATATTTTCAATGCCTCCTCTGTTATCTGTAAAGGAAAGTTATTCCATGAGTTGGGCATGAAATCATCTACTTCCTTTCGCTCTCAAATGTGATTCCATGAGAGCCAATGATTCTTAGTTCCTCACAGCTGTCCTTTGGTAATAAGTGTTTGCTGACACTTAAAGAGGACAGACATATCCTGCTGCTATTCACTTAGAAAGCGAGCCAGAGAAAGAAACAGATTTGTAAACATTCCTTTTTTTGAAAATACAAAAATGAATCTCTTCTCCTCTGTAATCAAGTCCCTGGATATTGCACTTACATACATTGGAAAAAGTTCTTTATTTATTAAGCTAATTATCACAGCTCTATAAATCAAGCATGGGCTTGACTGGTAACAAATAAATCTGCTAAAGGGAAAAAACCAACAGAATGATCTGATTTTAAAACCAAAGCCCAGTACTTTACCCGCCCCAGTGCGGTCTAGTGAGTCCCGCAGCCTTGCGATCTCTCTCCTCTGTCTCTCCATGGTCTCATTCCACCTCTCGATTTCCAGCGCCTGTGAGCTTGCTCCTTGGGTGCCTGCCTCTACTTTCTCCATCTCAATTCGAAGATATTAAAAAAATCACATATGAGAAGTTGCCAGTGAATGTTCTTTTCCAGATGCATTTCTCCTTGCAGTATGATTTATAATCCCCTGATTTTTTACTTCTACTTTACTAATGAGGAACCCCATTACTCCAGACATTTAAACCCTGCAATGCCTGGCACCCAGCAGAGGATCGAGTACTGACTGCCGACGGGACCTCAGAACCCTTGGAGAGGGCCCCTACCGCAATTCAGTTGCTTAGGAACTGAGATGGACCCAAGAAGGAGGTGGTCTCATGGGGAGCCGGCACTGACCTGCTCCTCTCTCTCCCTGAGGAGGTTCTGCAGGAGTTCGATCTCCGCTTCCGCTCGGGTCAGATCCCTTGCGGCCTGTGCTGCCTTTCTGCTGAACCGCTCTGCTTCCTGCAGGTCCTGCTGGGACGGAGGCGCGGGGAAGGCAGCACGGCACTGTGGGCTGTGCTCTTCTTCTCTCTCCCTCCCAGACTCAGTCTCTGCTCTCATCAGCTCGCATGCCTGGCTACCCCCTGCACAGGAGGCGCCCGGCCCCACCTCGCCTACCCATCACTTGGCAGCCCCCACAACCCCTCCAAGTAGGCAGGGTGCTACATCAGAAAAGCACAGACCAGCTTTTCCTCCCCTGTCCCACAGTCTCCCATGACTGGGGGGGGACTCTGGGCTCCCTTGGTGAGGCTTCTCCCTCCTTCGACCTGTGGTCTTAATCGCATCAGCATTTTCATCCTATACAGGCTGTGACAGACTTATCTCGGGCAGGACTCATAATAACACTGTGAAGAGATATACGATCCTCTATACATGATGAAAGGGCTGAGGTTCAGAAGGATGACACCGCAGGCCTGAAGACTTCTGCTTAGCTGTGCGTTGACAGCTGCCTCCCTCAGCGGACCCCTGCACTCTGAGGTGAAGACGGTACGCTTCATTTATGGTTCTTTGGGGACTCCCTAGAGCACCACACCCATGGCAGGGCTGTGATGGGGAACTGCACCCATCAGGTCTGAAGAGAAGCAGACAACTTTATGCAAGAGCCAGAGTCTCTAATGAGAGCTCAAAAACACAAGTGGCTAGGTATCTCGGCAGGGCAGCCTTGGTGGGCACTTGCTCTGTGCATGGGACTCACCTCTGCACGCTCCTGGTTAATTTTCATAACAGTTCCATGAAGGGACTTGAGCTGGTCTTTGGCGATGGTGAGCTCAGCCGTGGCTATCTTATCAGAGGCGGCCACAGCCTTCTTTAGTTTCTTCAATTCTTTATCTAAACCCAGAACCTGCGCCTGAGATTTAGCATCTTCAAGTTTCTTCTGAGATAAAAAAAAAAAGACAGAGAGATGACTCATTTGGTAGCAATGAACTAAGATGCAAGCCCCACGCGAGCAGGGACTCTGTTCACAAGCCCCACGCGAGCAGGGACTCGGTTCACAAGCCCCAAGCCTAGAACAATGCCAGGTACACAGCAGGGGCTCCGAGTGAAAAATAAAAACGCCTCCACATTGTACAGTAACTAAGAATGAAATCAGTACACTTAGTCTGGAGGCTTTGTGCTCCTAAACCCATTCATCTGTTGGAAAAACATTTCTTGGCACCACTGCCAAGCGATGGACCAGCCCCTGTGATCACTGGGGCATGTGGTGGTAAACCAAACAGACTTGCCTGCTGCCCTCGAGGGGCTTACGAGACGCACATATTAAACAAATGCTGAGCAAACGTGTAACTGAAACTGTGACTGCTGCTCTCAAGGGAGAGAACAAGGCACCCACCTCTGTGAGAGGCTGGCAGGAGAGACCTAGACTGGTGGGAGAGGGAGTCAGGGAGGAGAGAGGGGAGACATGGTGCAGGGGGCAAGCCAGAACAGGGAGGAGAGAGGGGGGGACACGGTGCAGGGGAAGCCAGAACAGGGAGAAGAGAGGGGGAGACACGGTGCAGGGGGCAAGCCAGAACTCGGGGTCTGGGGAACTGCAAGCAGCAGCACAGTGAGAAGAGGAGAGCGCTAACGGAGGCCAACCGCACAGCGCCTCAGAGGCGAAAGCGCTTTTGTCTTTATCCTAGAAACAACAGAGGCTGCTGGAGAGAAGGGAAGATGGCAGGGACTGACAGGGGTCTATTTGTGTTTTGTGCTGGCTGCTCCGAGGAGCCGGTGTAAGTGGAAATGGGGGCTGTCCCGTGGCCGCAGCCGTTGTCCAGAAGAGACGACGCGTCAGGATGGATGAGGGTGGCGGCCCTGGAGAAGGACACCGTGCAGATATTCCAGAGAGATTTTGGAGGCAGACTCGTAAGACTAGGGAACTGGTGTGTTCTCACTGAAGCATGAAGCAGGCCACTCGCTGGGGCTGGGAGAAGGTACAGAACAGTGCAGCCTGAGAGCACGCTTCCAGAGAGCAGTGAAGCGGCTGCCAACCGAGGCTGCAGACACTCAGTGCCACCACTATGCCCGGATGGGTGGTTTTTAATTCAGGAATAGTCAGCCACGAGTGTAGGGCTAAAGAAAGCAGACAGCTGCTGTTTTGTCACAGAAGATAGGAGAAAGGAGCTAGGAATTTGAGGATATTTGCAAACAATGGTGATAGTGGGAGGCCGTGGAACTTAAGTTGGACGAGGAAGAAAGTAAAGACAGGAAGGCCGTACACCAGGAAAGCCGGGGCTCAGGCACTGGGATCGTCCAGCGCGAGGGTGCTGACAGGAGAGGAGGCTGTGGTCAGAGCAGGGTGCTCCAGCTCATGACCTCAGAGACGCTGGCTGCAGCTTCTGGATCGGACACTGTGTGACAAGGGGAGTAGTGGCTGGGGTAGCTTTGGAGAAGCTTAAAAAGAGGACAGGGAATCAGAAGGAAAAGAGAAGCTTAAAGAGAGAGCAGGGAATCAGAAGGAAAAGAGAAGCTTAAAAAGAGAGCAGGGAATCAGAAAGAAAAGAGAAGCTTAAAAAGAGAGCAGGGAATCAGAAAGAAAAGAGAAGCTTAAAAAGAGAGCAGGAAATCAGAAGGAAAAGTGAGGAGTTGGAAAGTAATGTTCCACAGACATGTCCAGTTTGGAAAGGGGTGTAGAAGGAGGCAAATTATCCCAAAAGCATTTAAGTACCACCCAGCAGACTCTTCACTTGCTCCTTACATCCCAATTCCCTTGTTTCCATCTACCACGCTCCCTCATCTCAGGCTCCAGATCCAGTGATCTGCATCCAACTCTCTCTAGGGCAGGCCCCCTCTGAGCCACCAGTGCAGCCAGAGGTGACCGTGGACCACAGCCCTCTCAGCTGCCCCCTCGTTGAGAGCAGGACCCTGGCAGCAGGGACTCGTGTGTCTTTTTCCTGGTCTTGCCCACCTTCTTCTCTAACTCCTGGAGTTGGGCTAGAATTCTCTCCTT
Source organism: Bos indicus (assembly GCF_029378745.1). Lineage (NCBI taxonomy): Eukaryota > Metazoa > Chordata > Mammalia > Artiodactyla > Bovidae > Bos > Bos indicus. The sequence continues at coordinate 110,481,816 of NC_091767.1, read as the reverse complement.
CTCTTCATCAGCTTCCTGCAGTTGCAGATCTGTAAGCCCTTGGATTTCCTCCATACTTTTCAGATTTTCTTGTAAATAGTGAATCTCATTCTCTAACTGCTGAATTCTTGCTTCATGTTGCCTCTTGTCAAAATTAATCTGTGAGGAAATCAAGTTTCAAAAATGATTTTTAAGCAAAATATTTTTTGAGCAAAATAAACACCTTCTGGAGAATTGTATTTCATTTTACTAAAGAGTATTAATGGCTTACTGGGGATGGGTTAGTCACAACTGTTCTCTAGGATCCACTTTAACATGTGCCTCATCCTTAGAATAGTTACATCAAGAACTCAGATTCCTGCACTATACTATGCTCCAGCAATGTGGTGTTACTGACCTGCACATTAAGAAACAGCTCACTTGCTTCCAAAATAAGGAAAACACAGTGTCATGCCAAAGCCTGACTTTGACATCGGTCACCACACTCAGGGCTACATTTCAGTCACACACAGTCTGACTTACTAGAAGTGAAACTTAACAGCAATTACTGTATTTTTAAAAATTACAGCTTTATGAATTACACCGTAAAGGTATAACCCCCTTATTAAGGTATAATGAATAGAGCAAACACTGTGTGTGTGTGGCCATGCTGTGCTGCTTGTGGAATCAGTTTCCCGCCCAGGGACCCAACCCCACTTTCTGGGCCACGAAAGTGAGGAGTCTTAACCCTGGGCCACCAGGGAACGCCTGACTCTGTATTTACACGAAAGGGAAGCACTGTGACTTGCTGAAAAGCGCGCATGTTTCCTAAACGCTCCCCTCCGGCTGCCTCCTGCCCACCTCTTACCCTAGCTTCTAGTGCTCTCTCACAGGCCTGCCTGAATGCTTCCTGTCCGTCCGCCAGCTTCTCCTGATGCAGAGCCATTTCTTCTTGGAGTTTTCTTTCCCTCCCTTGGGCTTCCTCTTTCTCCCACTGAGAACGTGTCAGCATTTCACTGAATTGTATCTGCAAGTCAGCAAGACTTTTCCCTAAGACATCTGAAGGACTGTGGATTCTGCTAAGGGGGGAGAGGAAAGATGTTATAAATGTGACATTTTATTTTTGACGCTGGACGCAGGCATGCCAGTGACATTAGTACACGAGTAAGAAGGGCTGTGTGGGACGGCAGCTGTTGTCAATCCACGGCAAATCACTGTGCACCTCTGGAGTGCAAAGCTTTGTTTTATCAACTGACTGCTGCCACTCTGAGAGCACAGGCTACCTTCAGGCTAACAATGTATGTTCAAAGAATAAACGCCCATTTCACATTTTCAAATTAGCCTGTTTTTCTTTAGCTATTTGTTTTCTACTTAAAGTGTATAATGTAACTCTACTTCCTGACCATCTGCAGTAAGCTTGCAAGAATGCATTACTCATAAAACCTTTATGTTTTTTAAATTAAATAATAACAAAACATATAAAAGATTAAAAAAATCAGTGATGGACAACTTGAATTAAGTAATCTGTGTCTCAATCATGGTCATACGATAAGGAGAAAACCTTACAAAAGAAATCAGCCATGCACAGTTGCAGAAAGGGGATTTTGTCACTGAAGCCCACATTCACAACTCAGCCCACTCTACACCTGGCGGTCCTGACCTTCCATTACCTCATCTCTCCAGCTCCTGATTTCAATTTTCTCCTTACTTCATCTACACGAGCTGCCACTTCTTCTGGACGAATCAGACCATCAGCTACATGATTAAGGTGATTCTGGAAATCTTTAAGTTGCTGTTTTAACAGGTTATTGTCATCCTATGGAAGGAGGCAAAATGAAGAGGGGTAAAAGTTACCAAAACAAAATTAAAAAATACAGTCACACACACACACACAGCCTATATTATTTACCATATAATAGTTCTCGTCAACTTCTTTTACCAATTTTTTAAAAACCTTTTCCACTATGGCTGACAATATCTGAATCTACTGATTAACCCAAAGTCACAAAAGACACAAACAGGCATGATGATGTGTGTCTTGGTGACGCAAAAGGAAGTGCCTATGGACACTACCTTCTTCTTGCCAAAAACTAAATACTGTGAATCTAAATGAACCTCTGTATAAGAACACGTCAATCAACGCCACGGGGATGCAGCCAGCAAAATCTAGACTAAGAACATGTCAATCAACCCCGCGGGGATGCAGCCAGCAAAATCTAGACCACGGGAAACTCTACAAGACAAAGACCTGGTTTTCTTCAGTATGGAACAAAGGTCAAAGAAGAGCACAGCCATCGATTACAAGAGGCTTAAGACTCAAGTCAACTAAATGCACTGTGTACACATCGTTTGGATTCCAAAAAGCACTTCTAAAAACTTATGAGACAATTTGAATATTCTTAAGGTATTTGGCGATATTAGGGGGTGACTATAATTTTAAGGTATCACAATGGCATCCATGTTTACGCTTTTTTTTTTTTTTCCTGTCCATGCCACGCAGCTTGTGGCATCTCAGCTCCCCAACCAGGAACTAAACCCTGACCACGGCAGTGAAAGCCCAGAAGCCTAACCACAAGGCCTTCAGGGAACTCCTTTACGCTTCTTGCTAAAGCCCTTATTTTTCAGAGGCACATACAGTAGTATGTTATTTACAGATAAAATCAGATGTTTTGGATTTACTTCAAAATAATTCAGTGTGAACACATGTGGGGTCGGGGTGTGGAGGATGTTCAGTTCAGTCGCTCAGTCGTGTCCGATTCTTTGTGACCCCATGAATCACAGCACGCCAGGCCTCCCTGTCCATCACCAACTCCCGGAGTTCACTCAAACTCATGTCCATCGAGTTGGTGATGCCATCCAGCCATCTCGTCCTCTGTCATCCCCTTCTCCTCCTGCCCTCAGTCCCTCCCAGCATCAGAGTCTTTTCCAATGAGTCAACTCTTCATATGAGGTGGCCAAAGTACTGGAGTTTCAGCTTCAGCATCAGTCCTTCCAATGAACACCCAGGACTGGTCTCCTTTAGGACTGGTTGGATCTCCCTGCAGTCCAAGGGACTCACAACAGTTTTCTCCAGCACCATAGTTCAAAAACATCAGTTCTTCGGCGCTCAGCTTTCTTCACAGTCCAACTCTCACATCCATACATGACCACTGGAAAAACCATAGCCTTGACTAGACGGACCTTTGCTGGCAAAGTAATGTCTCTGCTTTTCAATATGCTATCTAGGTTGATCATAACTTTCCTTCCAAGGAGTAAGCATCTTTTAATTTCATGGCTGCAGTCACCATCTGCAGTGATTTTGGAGCCCCAAAAAATAAAGTCTGACACTGTTTCCCCATCTATTTCCCATGAAGTGATGGGACCAGATGCCATGATCTTCGATTTCTGAATGTTGAGCTTTAAGCCAACTTTTTCACTCTCCTCTTTCACTTTCATCAAGAGGCTCTTTAGTTCTTCTTCACTTTCTGCCATAAGGGTGGTGTCATCTGCATATCTGAGGTTATTGATATTTCTCCCGGCAATCTTGATTCCAGCTTGTGCTTCCTCCAGCCCAGCGTTTCTCATGATGTACTCTGCATAGAAGTTAAATAAGTAGGGTGACAATATACAGCCTTGATGTACTCCTTTTCCTATTTGGAACCAGTCTGTTGTTCCATGTCCAGTTCTAACTGTTGCTTCCTGACCTGCATATAGGTTTTTCAAGAGGCAGGTCAGGTGGTCTGGTATTCCCATCTCTTTCAGAATTTTCCACAGTTTATTGTGATCCACACAGTCAAAGGCTTTGGCATAGTCAATAAAGCAGAAATAGATGTTTTTCTGGAACTCTCTTGCTTTTTCCATGATCCAGCCGATGTTGGCAATTTGGTCTCTGGTTCCTCTGCCTTTTCTAAAACCAGCTTGAGCAACTGGAAGTTCACAGTTTATGTATTGCTAAAGCCTGGCTTGGAAAATTTTGAGCATTACTTTACTAGCGTGTGAGATGAGTGCAATTGTGCGGTAGTTTGAGCATTCTTTGGCATTGCCTTTCTTTGGGATTGGAATGAAAACCGACCTTTTCCAGTCCTGTGGCCACTGCTGAGTTTTCCAAATTTGCTGGCATATTGAGTGCAGCACTTTCACAGCATCATTCTAGAACCTCCAAACAAGCTCTCAAGGTGGAGGACGTTACAGATTAAATAAGACTGGATGTGTGTTACAGATGAAGTAAGATAGGCCACGTGTGGCAACTGTTGAAGATGAGTGATATATGCATTCGGGCTCACTTTGGTACTCTACTTTGGTATACACTGGAGAACGCACACAATTCAGAGTTAGAAAAAACAGAAACAGAACCAGCTCCGCGTAACACCGAAGCTTCTCTAGCAGCTTACAATGCTCTGTGGGAGTATTCGTTATCTGCGAGCATACTTTCACGAACAAACTAGTGAACATATCTAGACCCCAGAATTAAATCCACAAAAAGTCTCTTTCAAGTGAAAAAAAAAACTGATAAAATTTCCCTAAATTAGACAGAAAAACAGTTCTACCTCCTAAGTTCCCCCGAATACCTACATGCTATTTCAGTGATTAATCTTCTTCAAACCTGGTATAATACTGGGTTTTTTGTTTCAACACTGTTAACTCAAATGGTGAATTCAGCATTACAATGAACAGGTCTGTCCACCTGGACTCTCTTATCTGTTAACTGTCCCTGCCCTTTGCCCCGAGGCACCCATATTTGCACTACTATCTAATCCTGGTCACAGGTGACCTGACCCAGGGAAAGCCAACCCACTGACTAGACAGAAGACGAGTTCTCACTCCCTCCAGCATTAGAACCAAAATCCAGTCCAGCAAGTCTGCAGGAGAGCTAGTCCTGTAAAGCCACACTGGCGCAGGGCTGGAGTCGATGCTGGGTCCAGGGAGACAGAGCGGGAGAAGCGAGAGCCACCTGGACGGGAGTTGGCAGCGCAGCCCTGGTCACCGGTGAGCTGCCTGTCTCCTTCCTCGAGCCAGCACTAGGAGGTTTTGGCTCACGGCAGCGAAACCATTTCTGACAAAGATAAATGCAGTGAGTTTAACTTGAACTCCGTATCAGGAGTTTAGAAGGCCAAGCAACCAAACGACCCAGTTCCAACTAAGAGAATCTCATAGCGTGGACCAGCACTCTGGAAAGCTGCTCTCAGTTTCTCCTTTGCAGAGAAGGCTCCTGAAGTCCTTTTCTTTAAGAGATATATACTGAAGTACTTAGGGCTGAAATAAAGAGGTATGATATTTTCTTTAAAGTATCCCAGCAATAAAAAAAAAAAAGTGGACTAACTGAAACAAGAATGGCAGAATGCTGAAGACTGTTTGAGCTGAGTAAACAAAAGGGCATGAGGCTATTTTTTCTCTGATTTTGTAATGATTTGCAAATTTCCATAGTAAAAATAAAAAATAATACAATGAATACCTAACAAACAGAACTCACACAAGAATAGAAAGCATGTATATCTTTTATGATATTCACTTCAGAAGCTGAAATGATAGCAGATTCTAGGTAACTAGATTTCCTTAAACTTCAAGAAAAAAATATTCTATGCACTGGGAGAAAAGAGAAAGAATTCAGGTGAGTTTATATAGTCTTACTTGTCACAAACCCCCTACATGAATTTTTGGAGCCCTCCTCACAAATAAACACAACTCTGCCCCTTGGTTTCTGGTGACGTGGAACAGCTGGCGCCTCAGCTGTGAGGCCCCCGACCTCACAGACCTGGAAACCTGTGTGTTGGTCCAGGTACTCATTTTTTCAGACATCTGTCCTCTTTGAGAATGTTTAATTACCTGGAAAATCCTGTCCACCTGCTTCTCCTGCAGTTTATGGGGCAGGTTATTGTGAAAATAGCTGTAAAATTAATTTGCCCAAGAAAACTCCCATAACTGTAAAATGACTGCATTTTTAATGACATCACTTCTGAGAAGGGGACTGTGAAACCTTTACAATTAAGTTCTACTGCAACCCATTCTAGTTATATTCCTGGATAATTACAAAAATATTTCAGTGGAGGAAGAATGCATCCAACTGCTTACTTTAGCCCAGTCCGGTAATAATGGTATTATTAGGGGAAATGCAGGGTATTGCTGTGATCCATCAGTTTACAGTATTCTCTGTTTATGATCAACACAGCCTCCATTTCTTAGCACCATCTGCTGCTGCTAAGTCGCTTCAGTTGTGTCCGACTCTGTGCGACCCCAAAGACGGCAGCCCACCAGGCTCCCCTGTCCCTGGGATTCTCCAGGCAAGGACACTGGAGTGGGCTGCCATTTCCTTCTCCAATGCATGAAAGTGAAAAGTGAAAGTGAAGTCGCTCAGTCGTGTCTGACGCTTAGCGACCCCATGGCCTGCAGCCCACCAGGCTCCCCGTCCGTGGAATTTTCCAGGCGAGAGTGCTGGAGTGGGGTGCCATTGCCTTCTCCGCTTAGCACCATCGTAATAACACAAAGGACGTGCACAGCAGTCATCTCAGAACGCTGGGTCACAAGCAACAGAAGCTACGGCGCTGTCCTAGCTCAAATTCCTTTTTCCAAATAACTTCCTGCATGTAAGAGCAGGTTGTAGGGTGTCTGACTAATGGATGGCAACATCTGTGGGCGTCCCAAGTCAGAATGTATCTGGAGCCAGCAAGTCCCTACCTGCAGCTGTTTAAGCTGGGTGCGGAGCTCACTGTTTTCTTGTTCTTTTTCTTCCGAGAGCTGGGCTTTTCCCAGGGCGTTCTTGAGGGCTTGTTTTTCTTTCTCAAGTTCTGTTTGTAGAGTTGATTGTTCTAGCTATTGCCATAGGAAGCAATGATACAAAAAAGTAAAATAGCAATGATTTATGATCTAATAAGGCATAAATAAACTGAAGGGACTTAGCACGCATGCATAAACGCACATACACATACAATCCCTTGGGAGCTTTGGTTTTATAATTCAGTTTTATGTTTGTACCTCCAAATTAAAAGGCCCAAGGTAGGTTTTCCACAGGCCTCCTTCAACTATTAATACATAAGGAAGGGTAAGCATCAGAATCTCCAGGAGGGAGCCCAGATACCAGATACAGGAGGGAGCTCTGTGAGGGAGTCAACAATTACCACTCTCCCTTCCCTTAGACCAACATTTCTTACACCGTGGTCCTCAACCATCTGCATCAGAATCACTGGGCACGCTTGTTAAACACGCAGAGGCCTGGTCTCCATCTCAGACTTGATGGGCCAGAGTCTCTAGGACAAGGCCCAGGAACCTGCATTTAACAAGTGACTTCAATAACTAAAAGGTGCCAATCAGAGACCTGTAAAGCCGAGCGAGAAGGTCTGGCACGCCCGTGCTCTCAGCGTACGGCTGGAAGACCAGTGCTGGTAGTCTTGATGCCAAGGAAGGGAATGCCCTTTTAAATGGCACATGAATTTGTGAAAAGGCCTATTTTTGTCAAGACTTATAAGAAAAATTAAAGAAGGACAAGGGAAGTACAAAAGATTTTTAAGTTAGTAAGGGCTGGCTTAAACATTTAAATTTTATTTCAAAGGAGATACCATCTAGAAATTGTATTTACTATTAGTTACAAAATATATTAATATTTATTGCCATTTTAATTGTTTTTCTTCCCAATCTCCTCTTTTCCACACTCTGATCAGGTCAACTACAGTTTTATAAAACTTGGTACTCTTAAGAAATATAATGCTGTCAACCGGTAAATGGTCATTTAGTATTTAATAAGTAAACGAGTGGAAAGTAACACAATTACTATAATAAGCCAACCTATTTTTATTTCCTTTTCTAATCATATGAAAGCAATTTTACATGAATTCCTGGGATTCAAACTACTTCATTTTTTAACTAACTACCTTATTTTTAACTGACATATAACTGATTTATGTTTCAGCGTACACCTGTTCTTTTCAGATTCTTCTCCATTACAGGTTATTGTAAGACACTGCACACAGTTCCCTGTGCTACAGGGTGGGTCCTTGCTTGCCTATTTTAAATGCAGTAGCATGTACATATTAATACCTAATTCCCAATTTAGCTCTCCTCTTCCCTTTCCCCTTTGGTAGACATAAATTTGTCTTCTATGTCTATGAGTCTATTTCTGTTTTGTAAATAAGTTCATTTGTATCATTTTTTTTAGATTCTTCATGTAAGTGATATATGCTAATTGCTTTTCTCTGATTTACTTCACTTAGTATGATCATCTCTCGGCCTCTCCACTTGACTGCAAATGGTATTTCATTCCCTTTTATGACTAAGTAATATTACACACACACACTGCATCTTCTTTATCCATTCATCTATTTACAGACATTTAAGTCGCTCCCAAGTCTTGGTTACTGTACCAATAAATAGTGCTGCTGTGAACACTGGCACGCATGTATCTTTTCAAATAGTTTTCCTCTTTCCCAGATATAGATCCAGGAGTGGGACTGCTGGATCATAGAGTAACTGTTTTCAGGTTTTTAAGAAACCTCCATACTGTTCTCCACAGTGGCTGTACCAACTTACACTCCCCACAGCAGTGTAGGAGGGCTCCCTTTTCTCCACACCCTCTCCAGCATTTACTGTTTGTAGATGATGGGCATTCTGACTAGTGTGACGTGGTACCTCACTGTAGTTTTGATTCATATTTCTCTAATAATTAGCAGTGTTGAGCATCTCTTCCTGTGCCCGTTTCCAACTATCTTCCCTAACTCTCACCCAGTGAGAAGCTATCAGCCTGCTCGGGTGCGGGTGCTGGACAGGCACCTACAGTCTGGGCATTCACTGTGCTGAGTCTAGCAGGAGAGACGGACGGTCTAAACAGATGCTTTCACACGCAGGATAAAATGCTTTGAGCACAAGTTAAAGGAAAATCAGAGTCCTGAACCCAGATTTTCAGCAGATACAGTGGAAGGTCTGAGTGGGCCTCCTGGTGGAAAATGCAACCCATTTGTCTAAAAGCTAAACAAAATTGTATTTTAATGAGATCAAGAATATACTATAACTGGTCACCGTCTGCCTCTCTGCCCTGATTTCTCACTCTCACTCCCTACTCGTCTCCTCGTCCCTGGCATACTGGAGGCATACTTTCAGCGTTTCAAATGCACTATGCGCTCGCTCCTCGCCTCTCTGCCGAGAGCACACCCCTAACCTCTGCTCATCTCACCCCTGCACTCTCTGCAGGGCCAAACCCAGTCACCTTCCAAGTCTCGGCTGAAACGCCATTACCACAGGCAGTTTTCCCTGACCACCGCTCCCCTAGCACAGGGCCCTGCCCCTTTCTCCCTCTAACACCTGTTTCACCTACCGGACTGTCAGCTTCACAAGGACAGTGTAAGCACGGCTGTGCTGCTCTCTGCAGCAACCAGGGCATCTGGTCTTTAATGGCCAATCGATAAGTGTTTATTGGATGAATAAATATTTATCTAATTTTCAAGGTATAATTTAAACTAGCGGATGTTTCACCCAAACAAAACAGAAAGCAGCACAGTAAAATGTAATATCAACTTAAAAGAGGTCTCTTGGAGCTGGTTTGAGAAAGAAAAACTAGAATTTACTGATCACCAACTGTCAGTGCTTCCTGTCCATTGTCTCACTTATCCTCACCATAACCCACATGACAGAAGAGGTCAGTATCTGTCAGAAGCGCAGAGCCATGAAGTGACTTGCCCATGTTCAAAGAGGTCATACTTAGGCTTGGACCGTCTGACTCCAAACATGTGCTCTTCTCATCACTTCACACTGTTGTTCAGTTGCTAAGTTGTGTTTGACTCTTCTGCGACCCCATGGACTGTAGCCTGCCAGGGTCCTCTGTCTATAGGATTTCTCAGGCAAGAACACTGGAGTGGGTTGCCACTTCCATCTCCAGGGGATCTTCTCAACCCAGGGCTTGATCAAACCTGCATCTCCTGCATTGTGGGTGGATACTTTACCACTGAGCCACTGGGGAAGCCCATCAGTCCACATGGGCTTAAAAAGTGTTTAATATTAGAGTAAATGAAGGAAAGCTGTTATGTTAAGGCCCAGGCTACTTGGTTTCTACACGGCTTCTGCTCTTACTCACCTGGCTGAGCCTTGCTAGTTCTCCCAGCTCTTTTTTGAGCTGGCTGGCTTCGGCATCCCTCATCCTCAGCTGCGCCTCTAACTCAGCCTCATAGGCACTGAGGTCTCCGTGGGTCTGCTGCAGGGACGCGTTCACCTCATGCTGCTCTGCAAGGGCGCTTTCTAGCTCTGCAAGCTCCTGCAAAGATTCAGTGTATGTTTAAGTACAGAACCCTCATTGTGCTGCTGAAGCATCTGCAAGTCATTATAAGTAACCCGAGCACTTAAACCAAATGCTGGCCAGCCACTGCTGCCCAGGCGCAGAGAGCATTCACCAGCCATATGAGGAGGCCGCAGGCTGTGTGAATCCAGGTTGGAAAACAAAACCCTGACTGTCATCAGAAAAATCAGCAAGCTACAACGTGTTTTTCAGAGTAACCAGTTGTGTGATCCTTTAAACGAGTCTTATGTATTCATAAGAAGAAAAAAAAAAGAGGATAAAATTTAAGGCCTATTTTCCTTCAGACACGGGAATAAACGTTTTCACATTCGTTATTTCACTATACCCTCAGAGTAACTATGTAAGGCAAGGTATTATCCCCGATTCACAGATGAGGAAGTGGAGAATGAACATCGAGGTAAACAGCACCGGGCTGTGCAGCTAAAAAAACGATGAGTCAGAATACGCACTGGGATTCTGACTCCAAAGCCCAGGCTTTCTATTAAACCATAGTATGTTCACTTACCAGAGAGCGAAATGGGACGAGCACGCTCTAATATTAAGGATGATGGAGAAATGTAAACCCATGTCGACACGTATAGTACACACTGATTAGCACGCCACAGTTCTGACCACTTTAGGCCATTTTTTTATGATTAAACATTATAATTTTCATCTATTTATTTGGGATCTTGAAGAATTAGACCAAACTACTCTGGATTACAAAGGAGAACCCTGTGATGAGAACTTCTTAGAAGAGTTTCTCAGCGGGTGATTAAAGACCACCCTGCATCTGAATCACCGGGGTCGCTTGTCTGGGATGCAGATGCTACACACAACCAACAGAGAATTCATATCCAGAATATATAAAGAGTTTCTACAAATCATTAAGAAAAAGACAGACAATCCAACAGAAAAAAATGGGCAAGGAATACGAAGAGGGAATTCACTGAAGACAAAAACTGAATGGCAAATAAACAGATGAAAAGTACTTAACTTCTGCAGTAATTCGGGGGAAGTGTAGTTAAAACAAGACAGTATTTTGCACAGAACATAGAGGAACAAGCTGAACCACGCGTGAGGAAACAATCAGACGAATCTAGACGCTGGGGTGCCATTCAGAACCACTAGCTGGATTCTACACACACACACACAAGCTATAAACAACAGAAAAAATGGCTCAGATATTAAACAGTATTAAGGAACTGCTGCTGATTTTCTAGGTGTAATAATGGTATCATAGTGATGGAAGAAAATAGCCTCGTTTTAAAGAGATGTGGACTAAAGGGATGATGTCTTAACACCTGCAACTTTCAAATGACCCAGCAAAATATATATATATATATATATATATAGATATGGTAAACTATTTGTTTAATTTAGGAAAACACACAGAAGCTCAATGAACTCTTCTTTCAACTGTCCTGTAAATGTAAAAAAACACAAAGATCATTTCAAACCTAGCAGATTGGCAAACACTAAGTCTGGCAAAATATTATATTTCCTGAATTTGATCCTTATTCTGTGCTTACGTTAGAAAATGTCCTTGTTCTTAGGAAAGACATCCTGAAGTATTTCAAAGCTAAAGACCATGATTGCCTACAACTAATTCTAACATGATTAGGAAAAAAATTAATATAAAAATGTACATAAAATCATGTAAAATTAAATATGAGATAAAGCAAATGTGGTAAAGTATTCATCGGTGACTCTGAATGGAAATTACACTGAGTGATTCTTGCAACTCTCCTGTATGCTTGAAATTATTTCAAAATTAAGGCTTACAAAATAAAAGTTAGATAACTGTAAGGTCATGGCAAGGATGTGGTGTAATGGTAGCCTTCACACTGCTGGTGGGAACAGAAGTTCACAGAATGACTGCAGACAGTAACATGATAATGTCTAGTGAACTGGGGGAGGCACACACACTTTGACCCACAGCCCCCTGTGAGCACAGTCCCCATGCTCCGGATATATGTAAGAATGTCACTCTCAGTATCATAATAGCGAAAGACTAGAAACCATCTCAATATCCCCCAAGAAGAGGATGAATAAGCAATAAATTCTGCGGTATGCACAGACAATGGGATGTTACATATATCAAAAAAAATAAAGTAGAGCTCTAAATGCATCAATGTGCACAATTCTCAAAAACATAAACATGAAGGAAGAAAGGAAGTGGCCAAAGAATACACGATGTGCTTTTTATATAAATCCTAAAACTATGCAAAACAATACTACATATTTTTATAGATGGCCACACATAAAATAAAAGAAGAGATATAGAGGGAAATAATAACCATACTCAGGGTTTCACTACTTCTAGGAGGCAGTACACAGAGGGCTTCAAGGATGTCTGTATGTTTTATTTTTTAAGCTGAGTTGTTGGTACATGGTGCTAAATATTTTTGATATTCTTATATGCCTGATAAATTTCATAACATTAAAACACATTAATTCAAATTTCCAAAGACATCCCTACTGGGGTGAGGTCTGGGAACCTGGTTTCTCTTGCAGTATGAAGTCTGCCAAGCAACTAAGACAAAGCAAACGAAATCTCTGGATGAATGTCAGCAAACCAAGCGTGGAGGGGTTTAATTTACAACGCTGTGCCCACCTCGTTATCTGTAAAACAACACTAACATTACGAAGCAATAACAACAAGGATAAGAAAAATTACGTTGTACTTAATTTTGCTGCACAAATAATAAAATATGAACATCTAATATAGTAATTATAAAAGCTACACTTTCTTATCCTTTCAAGTTATTTGAACACAGTACTTTGCAGGGATAGAAATTCTGCTAAAATAATCTTCCTTTTCTTAGTAAAGTAAAAAAAAAAATGACTCCAAGCATATCACAAGGGGAAAAGCCCAAAGCCCTGCACAGCCACTGCCACCTCTGTCACTCACAACTGCAGCGTCGCTAACGCCCTTAACTAGCCTCATCTGGACACCGCCTACTTCTGAGGCTAAGAACAGACAAGAAGAAACGAAGCACACCTTCCTCATATTTTCTGCATCTAAGGCGACTATTTCCAGCTGGTCCCTTTCCTGCTGGACCTGGGCCAAGCTCTGCAGCAGCGCTTCTTTCTCATCCTGCAGCCTTCTGCACTCGTTCTGGGCCTGCGCGGCCTGGCCCTTCACAGTCCCCAGGTATTCCTGCAGCCCACTGATGACGCCTTCTAAGTCCTTCTTCAGGGCTTCATTTGCTGCTATCTGGCCTAAGCAAGATAGAGAAAGGGAAGGTGATGATGTACACAAGAAAATGCTTTCAGGATATATTATTACTGCATTTAGACTCCTTAGCTATTTGTTACTAGCTAAGAATGAAATTCTAAGCTTCCAATTATTGCCTACTATCTTAGTTTTCATATTTAAGATACAGTAACAGCTTCCCCTATTACCCATGGAACAGGACCATCAAGCATGTATACAATAAAAATAGTGTAGTCATTGGCATTGCTTATGAAATGCTTAATGCATGCTGTAAAAAGTTTAAAGTAGTAATTTCCAAATACAATAATGAAGAATGTGCAACAAAACTGAGATCTTACTACTGGACACATGAAACAAAACCAAGTCAAATCCAAGATGAGCAACATTAACCTATAACCTGAAGACTTCAGAAAACAACCACCAGTCACATACTGGGTACCTACTATGTCCAGGCACTTTATGAACACTTTCTCATATAATCCTCTCCAAAACTAATGATCATGACAAAAATAACTTGTCCCAGGTCACACAGCTGATAACGGCAAAACAAGGACTGGGATCTTTTTACACCAAGCCAAGGTTCTTATCACTACAGTCTAGTATCTTCCTCTTCCTCTATTTTGGCAATGTCACAATTTAAATTTGCATTGCAAAAATAGATTCAAAAATTCTTTCTGCACTCTCCTTATAACCAGACACTGAGTGCTTGATAGCAGGGATAAGTGACAAGGATTTTATGCCTTAGAAGAAGACAATCACGTGCCAGTGTTTATCATGATCACGTACGGACTTCCTGCCATAGTGACCTGACTCAGCAGGACATCAACCCAAGAAAACCAAAATAAAAATGTTTACCTTTATTAAACATTTTTGAGAACTCTGTAAGTATTTCCCTATTAAATACTAGCACTAACAGCTGAAGCATATTCAGCTAATATGTGGATTAACGCCTGTCATTTGTCTTTTACTAACACTGAAACCGGTACACCTCAAATCATGCTTAGAATTCTCACCTTCAGTAAGCTGTTGTTCAAGGTCCTTAATCTCTTCAGTTTCTTTAGCAATTCTAGAAAGTATCTCGTCCAAACGGCTCTCAAGCTGTTTGTACTGCTTGTTCATAATGTCAAATTGTTGTTCTTTACCCCTTTTCTGAGCCTTCATATGGCACTAAATTGAAAAAAAAAAAATCAAAATTCTTTTAATGTTTATAAAGATAATAATCCTTAATAACATTTCTAAGGAAGAATGGCAAAGAAAATGTAACAATTTGCATCTGTTTTGTGTCAGACACTGTGTTGTTTCCACATGAGCAGTTTTCTTTGCGACCCCGTGGACTGCAGCACGCCAGGCCTCCCTGTCCATCACCAACCCCTGGAGCTTGCTCAGACTCATGTCCATTGAGTCAGTGATGCCAACCATCTTGTTCTCTGTCGTCCCTTCTCCTCCTGTCTTTAATCTTTCCCAGCATAAAGGTCTTTTCCAACGAATCAGCTCTTTGCATCAGGTGGCCAAAGTACTGGAGCTTCAGCTTCAGCATCAGTTCTTCCAATGAATATTCAGGACTGATTTCCTTTAGGAGTGACTGGTTTGATCTCCTTGAAGTTGAAGGGACTCTCAAGAGTCTTCTCCAACTCCATAGTTCAAAAGCATCAATTCTTTGGCACTCAGTGTTCTTTATGGTCCAACTCTCACATCCATACATGACTACAGGAAAAACCATAGCTTTGACCAGATGGATCTTTGTCGGCAAAGTAATGTTTTTATAATATTTTGGGGGAGATAGAGACATGGAATAAATACTTCCTTAGAATTCAATTTTATTTTCAATTCTTTATACAAAGAAACATTTTGCTTTTAAGTTCTATAAATTGGGAGTTGAGAGAGGCCTCAAAGACCATTTAGGCCAGTGATCCTCAAGATGGAGGGCCCTATGGAGGCACTCCCTTCTCCTCCATCCACTACATATATTCCTGGTACAAAAAGAGCTTTCACACACCCACATGTACCTTGACAGTCATTGCTTTAGGGAGCTACTGTTAACTGAAAGGATTGGATTGTATTTCTCAGGTGTGCTGGGATAAAAAACTGAGAACCAATGATCTAGTCTAACTCTCTTTCACGCATGAGAACTGAGTCTCAGGTCCACCACATGACTCGCCCAGGTCTCCTCAGGCAACTGTTCATGTGGAGACAAAACAATTCCCCAGAGAACCTGTGTCCTCCCACTCACACCCGCACAGCTCTAGCTTGCCCCCACAGGACCAGAGGAACAGAACAAAAATAACTCAAGAGAAAGTTATCAGGAGAAAGAACTATGTCCATCCGAGTAACAAACTCCATTCTTCTCAAGTCTAAGACTGTAATCTGACTACAAAACAACAGTCCCCAATTTTACACGCTGTTGCCTCCAAAGACAAGAAACTCCCCTCATTTCTGAAGCACAGATGAGAGCCAGCTTGACTCAGTGGGATTTTCAAAACTCCTCCTACTCTCCCTGAAATCTTTCTCAAAAGGTAACTAAAGATAAAAGCTTAAATTCTAAGTAAATTTAGGATTTTTGTGGCTCAGAGTGAATTTTTAAAATCTTCTGCCCTCATATCTGTATCAACAAATCTTAAAAATTCACCATTAAAACTTCTACTGAAATCTCTACATGCAGGACAAAAAATTAGTTCAATACGTCAATGATCTGCATTAAACACCTGGGAGCAAAAGTATATTCAGCGATTTTCACTATGGTGGAGCTCACAATAGAGGTATTGTAAAAACAGGAACTTACATCTCTGACTCCTCCTCCTAAGTCCTTTGTACAGAGAGAGAGAAAATGATCATACCTTAACTTAGAATGTGTCCTGTTAAAACTGAGCCGTTGAGAACAGAGAAGCTGTGAGCGGAACGCTTTCTAATGTTGCCTTGAAACTCATGTGCACTTCCCTCTCTGACAGCCACATTTTTGTAAGCGCCTCGGAGCCTCTAACCTCCCAGCACTTCAAACCACATTCCTGGCGGAGACTGAGCGGCAACCCAGCCCGTCCAATCGCAAGCAGCCTCTGCAAGCAGGCCCCACCCTCCACGCTTTAAATCACAACACAGGAAGCTGCCCCAGGCCAATCACGAAAACCTCTGCAACAGATTACTACAGGCGGATTCCCTCTAGGGGTACCGGTACCTTTTGCTTCCACAGGGCATAGCTAGATAGTGAACAGGGATACAAATCTCCCCTCATTCCGTTTGTCCCTTGTTCCTCTGATACTTCAGCTTCTAGCTAGCTGTGAAGCGTTTTCTCTAACTAAAAGGGGATTTGATTTTCACATAGTATCTTTTGTTTCTGAAAACTAGTTAAATGCTTACGTTTGTTGAAAACTTGATTAGGCTTGGCACTGAGCTAATTTTAAAAGTAATTAATCTCTTTAGATTTGTAACTCCTTTGTGAGCAGAAAGTCATCTAACAGCATAAGCATGGGCTCTGCCTCTTCCTAAAAGGGAGACTTGGGAAATCATTTAATCTTTCTAAATCATATTTTTATCTTATTTGTTGTTATTCAGTCACTAAGTTGAGTCTGATTCTTTTGTGACCCCATGGACTGTATGTAGCCTGCCAGACTCCTCTGTCCGTGGAATTTTCCAGGCAAGAATACTGGAGTGGGTTGCCATTTCCTTCTCTAGGGGATCTTCCCGACCCAGGCATGGAACCCACATTGCCTGCATTAGCAGGCAGATTTTTTTTTATTCACTGAGCAGCTAGGGAAGTCCCCCCCCCCCCCTTTTCTTAATCTTATGCAAGTTAAAAAGTCACCAATCTCATTTGGATGCTGTAATAAAATAAAGTTCCTCACAGTGTATGCCTAAACCCAAGTCCAATGCAAGACACATCATTGTCACTTAATACATGTTTCTCATTATATCTCACTTACTGCTTTCTGATGTCTCAAGCTTTTACTTTTAAATTCTATTTGCAATTCAGAAAAATACTTCATCTGATTAGATAATAAAAGTTAGTCTATATCTGCAGAAAAATATGCACAATACCATGCTTGATTCTTTCCCTCTTGCTAAAATGTTCACATTCTGCAGCAATAAAATGGGGTGCCAGACACTAGCCAATAAGGTAACTTTGTGCAAACTAGAAAAAAGATGCTCCTTCTGGATAAATGAATTAAAAAGAGACATCCTCTGGTACTCAGACTAAAGCTACAACCCTAGAACTAAACTTCAGGAGTCTTAAAATCCGGCCTGCAGGCTTCATCTCCACTAACACATTGATCTTGACTACCTTCCAAACTTGCATGCCTTTCCTACTTGTCATTTAACCTCTTTCTATATGTAATGCTTTACAGACATCCAGTGTGTATTAGACTCCCTGTATGCCAAGACCATCTCAGGTGTCTGTTGAAAGCAATAGACAATCTAGGGTCTAATTCGGAGAAGGTGATGGCACCCCACTCCAGTGCTCTTGCCTGGAGAATCCCAGAGACGGGGGAGCCTGGTGGGCTGCCGTCTATGGGGTCGCACAGTGTCGGACATGACTGAAGCGACTTAGCAGCAGCAGGGTCTAATTATACTCATAGGTCACAGAAGTCAAACAGGGAGAAAAGGAGCTTTGGGTAGTACCTATACGCCTGTTCGAGGCTATTTTCCTTAATGCAATCATTCTAAACATAGGATTGGCCCCGGGGATACAGTTCCTGTCCTCAGGGGCCTTACATGGGGTGGTCGACTTTTGAGCAAATAAATGTGATAAGGGAAGATATTATAGGCCATATTATATATTATTTAAAGTCTCTAATTTATCATGTGGGCTTCCCAGTGTCTCAGTGGTAAAATATCCGTTTGCAGTGCAGGAGATCAGGTTCGATCTCTGCATTGGGAAGATTCCCCGGAGAAGAAAATGGCAACCCATTCCAGTATTCTTGCCTGGGAAATCCCAGAGGAGCCTGGCAGGTTACAGCTGGGTCGCGCAGCAGTCGGATATGACTTAGTGACTAAATACAAACAACAAACAATATGTATATACACACGTTATATACACACACACATAAACACGTCGCTCACATTTGTGCACCAAAGCAAGAGGTCTTCAGAAAGGACTCTGAGGCCAAAAATGATGAGACATAATATCTATTAATAGAAAAATGATATTCTCACTCCCACAGAACAAGCCAGAGCTCTCTTCATTTACTTACATGTTTTGGGTCTTTGGAATCCAGACTATCAATAACTCTTTGGAGGTCCTTGATCTCCTCCTGCTTTTCAGCAATTTCTCCTCTTTGCTTTTCCATCTGCACTTCTAGATCAAGAGCTTCCTGGCGTAATTTATTTAGAAGCTGTATCCTGCCACTCAGCTGCTTGAGAAGAAAGTCTTTCTCTGCTTCTGAAATCTAGTTCCCCCCACACCCCAATACACAATTAGCAAAGGACAGAAACGCTGATTTTCAAATTTACAGAAAACAACTAGTACAATTTTAAAAAGTATAATCGTATGCTCTGCCAGATTTTTTTAGTAAAAGTAAAATGTAAGAGTTATCTAGGCAATCCACGATATCGTATACTTTTATCTTTATTACATGTAAAAATGTTTATTTTATAAGAGCATTTTATAAGAGCATATGAAAAAATAAATGCAGGTAGTAATGAAATTTTTCATTCTAGTACAAATAACATAAATTATTAATAATAATAACCATAGCCTTAATGGTAGTTGACTTTATACAACACTTACCCTTGTATTAGAATATAAAACTAACTGACAGTGTAATGAAAAGCCTTTATTATAAGGCTTTATTATATTTAAAAATATAAATATTTTAAAAATATTTAAATAACTC
Organism: Bos indicus; assembly: GCF_029378745.1. NCBI lineage: Eukaryota > Metazoa > Chordata > Mammalia > Artiodactyla > Bovidae > Bos > Bos indicus. Next base: position 110,462,582 of record NC_091767.1, on the reverse strand, counting down.
ACAAAATAGCTATTTTTTTCCCTAAGTACATTTTATAAGGATCTATTAAGTATTTTGTACATTTTTTACTTCTATCAATTTATCTATATAAAGCTTTGGCCAGTGCTGTTTTAAAACATTCTTATTTAATTATTCTTATAAATTGTAAATTCTTATAAACTATTCTTGACAGCTCTGTCCGCCTCATCCCATCATTTCTCCTGCCAGATTTTCACCTAATCTCCTTTCTCTCCATGACTACCATCACCTTTGTAGTCCAAGCCGTTATCGTATCTTGCCTGTACTAGACAACAGCCTCCAAACCAATGTACACACCTCCATTCTTCCCACCTCTCTCAGCCCGCTTCACTCTCATCAAGTAGGAGAGTGACCTTATAAAAATACAAATAAGATCAGCCACTCTACCACCTAAAGTCCCTCACAGGTTTCCTATTCCATTCAGGATAAAACTTGTACCCCTTAAAGTGGTCTATGATGCCTGGCATGAGCTTTAACCTCATCTGCCACTGCACTCTCCCTCACTCTGCAGAGGACTCTTCAGTCTGAAGCCTTTTGCACACTCTGTCACCTCTGCCTGGAAGGCCTCACTGGCTCCCTGTCATCCTTTCTCAGCCTAAGTGTCGCCCCCTCAGTGAGGCCTCTGTGGGCTGCCACACTCTACCAACTTTTTATCGTTTCTCCTAATTTTCGTTTTTCCCTCCCTACAACCTGTGCTGTTTATCTACACATGTCTTCTAAACTCATTTTTACTATCTGTTGCCTACTTCCTGTCCCTGTGGGGGGAACACAGCTGTTCATTACTCAGGGCGCAGCCAGTCAGCAACTGCCACACAAACCCGACTCAGTTTCTGGTTACTCAACAGTCTGGAAGTAGCAACACAGGGCATCTTTTTAAAAGAATATATAACTTGGACTTCATGTTCTTTTCTACTTACTATGGTGTGAATACAGTTACCAACATAATTTTGAAATACTGATTTTTAGAGGTTGCAAATAATTAAAACCTTTTACATACTTAAAAACTAAAATGTCAGAATACTTCCTTTTTTGAACTTTCTTCCTATTCAACTACGTCACAGGTTTTGAGCTGTTTACTTCTTTATAAACAACATCTTTTTATATACTGCATTTTATATCACTTATATTTTTGCCACCTGTGTTTAATAATGTTATTACAGAGATGTCTTCTGGCTCTTAATCTAGGTCCCAGGATCTTAACGGTGGGGACTGTTTAATTAAATTAAGAAAGATATTAGGAAGCAGCTTCCCTTAATAAATTAGACACTTTCATAATAGAGTAAATGGAATGTATCTTTTTTATGTAAAAGTAATGTAAACCTGTACACTCTATAAAATGCTAATAGGATGTCATCCTGAATGGTAGGAAATGAAACTGGAAAATGCTAGAACCATGTCTGACTCGAAATTTGTTATTCCACAATTAAGTAGGCAGCACTGATTTCAGGACTGTTTGAAGACAGTCTTTACACATTTATGACGAGGGAGGCACATTCCATTCTTGGCCTTTCCTCTTAGCAATGCAGCTTTACTTTTCCCTACCTTTTTAAGTTGTACGGCTTCTTCCAGTTGTTTAAATTCTTCAGTGGCTCTTAAAATTTGTTGTTCTGCCTTTTCTATTTCATCATGCAGTTCTGATAATCGAGCTTGTGCTACAAATTTAAAAACCATGCACACAGACACACACAAGAAAAATATTTAATTCTCAAATTTCTACCTTTTTCTTAGCAATAACTTCCCCTACCCCAATTCTGTAATTATACATCACATGAATAAAAAAGTAATTGCTTATGATGGTTTTCCTCTCTATTAATCTATAGAATAGTTTCATAATATGACATAGAGCTATAACTGATCCATTTACCTGTAAAATTATTAACATAAAAGGGGCATTACTTGATAGTCCCAAAATTAAGGAACTTTTGAGAGACTAAGGATTTTACTTGAAAGTATGCACTTACAAATCAATGATTTTCTACCTCATATTTCTAATTTATCTCTCCCTTCCTCCTTCCCCATCTCCTGTAAAACTATGAGCCCCTTGAAGCTAGTCAGTACATATATCTGATTTAGTTTTGCTTTTCCCTTCCAGAGCCTTGAATATAGTATATGCAGACATAGACAGCCAGCCCTTTTTTCCTGTCTCCAGGTCAACTTCTATAGGCCTTCTGAGTTTTTCCATTTAGCTGCCAACCAAGAGAAGATGGACCACTAATCTCACAATGGGCCATGATTACCAGTGAGATAGATGCATGAACTCAAGACTGCTTTCTAATTCCTTCATATGCATACAGCTAAGTGGGTAAGTGCATTCAAAGTCTGCCATTTGGAAGGTCTCTAAGTGTCCCCTTGGGTTGATTTCTTTCTCTTTATGACTTGCCAGGAAGTGCTAAGATTCCTTGAATAACATGATTTGGGAGGCAACTGAGGAGGTGGAGTGTGGGACAGGTCAGGAAGAGTCAGAAGTCAGCCTTAGACCCAAGCCTAGGAAGAGTACACTAATCTGGCTTACCCAAAGCACTGCTTCAGGTTTTAGCAACATGTATAGGAATCAATAACCGTACTTGCTTCAGTCATTACTAAACGTGCCTTTGAATGTGCAGGTCCAATGGTAAGAAGAATCTGTTGTCACGACAACCAGATTTAAGCATTCTTGGAGCCCCTGGACATGTTGCCAAATTACAGTCAGATTATAATTCTCCCTTGTAACAGGAATGATTAAAAAATAACCTGCTCAATGAATCACTACTTTTGTTTTAAACTTCTCGTGTAAACGCCATCATAATAAATATCTTCATCATGTTTAACTAGAAGAGTTTAAACAACCAGCACATATATTCAGTCTTTTTACATATCTAAAGTATTCAGAGTGACTCGTCTTCACCTGCACTTATTTTGCTCTCTTTGTCTTCCAGCTCCGTGTCCAGTGGCATATGGGCTTTCAAGCTCACACGCTCGTTTCTAAGTTGCTCCCCTTCCTCTGGCTCCATCCTCTTGATCTCAACTGGCTGGGCATTATCCACAATGTAACTCTCTGTGGCGAACATATTTCTCTTGTATCTGGACTTGCCAATGTAAGGGCTTTCATCTGGGGCTTTATCAACGTCAACATACTAAAAACAAGATGAACAGAGCTTATGCTTTAGTAAGTAACCGCTATGCAGTCAAGTGACATTTTTCGTGTTATTAGTGAAGAATACAGCCCAGGATTGTTTAAATACTAATCTTGCATATACAGAAGTTAAAAAAATACATATAATTATATATAAAATTCTTGTATCGTATTCTTAATACTAAAAAGGAACTAGAACAAAAAAAATGGTCTCAAAAAGATTCCTCTTCCTATCCCTGAAGAGTGAGCTGGATTGATTGATTATGGAAGTACCTACAGATATGTGCTTTTTTAAAGTACTGCTGAATCTCTCAAATCAGAAGTCTAGGTGTTGTATTTTGGTTTCTTGGCTGGCATATAAGTAAAATCTCAGTCTAATAAATTTTAATTACTGAACTTTTACTAAATGATACATGATATTGATTGGAATCACTGGATCTTGGAAGTTAAATGGCTGTCGATTGCAGTGACATTCACGATATTTGTATAAATAATGACCGATGAATAGTGAACCCAGTGACTCCTGAACAAACAGTACAGGGAGATGACTGTGCCATGGACACCGAAGCAGGCAGTGCAGTTTTCCTGGAAGTTTGGATTTAAGGAAGCGGATCAAACTACACTTTTGAGTGAGGTAACTGAGGATTAGAAGGTTGCTCCAGGTTACAAATATGGATGTGGGCAAATATCCTTTTGGGGCTTTTAAACTCTTATGGACACTGCTCTATCTCACTGAGCTAGATCATTCACAGATTGAACCAAAATACATTTACTCTGCTGATATCCTCATAACAAGAATGTGATTAACAATAAATTTTTTTAAACATCACCACTACCCTGCCCTCCCCTGCCCCCTTCTATCCTGACTTTAATTTGGATTACTACAAAATTAAAATAACTCACCTCTGAGGGATAATAATTCAGTGGCTCAAATTTAGCATCGATTTTATAAAAAGCCAACTCCTGTTCCAGTTCATACTGTTTTTGACACGCTCGCGTTAGTTCCATGGTCTTCTGTCTTAGCTGTTGGCCCAATTTGATAAGAAACAACACACAGATTCAATAAGTTAGTATAAAGGTAGACTGGTGTGGCAAGTTCTGATCATAACTGATTATTTGATTTCAAAAAATCCCACAGCACACAGAACACTAAGAGCATTTTATCTTAATTCTAAAGTATTATAAAAAATGAAATACAAAACTATCATTTCATAAGAGATCACATAAGAGACCTTTGAAGTTCATTATGTTATTTTAGGATACAATGAAAAGTTTTTTAAAAAATCATTTAAATTTGTTTAATCCAAATGTGAAAATAATTCTTATCAATTATTTTTAAGTAACTAGTCTACCAAGGATCTGCTTCCTGATTTTTCCAATAATTGGTACTAATTCACTTAATTTATTTACGATAGCCTCATGGATAGGCGTGATATTAGACATTAATTAAAAAGAAATTAGAAGGAGTGAGAAGGATGAAAATAGGAAATTGGTTTTAACTGTTGTGCTGCTCTTGCTGTCATATTTTGGCTAACAACATCTTGGTTTTAAGTGTTCAGAACATTATTTTTGTAATAGAGGATAAGGGATATAAATAAGCTCAATCAGATCCAAATATGTGATATTATTAAATTTTTAATAAAGTAATCCTACTCTACTACAACTTTTTAGTTATTCTTGGAAATTTTAGGAGCTAAAAGAAAACAAATCATCTAATCTTCTGAATTTATAAATAAACTACAAATGCCCAAGTATGGCCTTTTTTTTTTTTTTTTTGCCAGAGCTCCAGATTTGTTTCTAATGCCAGCCATGTTTAAAAACAACTGGACTACATGAGGATCTTTTACTTTTATCTAGTTTGTTTCACTCTTTCTATTTCATATTCAGTGTTCCCATTTCATTTAGTTTATGTTTTTCAATTTCTCCATCTTTTTTTTTTTTTTTTGATGTTCTCAAGACTTTATCAAGGGAGAAGGCAATGGCACCCCACTCCAGTACTCTTGCCTGGCAAATCCCACGGACGGAGGAGCCTAGTGGGCTGCAGTCCATGGGGTCGCTAGGAGTCGGACACGACTGAGCGACTTCACTTTCACTTTTCACTTTCCTGCACTGGAGAAGGAAGTGGCAACCCACTCCAGTGTTCTTGCCTGGAGAATCCCAGGGACGGGGGAGTCTGGTGGGCTGCCGTCTATGGGGTCACACAGAGTCGGACACGACTGAAGTGACTTAGCAGTAGCAGACTTTATCAAGCATAATAGAAAAGCTTTTGTACATACATATATATAAATATATGAATAATATATATATTTTAGAAAACTTATGAATTCTTGCCTAACTAAAAAATTTATGACATTTTGATTCCACGTTTGACAGTATGAATAGAATGCTATATTTCTAATTTAAAACAATATGCAACAAGCGACAAAGGTTTACTATACAGCACAGGGAACTACAGTAAATACCGTGTAATGACCTAATATGGAAAATAAATTTTAAAATAACACATATATATGTGTGTTACAAAATCACACACACATATATATATAACTGAATCACACACACAAAAAAAGAATTCTACTTTTTGAAATTTAGTAATGCTTATCTTTTTGCCAGTTTTTCTACATGTCCTATGGACATCTAATAACAATGCATGAGATAAAAAATTTTAAATATATTTGTGTAGGATATGATTAATATAGAGTAGTTAAATATAAATCTACTATATTTAAATTATTAATGACATCACTTAAGATGCTCCTATTCTTATTTTTTCTGCACTTGATAAAATATTCTCAGAGAAATGTATCAATATGATTATGTATTTTTTCTTTTCCCTTATATTTCTTCTGACTTTTGCTTTATATATCTTTGTTTCTTTGCTGTTAAGGTGTCCAATGGTTTATGATATCTTCTTTGTGAATTGTACCTTTTATCATTAAAAACACTCATCTTTGTTTCATTTAAAATAAATAAATTTAAAAAAGAAACTGAATCCCAGATTGGTTAACTGACTTGTCAGACGTTAAATAGTGGTAGAAATTAAATATTTTATTAACTACCAGTACCAGCTCCCTTTCTATTAAACCAATTCTTGATTTATTTCAAAGGTCCACTAAGTGATTTCTGCTTTTTCATTGCCCCCAGCATCCAATAGTAGACACTAGACAAAAAATATGCATGCAGAAAAATTTCTTTCATACAAAAACGCAAGCTGAAGAGAGTAAAACATAAACAAAACATTTTATAAGGCCCACGAAATCAAAGTCGTGCATGATTTAGCTTTCAGTCATCTCCTGACTATCCACCTGAGGGGAAGAAAGGCTACTGTGGATAACAGGCCATCCTGACTGAGAACTCACGGTATGCGAGACTCTGTGCTAAGCATCTGGCATGTGCTATCTCACTAAATCTTCACCACCACCCTATGAGATGACGGAGCTGCACAGAGAGGTTAAATAAGTTGCCCGGCTGGTAGCGGAAGAGGCAGAGCTCAATTCCAAGTCTCCTGATTTCAAATCTAACTCTGTTATACTACACTGCCTTCCGTGTCCTGCTGTGGGTGCCAAGCACATCACCCACACAGATGCTTTCACCAGTGCTCACGAGTCCCTAGTCTCAAGAAAGCAACTCACAACCCACAGTGTCAACGACTCTTGGGCTCTTCTCCTCAAAGATCAGCGGCAGTGTGCTGAGTTGCCCAGTTGTGTCCGATTCTGCGACCCCATAAACTGTAGCCTGCTAGGTTCCTCTGTTCATGGGATTTTCCAGGCAAGAATACTGCAGTGGGTTGCCATTGCCTTCTTTGGTGGCAGTGGGGAAAAACAAATGTGACTGAACCATGGAGGATACATGAATTGGCCTCTGTAGGCAAATACAGTCTGACCTTTGAACAATGTGGGTTTGACTGAGCAGGTCCACTTACACGTATTTTCCAATAGTATTTACTGTAGGACTAGACAATTAGTGGTTGGCTGAATCCGCGGATACCAAGAAACTAAGGATACTGAGGGTCAACTAAAAGTTATACGTGGGTTAGCCCCCATGTTGTTCGAGGGCCAACTTTACCAGTAAATACTCTGTGCTCTGTGTCTTTTACAGCAGTAGGCTTAGCATAGAGTAAGCACTCAGTAAATGTCCATTGAAGAAATGCATAAATGAGAACAGCTGGGAGTCTAAGGCCCTGGAAAGTAGGCTAGTCACAGTATCAGTTGTGGATAATCAAGAGTTGACTGAAGTTAACGTATTTACCAGTAGGAAAAATAATACAAATTCTTTCCCCCACATTCATACTCACTCTCCTATGTATACATTCATTAAAAAAAAATATGTACACACACAAGCACATTTCTCAAAAGGCAAGCCAGTTTCAAAACTTAAAATGGACGTAAGTATATTAACACAAGTTATCATGCAAACCATGAAAAACAGTGTACAATTCAGCCCTGAACAAACTACCTTTAAGGAAGAATAAAGAATCGGCAGACAAGGGTCTGCAAGAAACCGAGACAAGGGCTAAAAGGAGGAAGAAGCAGACAGACAGCGTCACCTGGAGAATTCTCGAGAATGAGGCTGTGACAACGTAAGTTGCTCTTTACTGACAGCTTACCTTAGGAAGATATGTTTACTAACACCTGCATTATTTTTATATGGACGCATTTTATCATTATCCTACCTATGAGTTTCAAATTTACTACCATATTACTTAATTTAGTTCCTTTTAAATCATTTTCAGACTCATAACCTCACTTAGTCATAGGGCAGGTAAATAGTCCTCATTTTAAAACTGAGGAAACAACAAGAGTTAAATAACTTAAATAACTTGAAAAAGACAATGAGAAATATTAATATTAAAGTTAATTATTTGTTGGTGGCAGGAGAGAAGGACCATTACAGGTTAAATGACCACCAAGTTTTCCTTCAACGCTATGATGTTTCACTTAGAAGTTAATCTGCATACTACATGAGGAATTACTTTATGAAACTAGAATATTTTACAACTATAGATGATATTACCACCAGACATTCTGCATAAGATAATGGAAACTGTTTTTCAAATGTAGGTTCTTAAAATAAGACACAGAATTCTTTTTTTAAAACATAGAACAGTTCTTTGGAATCATAAAATAACAAGTAAAACAAGATGAATTTAAAGAAGAAATATAAAATAGCTAATAAACATATATGCAGTACTTCAATAACTAAAAACATTGTGAAATTAAAGCAGTGAGATTCTATTTTTTTTCTACCCTATTTACAAGTTCAAAATAATATCAACTGAATTATATCAACTGAATAATATCAACTGATTGGGTTCCTTTACCCATTCCTATAGAAGTGTGAAGCAATTATAAGCTTTTTGAGGGGTGCATTAATATTTATCAAAATTAAAAAATTTTAAACTTACAGAGATTATGCTAAGGAATTACTAGTATGAATGTATAAGGCATAAAGATTTTTTTTTAAATAAGATTTTATCTACAGTTCTGTTCCTAATAACAAAAAAGTGGCAGCAACCTAAATATTCAGTAGACTGAATAAATTACGCAAAATCCACATAACGGAACACAATACAGACTGAACAGAAAGAGAACTGCCGTGTGTGCGTGTATGTGTGCACACAAGTACATGTGCATGTAGTTTGGGAGAGCTGTCCAATGATATACTCTTATTTTTATAAAAAATAAGAGGCAGAATTTTAAAAAATATACAGTAAGATCCTTTTTAAATCAGAAAACATCAAAGGTATATATATATATATGTGTATATATATTCAATTACATGTATAATTAATATATATTGCATAAGCATAGAAAACAAAATGGATATATATTCACCTCCAAAGAATGGGATAGGAAAGAATGAAATCTTCATTTTCCACTGTATACATTTGTGTTGTCTGAATTTGTTATAATAAACATATTAACTTTGTGTATAATGTATTTTAAATAGTTAATGATAAAAATAACATAAAGACTTAAAGAACAGCACAGTCTGCCTTCTAACCAAAAACAGTTACAGAAAAGAAACAGCAAAAACTGTTGATGACTTACAAAACATTTATTTACAGCACAAACATAGCAACATTATAAACAAACAAAAGAGAAAACTAGGTAAGTGCAAGAACTCATAATTTGGGATAGCACACAGATACAGAGCACAAACGGGAGGGACATGGGTAGACCCGTGGCTGGCTCATGTTGATGCTTGGCAGAGACCAACACAGCATGGAAAGCAATTATCCTTCAATTAAAAACAAATAAATAAATACATACAATACTTTGCCAAGGTTTCCAACAGGTTGACTAACATGCATGGAAAATCTCAGCATATGGAAATTAAAATCTTCCTTTATCTTAGTAATAAAAGTGAATTTTATATTACCAAAAAAGATCAGTAACTCAGGAAAATTCATTAAATGTTCACCAATGTAATGTGATATCAAAACCTTACCACAGTAAGTACTGTTTTTTGTATTTTAAATACAAACATTAAGTGACGGCACAAAGAGTTCACTGCTAAAATAAAACTGACTGTAATACGTCTTCAACGACTTAATTATCAATCCATTCTATTCTGGAAAGGAGTGCAACAGATGTATGTATAAGACCATTGACAATCACTGAATTATTAACATCATATATAATGTGCCTTCAGAATACGGTAGGCATACCTGAAACTACCTTCGAATAAAAGGCATGTGAAGAAAGCCACAAACGTTATGAATGTTTGGCTAACAGAGCTGGGGAAGCTGTCCTGATTTTTACCATGTCCCCACTGATAAAGAAGCGCTCAAGAAAGAGGTGTGTAGACTTCAAGCAACAGTTTCTCTCTCCACACAGAGAAGGGAATGCTTTTTCCGCCCCCTTGTTTAAAAATACAAGTGTTTAGGCAGAATTCTTGTCAACAAACCAAGTAATTAAGCCAGAATGCTAATTTTGAAAGAGGGATGCCAAAAAAAAAAAAAAAATTAACTGTATAAAGGATTCTATTAATTATATGAGAAATATAGTTCTCTAAAGTTATGCTTAGATCAGAGAAAGAACTGTCAAATGAAAAAAAAAGAAAAAAGAGTACCATCAGCTATTTTTTCCTTCAAGGAAAGTAGCCTAATAATTTTACAGGATCAGATTCTCTAGGTTGAAAAAGTCTTGTAAGGTGATTTTAGTCATCTCCCTAACTTTTTTTTTAATCTTTTTCCTAAACCCTGAGTACATGTCTGTTTCAATGAGAGGAACACAATCCAGAGTCATCACATTTTATCTCAAGACAGCTATTAGATTTCCTCTTCGTTACCAAATGAAAACCTGCTTCCCTATAATACTATTTGCCATTTAATTTTATCTCGTGGGAGCTTCATCAGTAACTCCAGCCCCTCTTCCATGAAACAGCCCTTTGACTACCAGGCTCCGGGCACAGTCGCAGACAGCACGCGTCTTCTGGGCAGCCGTACCACGCAGCGCGCAGCCAACTGCGACGCGTCAGGACTGCAGCACGCTGTTTCCGTTAAACCACATCCTCCCCATTCTACGGCCAGGAAGTTGTGTTTTCAGCCCTAAGAACAGAGAATTTTCTATTTCAAGAGAATACAGTCACAGCAATGTAAAACACGGACGTACCAGTTCATTTTTCGTGGTAAGGTTACTCTCGAGCTCCTCACAGCTCTGCTTTTGTAGCATAGCCTCCTCTTTTAATGATCTGTTCAATTTATCTTGATTTTTAATTTCTTCAAGGAACTGTGCTTGTTTGCTTTTAAGCTCTTCAGTTTCCATCATCTTCTTCTCCAGGTCTCTTTCCAGTCTTTCTACCTCTTCTACCAGTACAAATTGAATAGTTTATGAATCATTATATTTTCTACTTGAAGAAAGGCAGGACTATTTCTTAAATAACAGCAAAAGAAGTCTTAGAACAGTAAAAATACAATTCTACTTTTTAAATTATTCACTATGGTTTAGGAAAAAAAAGACTATTTTGAGCTAGAAAGTGGTTTATACTAAGAGGAAGGAAGGCGTAATCATCTGGATAACGATTTTAAAAGATAACATTTTAATTCCTAGCATTTAACTAGTGTTGATAAATGAGGCGGCTTTTTTCAAGTCTCTTAGAAAAAAACATGCAAAATTTTATTTGATATTAGTGATTACACTTTAAAGGATGCTGCAAGCATGCTTACAAAATAAAATACCATGTTATCCTTCATGACAGGTGGATTCTTTACCAGCTGAGCTACCAGGGAAGACATCTTAAGAATCCTTCTAAGGCTTCCTATGATGCTTGGGATAGGATCCAAAAGGTTTACATCAAGAACTGACAAGGCTTTTCATGATTTGGTCCCAAATCCCCTCTCCAGTCCTGTTTTCAAGCACACATTTCTGAAATGATTCCACTTCTTCAGTTTTCTGATGCCTGTTCTCATCTACACCTTCTGCCTGGAACTGTCTTCCTCCATCTCCTACTGGCCTCTTTTGCATCTTCTAGGTTTGGTTTTTTAAAATAAAACACTATGAGAACCCAGCCCCGACTCTACCCTCCCCAGATAAGATGCTTCTCAGGAATGCTATGATGCCACCCTGCACCTCTGCCGTGGCCCTCGTCACAGGGGGAGTTGGTGTCTGCCTTGCCCACTATAGTTTTATGAAAGCAGAAACTGCATCTGTCTGTGTTACCACTGGATCCCAAGAGCTCAGCATCACTAAAAGCTCCTAATTAACATTCAGAGTTGAGAATGAATCATAAGTACTTTAAACACTTCCCCCAACATGACTTCCCTTTGCATCATTTATGTTTTTTAATGATTCCAAAACATCACCTTCTGGGAAACAAATGTTGAGTTAGGGGGATCCCAAACTAATCAAAGTTTACCACATTTCTCAAGTGTTGGATCAAACCACATGAAACTGCTGTTTTTATCAATAAACAAGGACTAATGTCAGTTTCAAGTGGTTGAACATATAGGTTCATAGCCTGTAACTATTACATAACTATTGTGTTAGGCTATTTCATACCTCCTCTTCCCTTCTAAACTCCCATACTTCTATTTTCTTTTTTCAGTTGATGATCTCATACTTTAGACAGACCCCACCAGAAGAAACTCCTCATTTTCTTACCACCAAAGCAACAAAACTAACACCTACACACATCTTCTCTTCCTTCTGATGGAGAAAGTGTCCCACTGCACTTATCAAGAGACAGTCTTTATGCTTCTCCTCTGGTCTCATCTCCTTGGCCTCCCAAGGACCAAAGAAACTAAGCCACGATCTCTCTCTCCACTTCGCTCTCGAATGTTCTGTGTCTTTGATTACCAGCTCTGATGCTTCTGACAATTTCCTGGTGTGGAAGTGATTGGCGAAAATTTTTTAAACTTTTTAAAACTCATTTATTAGGTACTAGGGGAGAGAAACTGTGGGAGGAAATTTCAAATCTTTATCTAAATGTCTTCCTCCCAATTCATTCTTCAATCTATAATCTAGCATTTGTTCCAACCACTACTTAACTGCTTTTGTTGAGCTCATCATTATGTTGCCAGTCTAAAGCCCTTCTCTGCGCTCATCTTTCTTCTTCTCGTCTCAGTGACATTCAACATAGTTGACCACTTCCTCTTCTGAAAACTTCAGACTTTTGCAACCCACTACTTCCTGGTTTTGTCCTCCCTTGATGGCCTCTCTTTCTGTTTTCTAAGCTGGCTCCCCTTTTTGCTCTCCCCAACGGCTGCCCTGCCCGAGAGAGCTAGTTGATTCAGATGGAATTAAGTATCATTTTTATGCTGACGACTCCCAAATTTACATCTCTAGGACAGATCTCTTTGAACCCCAGACACACATTTCTGATTCTCTTCTTGACTGCCTCACAGACATTCAAACTCAGAGTTCTAAGTTCTCCCATTTTTCAAAACAATATTACCAGCAAACTACTTACTTAAGCCAGAAGCCTGAGGATTATCTAATCCATTAGAAAGTGTTGCTGACTCCACTTCCAAAGTGGATCTGTCTGTTCCACATCTATCATCTAAATACAGGCCACCAACATTCCTAAGCCAATAGCCTTCCAACATGCCCCTTTATCACCATTTTGCCCTGCTTTAAGTCATTCTCCATCCTGCATCAGAAATAATCTTAACATATAACACCTGCTTAAATGCTGTCAGTACTTTCTGCAGCGCCTGGAACACACCCAAAGCCCAGGCCCCGTGTCATCTCGCCCCCATCTCTCCATCAACTTGCGCTATCCTCCTGTCAGACTGATCTTCTTTCTGTCTCTTAACTCACCAGCATCTTCCCAATGGCAAAGTACAAGCTTTTCCCTCTCCCTCATCCTCTCCCGCCTTTGCCTTCAGCTTATATGTCATTTCCTCAGACAGCCATTCCTTTACACCACTTTCCATAAAAGGGGTTCAGCTCTGTTACTTTATCTGGGTTTAGTTGTCTTTTGTCTGTCTTCTCCACTGAAACAGAAGCTGCCTGAAGGCCAGTGCCTTACATCTTGCTAGCCCTATCTTTAGTGCCACATACAGAGCCTGGCTCACAGCACACGCCTGATGAGTATTCGCTGAGTTCACTGATCTGTGGTGCCATTTTCTATGCAAATTTTAATAGCATTATAAAGTTAATAACAAATATATCTTTTCTGGATCATTTCTGAAAATAAATTCCTCTCCCATCCGAATTTAGTTTTTTAAAAAATATGTCACTTTACCTAAACTGAATCTCTCAAAAGCTTCTTGCCTGTCCTGAGTGGTTACTGGCCGACCTTCCAAACTTTCCAGTGATCGGAGGTGAAAAATGGTGAACTGAAGGTAATGGGGAAGGGTCACAACTGGATTTTCAGCTAGGATCAGAGAAGTCAAATCTTGAAGTGGTTTCAACTTGCTTACATCTTGGAGCTAAAATGATATTAATAATATTATTGGCATAATTGAATTTAAACATCATAAACATACATAAGGAAAGTAATAAGTCAAGGAAATTGCTATTATCATGACAAGGAACCTATTCATAACACCCATTATCCAATGGTAGTTTGAAGGGAGAACATAAAGGAATATGTGAGGATCTAGAATGTATCAAGAGCAATATTTGGCATTTTCCACATGCCATGTCATCTGTGACTCCTCACAGAAACCTATGACATAGCATCTGAATTTTATAGATCATGAAACTGAGGTTCAAAGAGTTTAGGTGACTTGCTCAAAGCTCAAAGAGCATATGTGAATGAAATAGGATTTGAATTCAAGACTGGGTAACTCTAATCCTATTATCTTTTCATTACACTGAATGAACAAATCAAAAACATAAATGGCTATAAAAAAGAAGTTTTGTAAATCTTCAGATAACTGTTATAGTTGATTTAAAAGAAATAAGGATACATAGAAACATTCACAGTTCTGAAGTGAGGTTTTACATTTATCCAGAGAGGGATTTTAAAAGGTTGAGAATACTACTACTAATAGCCCGTGCAGACAAATCTCCCTGAACGGAGGCTCTCGTTGAAGCCAATTCAAACACGAACAGACGAGAGAGTGGACAAAACTAGACATAATAATAGATAAGCATTTACTGAATGAGCTTCCTGATAGCTAACAGTACTATCTAGGGATCAACTACTTTAGGAACGTGTGTGGCCATGTTAGATGAATTCCTGGCTACCTCCTCCCATCACCCGCTAAACTGCGAGATCTCCACGGTGATGCCGTGTAACGTGGCATGGAGCTCAGGTCTGAGTCTTTTGGGCTGCCACAGTGAAATGGCAGAGTCACCTTATCAGACCTTCATAAAGATGAAACAGGAAAGCAGAGACACTGCACAGCCTTAAACAAAAGTTACTTATTATTACTACCTTATGCCGGTAAAAGTGTAAAATACTAAATAACTCTGAGGCTATATTCCTTAAAGTTTTTATTTTCACATTTTATCATTCCATCTGAGCCCTATACCACTTCCATAAAGAAGGCAGGGGAGAAACTATTTTTTTCCAATTTAAACAGTGAGTTTTAGACAGATGAAAATTTATCCAAAGATCACAGAAGGCAAATCTAGACCCATACTAGAAGTCACCTCTTTTATTTTCTATTCTAAGGCTTAAGTTCTTTAAATTACAGGAGGATTGTTTCCATTTTAATACAGATTTAAATAAATTAATGCTTTCACTTTGCAATGTTTATTGAATATCTAACTGTATAAATGTTAAAAGAAAATTATAAAATATACTCATATATTTTATGACAGAGAAAAATACATGTCACCATCAGCTTATATGAACCGTGATAAAGTTGCTTTACTACAAAAAGCTAGTGATTAACAATTCCTGTAACACTTAATACTATAATCAAGGTTAATTCAGATTAACTCATAAATTAAAAAAAAAAAAGAACTCTGCTCCAGGCATTCAGTGACATGGATTCCGGCACAAGCTGAAAGACTTTGGGTTAACTTGAGAGTTAACCTCTCCAAGACTTTACTTAAAAATGGGAATAAAAAAATGGTGCCTAATTCACAGAATTATAAAAATAACCCTTGCACTGTCTCTGTAAGAAAAGTACTCAGAGGCTCAAGTGAAATGAAAGATGGGAAAATGCTATGGGATCAACTCCCAGTTACCATGTAATCATGCAAAACCAGGTCTGTGTATATTTAATTACCATAGAGAATACTAAGTTATATTTGATATTTGGTCAAGGACATCAGAAGAAGTCCCATTAAAAAAAAAAAACACTTAGATTTTAATCTTTTTACCTCAACAAGTCCAAAAAATGTAAATATTCTTGCTACTTTGAACAACTTACTGATGATATCTTGTTGGCTTTCAGATTGAGGACTCGCAAACATTTTAACTTCTTCCCTAACCACGCTGGAATATGCTCAATTTCATTTCCTGCAAGGTTCAGCTTTTGTAGATTGTGCAGATTTTCTATGCCTTCAATTTTGCTAGAAACCAAAGGGTAAAATCAAACTTAGTAAGTACAATGATAGTGTCCCTTCATTGTATTTTAAAAATAAACAGGCTTGGTTTTATGTGGAGTTGCTTTTCATAACTATAATTTACAAATGAGAATTTTAAAATACTGGCTAAAAACAAATTTAGCAGAACAGCTCCAGTAAACTCTTCATTACTTTCCTGCCCAGGAATCCCAACTATCTTACCTATTGGACTTTAGTGTCCCACAACACAGAAAAGAAGAGGCCGCCTGGGAAAGTCTCCCCAAACACTGTGAAGACTGCCAGTGGACAGCAAGGGGAGAGCCAGGAAGCTCAGCAGCACACCCTGCTATGCAGCCTTCTACAGGCTTCCACAGCCCTGCACTCGAGAAGAGGTCCTCAACTACGACCTTAAGTCACCACCAAAGATCAGCTATGCCAGCCATGAGATACGGCTGCCATTGTGAGCGGGTGGAACCCCAGAATGTACTGTATTTATGAATAAAGATGTTTTAGTCAATATTTAAGAAAACATTTATCACCTGCATTGGTGAATTTTCATTGATGAAATATTTTCCTGAGTTGATTGCAATTTAATTCGTTTGTCAATTCTCTATACTGGGCAAACTTACTTACAGTTTTGTTTTGTTGAAAATATTTTCATCAGGATCAATTTTTTTTTATACAAACTTTACATTAAGGATTTAATCCATTAATCATATTTTCCCACCATTTCATTTTTTCCATATTAGAGCTTCTGCTACAGTTAGGCTGTTTTGTTCTTTGGCCATTATATATACCAAGTCTTATGTGGAGGGAAAATATACAGATGTAAAGATTTTCAACACTTGATAATTGTATCATTTTGCCTAAAACGAGTTTTCTATGTGTACTTTTAGCCTCTGTCAGTTTTATTATGTTTATTTCTCAGAGTAATATATATTATGAAGTAGAAACAAGACTGAAGGCATATTTACTACAGAAATGAGCAAAGAACATCAGGATAAAATGCATAGGCTCAAAACAGGTCAAAATATCTTTAGGATCAAAATGACAGGGTTAAAACACTCTGCTTCATGCCAACTTTATTAATGAATAAGGCAGTTCATCACAGACTGCAGCTGGGAAAACTTCCTGTCAAAAATGGAACAAAGATAAAATTTGGTAATCAAAAAGTGTAGCTCCTTCTTTGGTAATACTAGGTATTATTCTGTACTTTAGAAATGCCAAAACATGACAATTATCCTACGTGAAGGGCTAGACTACAAGTGAGTAACCAAAGTGCTGGCTCTTCCAAAGGCTTCTTGCAGTAACACGGGCAGTGTGGACCCACCTCATTACCAAAGACAAAGACCGTGCAGTGCCACCCGGAGGAGGCTTTACTCACCAGATTTTGTTATATGATAGGTTGAGTTCACGTAACTTTAACAGCTTGTCCACCTTCTCAATCTTCCCTATTAGATTATGGCTGAGATTCAGTATTTCAAGCTTAGTACATTTTTCCAAATTTTCGATATACTAATTGGAAACAAATGAATAAATGCTTTATACAACAGATGCCTTGACATAAGCTCGACATATAAGCATATGCATCAGGGGCTGTTCTGATCAGTCACCGGAGATTAAGCCATTACTGCTCCCCTGGACAGTACCCTGGTGTGGCTCTCTTTGGTCAGGAGGGGCCACTCTCCCCAACCTGCCAAACTTTTCTTGCCCTACAGGAGATGCCACTTCCTCCATACTAAGAAACTGAAGACTGTTCAGCGAGAAATTTCTCCATCAGTCCTTTCCTCCTTCTCCACTTTTCTATGCCTCTCCCTCTCTCCCTTCCTTTCTTCAAAGTTCAGCTAAGGTACTCATGCTCTGCCATAATGTTCCCCATCTCCTCTCCTTGTGTTCTTGGATCCTCAACCTTTCTCTCTCCTGGGTCTTCCCTCAAGTTTAGAAACAGTCACTATTTGGAACTTCCCTGATGGTCCAGCAGTTAGGACTCCGAGCTGCCAATGCAATGGGCATGGGTTTGATCCCTGGTTGGGGAACTAAGATCCCACATGCCACGTGTGGTATGGCCAAAAGATAAAAAAAAAAAAGAATAAAAACAGTCACGATTCAACAGATATTCACTACACACTTGCTACATGCCAGATGTGGCACCAGGCAATGGCAACATACCAGTGCACCAGTTTCCCTGCCACTGGAATCTACGTTCAACACACTCAGTTCAGTTCAGTCGCTCAGTGTGTCCAACTCTTCGCAACCCCATGGACCACAGCACGCCAGGCTTCCCTGTCCATCACCAACTCCCGGAGCTTGCTCAAACTCATGTCCATCAAGTTGGTGATGCCATCCAACCACCTCATCCTCTGTTGTCCCCTTCTCCTCCTGCCCTCAATCTTTCTCAGAATCACGGTCTTTTCAGATGAATCAGTTCTTCACATCAGGTGGCCAAAGTATTGGAGTTTCAGCTTTAGCATCAGTCCTTCCAATGAATATTCAGTGTTGATCTCTTTAGAATGGACTGGCTGGATTTCCTTGCAGTCCAAGGAACTCTCAAGAGTCTTCTCCAACACCACAGTTCAAAAGCATCAATTCTTCAGCGCTCAGCTTTTTTATAGTCCAACTCTCACATCCATACATGACTACTGGAAAAACCATAGCCTTAACTAGACGGGGCTTTGTTGGCAAGGTGATATCTCTGCTTTTTAATATGCTGTCTAGGTTGGTCATAGCTTTTCTTCCAAGGAGCAAGCGTCTTTTAATTTCATGACTCCAGTCACCATCTGCAGTGATTCTGGAGCCCAGGAAATTAAAGTCTGTCACTGTTTTCATTGTTTCCATTGGAAACAAGCTCAGTCTCCTTTATATGATACAAATCACCTCACACAACACCTGTTTCCTACTCAGCTTTCACGTTACCACCCTTATTTGCCACTCAGTTCAGTTCAGTCGCTCAGTTGTGTCCAACTCTTTGTAACCCCATGAATCGCAGCACGCCAGGCCTCCCTGTCCATCACCAACTCCCAGAGTTCACCCAAACTCACGTCCATCGAGTCCGTGATGCCATCCAGCCATCTCATCCTCTGTCGTCCCCTTCTCCTCCTGCCCCCAATCCCTCCCAGCATCAGAGTATTTTCCAGTCAGCCAACTCTTTGCATGAGGTGGCCAAAATACTGGAGTTTCAGCTTTAGCATCAGTCCTTCCAAAGAAATCCCAGGGCTGATCTCCTTCAGAATGGACTGGTTGGATCTCCCTGCAGTCCAAGGGACTCTCAAGAATCTTCTCCAACACCACACTTCAAAAGCATCAATTCTTCGGAGTTCAGCTTTCTTCACAGTCCGACTCTCACATCCATACATGACCACTGGAAAAACCATAGCCTTGGCTACACGGACCTTTGTTGGCAAAGTAATGTCTCTGCTTTTCAATATGCTATCTAGGTTGGTCATAACTTTTCTTCCAAGGAGTAAGCATCTTGTAATTTCATGGCTGCAGTCACCATCTGCAGTGATTTTGGAGCCCCAAAAAATAAAGTCTGACACTGTTTCCACTGTTTCCCCATCTATTTCCCATGAAGTGATGGGACCGGATGCCATGATCTTCGATTTCTGAATGTTGAGCTTTAAGCCAACTTTTTCACTCTCCTCTTTCACCTTCATCAAGAGGCTTTTTAGTTCCTCTTCACTTTCTGCCATAGGGTGGTGTCATCTGCATATCTGAGGTTATTGATATTTCTCCTGGCAATCTTGATTCCAGCTTGTGCTTCTTCCAGCCCAGCATTTCTCATAATGCACTCTGCATATAAGTTAAATAAACAGGGTGACAATACACAGCCTTGACGTACTCCTTTTCCTATTTGGAACCAGTCTGTTGTTCCATGTCCAGTTCTAACTGTTGCTTCCTGACCTGCATACAAATTTCTCAAGAGGCAGGTCAGGTG
This sequence comes from Bos indicus, assembly GCF_029378745.1. NCBI lineage: Eukaryota > Metazoa > Chordata > Mammalia > Artiodactyla > Bovidae > Bos > Bos indicus. The sequence continues at coordinate 110,442,607 of NC_091767.1, read as the reverse complement.
GTCTGGTATCCCCATCTCTTTCAGAATTTTCCACAGTTTATTGTGATCCACAGAGTCAAAGGCTTTGGCATAGTCAATAAAGCAGAAATAGATGTTTTTCTGGAACTCTCTTGCTTTTTCCATGATCCAGCGGATGTTGGCAATTTGGTCTCTGGTTCCTCTGCCTTTTCTAAAACCAGCTTGAACAACTGGAAGTTCACGGTTCACGTATTGCTGAAGCCTGGCTTGGAGAATTTTGAGCATTACTTTACTAGTGTGTGAGATGAGTGCAATTGTGCGGTAGTTTGAGCATTCTTTGGCATTGCCTTTCTTTGGAATTGGAATGAAAACTGACCTTTTGCAGTCCTGTGGCCACTGCTGAGTTTTCCAAATTTGCTGGCATATTGAGTGAAGCACTTTCACAGCATCATCTTTCAGGATTTGAAATAGCTCAACTGGAATTCCATCACCTCCACTAGCTTTGTTCATAGTGATGCTTTCTAAGGCCCACTTGACTTCACATTCCAGGATGTCTGGCTCTAGGTGAGTGATCACACCATCATGATTATCTTGGTCGTGAAGATCATTTTTGTACTGTTCTTCTGTGCATTCTTGCCACCTCTTCTTAATATCTTCTGCTTCTGTTAGGTCCATACCATTTCTGTCCTTTATCGAGCCCATCTTTGCATGAAAAGTTCCCTTGGTATCTCTAATTTTCTTGAAGAGATCTCTAGCCTTTCCCCTTCCGTTGTTTTCATCTTATTTCTTTGCATTGATCGCTGAGGAAGGCTTTCTTATCTCTCCTTGCCATTCTTTGGAATTCTATATTCAGATGCTTATATCTTTCCTTTTCTCCTTTGCTTTTCGCTTGTCTTCTTTCACAGCTATTTGTAAGGCCTTCCCAGAGAGCCATTTTGCTTTTTTGCATTTCTTTTCCATGGGGATGGTCTTGATTCCTGTCTCCTGTACAATATCACGAACCTCCGTCCATAGTTCATCAGGCACTCTATCAGATCTAGTCCCTTAAATCTATTTCTCACTTCCACTGTATAATAAGGAATTTGATTTAGGTCATACCTGAATGGTCTAGTGGTTTTCCCTACTTTCTTCAATTTCAGTCTGAATTTGGCAATAAGGAGTTCATGATCTGAGCCACAGTCAGCTCCTGGTCTTATTTTTGTTGACTGTATAGAGCTCCTCCGTCTTTGGCTGCAAAGAATATAATCAATCTGATTTCTGTGTTGACCATCTGGTGATGTCCATGTGTAGAGTCTTCTCTTGAGACAGAGAATACCAGGCAGAAAAAAAAAACAAACAGCAAAGACCCTAAAAGAATGAAGCTGGTGGGCTTCAAGAATGGAGATGGCTTTTTACACTGCCAAATCAAACAACTTTTTCCCAGTTTTCATGCTGTTAGATGTTGCTCTGACATTTTACAGCACATATGTTTCTCCTAAGTTCTTCCTCCTCTGGTCTCCATCCATCACACTCTTGGATCTTCTATTCCAACAGCGCCTTCAGACTTTTTCACTGGGTCTGTCTCTCCCAGACCCACTCACTTCCTTTGACTCCTCCTCAATATTTCTCCTCTTAATTCTAGGCATTTTCCACACTAAGTTCCCAAAATCAGAATAGGCATTTTTCACACTAAGTTCCCAAAATCAGAAACTAAGCTTATTCACTTCTATATTTATTCCTACAGCCTAATGTAATACCTGGCGTATATAGAAACCACACAGTAAGGATTTACTAACTTGATATTTTATTTTTACAATCTTTAAACTCCAGGATGTCTCCTTTTTTCCTATTTAATTACATAAAACATAAATATATTCTAATTAAAATTTAAAACAAAACATAAAAAGCTCTCTTCATCAGGTCTCCAGTTCAGCTTCCCCACCAAAAAATCTCACTGCTCAAAGGTAACCCTTGTTAACAGACCAACGTATATACACACAGACCTTTCTATTCATTAAAAAAGCATTTTTAATATATTAAAAAAGTATTTTTAATGAATTAAAAAAGTATTTTGAGACCTTACTAAAAATACTTCAGAATTTGTTTTTTCCATTAAATATACTGGACCATTCCCCACATTAATACGTAAGAGTTCTGGGAGTTTGTTTCTGTTCTTGTTTTCCAAGACACTTGAAAGTTTTTCATGGTGTGCGTGCATGCTAAGTCACTTCAGTTGTATCCAACTCTTTGTGACCCTATGGACTATAGCCCACCAGGCTCCTCTGTCCATGGGATTCTCCAGGCAAGAATACTAGAGTGGGCTGCCATGCCCTCCTTCAGGGGATCTTCCTGACCAGGGATTAAACCTATGTCTCCTGCAACTCCTGCACTGCAGATGGATTCTTAACCACTGAGCCACCAGAGAAGCCCATTTCATGGTATACTGCACTATAATTTTTAAGCAATTCCCTACTGACAGACAACTGGTTATTTCCAATTTTTCTATTTTAAATAATGCCTAATAAACATTACTTTTCAGATACTTTTGGATACATGTGTAAATATTAACAGACATCAAGAAATAGAACTGCTATGTTGGTGAGTATAAACTCAGTAAGTATAAACTTAATTGCTGGATCAAATAAGTACATTTGAAATTTTGATAAATACTATCAAACTGTTTTCCTAAAATGCTGTACCCATCTATACATCCACTAAGACCAAATGAGAAGATCCATTTCTCACATCTTTCTGAATGCTGAAATAATCTTTTTAATTCTTATCTATTAGACATACAAGATGAGAAATGGCATCAAACCACTGTTCTATTTCTCATCTCTTTGACAGTAATGAAACTGAATATACTTTCATGTTAACAGCCATTTATAATACTTTTGTGAACAGACTTATCCTCTGCACATTTACCATTTGGTGTCTCTTTCTATTGAATCACAGGTGCTCTTTATATTATGCGGATACTGTTACACATGCTGAAGACACTACCTGCCAGCTTGTTGTTTTTCTTTAACTTTTTAAAAGATAATAATTCGTTAAACACCACTTTTTAATCTTTATGTAAGCTAAATCTGTCAGTATTTTTCTTTGTGGTACTAGGGTTAGTGTTCGATTAGAGGGCCTTCCCAACTCTAAGATTAAAAACACACTCTTTCCTAATACTTTGATAGCGCTTTTGTTGGTTGATTTTTGTTTTGTTTTCATTAAGATTGTCAATCTCCTGGAATTAATTTTTGTGACTGGAGGCATCTAAGTTCATATTTTTCCAACCAAAAATATTAAGTTATAAATAATAAAAAAAATAATAAACAAAATAATAAAATAATAATAAAATAAATAAGAAATTATTTTTATTAAAAAAATAAAAATTAAATTCCAGTGTACTCATGGTGTATAGTTTATGAATAGAATAAAGTAGTAAACAGTTTGGAGCAGAGATCAGTAATCTTTTTCTGCAAAAGGCCAGGTAGTAAATATTTTTTGGCTTTGTGAGGCATATATAGTTTCTTTGACAATCACTTACTTCTGATATTGTAACACAAAAACAGCCACAGGCAATATGGAAATAAATGAGTGTAGCTGTGCTCCAATAAAGCTTTATTAACAAAAACAAGCAGTAGGCCTAACCTGGCATTTAGACTGTAGTTTGCTGACGCTTTCTAGAGAGAATCACTAACATGTAGAATAACAGGAGGTTATGAATTTGAAGAAGTCACACTTCACACTTCTGATGGAGAACTGTCACTAGAAACAGTAAAAGATCTGCAACAAATCCAGCGACATTAGGATGAAATAGTACTGTAAATCCCATATATATTTATTTTTTCATTTTAAAGCACAAAAATTAAAATAATGTCTGTATTCAGAAATGTTGGTAACCTACCTTAAATTTCTTGCCACCATCTTTGGAAAGTGAAAGGTTCAGAGATTTTACCAAGGCCAAATTTTCCTGTTTAGTAAGTTTTTTAACAAGGGCTTCTGTAATATATCGAACTCCTGCATGTGAATCAGCTTCTGAAGTTATGCAAACAGATCATTATCAAAAGAGGAAGACATGAATACTTTGAGAAACAAACTGTCTTAATGTTAAACAACAACAACAAAAATTTAGACCACGCAATTGTAAAAACAGCTGGCTAGTTCTAACTGGAATATTTAACTAATATTTTACTTTATGTAGCATTTCATAATGATGACAATAAGTTATACTTCATAAATATTAACTGTGTGTAAGCTTTGTATTAAATGCTTTACATTAAAAAATGCAATTTGTACAACAAACCTTTGGGATAGAAATTACTATTCTCCTTTATAAAAAAAATTAGAAAAACAATTTGTTCAACTCTTACAGCTAAAAATGTGCAAATCTAGGACTTGAACCTAGCAGATGAATCTAAAATTTATACTTTTAAGTATGGGCAGCACTGAGGTTTTTAGCAGTATTTTAATGTTAGTTTTTTAAACTAACAACTTAGCAGCAGCAGCAGCAGTATTCATCAATAGAATTTGATGACCATGATTTCATGACATAGCAAAGAAATCACAAAAAAGTTTTCTTTGTATTTAATCACAGTAAGTAAATTTCTTAAGAAAAGAACCCATTTTTGAAAACAGATTCCTAGACTGACAGAATGCTTTTAAGAAAAACATAAAAACCTTGGTGAACATTCATATGTGTCCCTGATGTGAGAATCAGTCCATTCACAGATTGGTAGCTTGCCGATAAGCAGCCTGGAACAGCCCAGGGGTGGACAACATGTTTATACTGAATTAAGGCACTCCATTCTGAAGTGAGCAGATATGCCTTCCCCTCAACCAAGGACGATGGTAAACTGGCACATGAACTTTAAAGTACTCTCCTGCCACAGGAGATAAAGCTTCCTCTTTCCGGAAACCCTTCTTCTAACCCTTCGCCCTCAACCGGAAGCCTCCATCCTCCACTGTCCTTAGACAATTTCTGTCAAAAACAATGGGTCAAGTTACTAGTAGGATGGATACATGTTATAGTTGGACCAAAAATGTAAGTTCAATATTTTCCATCTGTACTTAGAAGAGTATTTGGTGAAATTTGTAGATTAAAAAGCATTACCTTTCTGGTCATGGTGGTCCAAAAGCATAGTGTTTTCACCTATAATCTCGACTTGCTCATACCACTGTCTTCCAGAATGAAAAGGCAGAGTCTCAGATCCGTTTAAAGGTGAAAGTGACCTAGATCTCATATTGGACGTAAGAGATGATGGACTAGGAGAGTGAGATGATGATGGCATCTTTGTTTTGGAAATTTTTTGCTGAGCACCTTTCTTCATTGCAAGAATAAAGCCAGGTATCCATCAAAACCTGTAAGAGTTTCCAGTATATTTAACAATGTTAATTTTTAGAGCTATCAAAACTATTAGTCTATTTCTAAAATTTTCAAGCCTACAAAATTTTAAATTCAGAAGTTATAGATGCTAGAACCCACACTACTCCAAGCTGATGGAAGCAGACATCATTTCAGACACTGCTGATTACCTTACCAGAGGGAAGAGAGACCTCCAGAAGGTCTTGTACTGACATGTACTCCAGCCAGAAGCCTCATCTGTCACTTTCGTTCTCAGTTTATGGGACCAAACTAGTCACAGTGCCTCTTCTACTTACAAAGAGTTCTAGAGTGCATAAAGCTGGAAATACTTGACAACCAGCAGCATTTCACGCTGATCAGTGCTCTCTCGTTCCTGCAACAGTTTCTTCCTCTGGCTTCTGGGACACCACACTCTCCTCCCGTCTCCCTGGCCACTCCTCAGCCTCCTTTCCTGGCCAAGGCGCGTCCATTCACTCTTTAAATGTCAGAGCTCCTCAGGTCTCCTCTGATCTCTCTCTAAACTTAATTGAGACAACCTAATGTACACCCATGATTCCCAATGCCACCTTTTTACTGATGTTTATATTTCCAATCCAACTCTTCTGAGTCCAGACACCTATTCTCAACTGTCTACCTGACATCTCATTGGCATCCTGAATCAACATGTCCAGACTGAACGTATCATTTCCCTCATCCCGCCCTCATTTTCTTCCCATCCTGTTCCTCCCCCAGCGTTCCCTTACTAGTGGACAGTGCTCTTGGGAATAAGCCAGAAACTGGGAGTCACTTCCTTCTTCCCAAAACCAATCAGTCACCAAGTTTTGTCAATTCTACTTCCTAAGTATCCCTCAAATTAGTCCCCTTCTTTCCATCTCCCCTCTCGTCTACTCTAATTCACACACTCATCAGACTACTATAACAGCTTCTAGCTGATTTGTCTATAAGCTCTCTTCCCTTCCTCTTCCATCACTACATTGTGGCCAGAGTGATCTATTTAAAAGGTTAATCTATGGGTCTGTAATAAATGAAATATTTATCACGATCTATGAGAGCCCGCGGGATGTGGCCCTGTCTCTCTAGCCTCACATCTGTCACTACTTTCCCAGACTCTGTGGGCTGGAGCCGCACTGCCCTCTATATCTAATTTCTGGTGCAAATGCTTGCCTTTGGTCTTTCTTTTTTTTAACCTTTTCAGGAGTTCTCACTATATAGTCTGCATATTAACTTTAGTCAAATAAATCATTTGTAAAAGTTTTCTCCCACCCTGTGGTTTCCTTTCTACTAATTGATACTGTCTTAAAAAATAAAACTGTTTATTTTAGTGTGCTGGGTCTTCCGCTGCTGCCTGGGCTTTTCTCTAGTTGCAGTGCGGGGACTTCTTCTTGTGGCGGCTTCTCTTGTTGCGAAGCATGGGCTCTAGGGTGCGCCGGCTTCACTCACCGGGGCTCCTCTGCTCTAGAGCACAGGCTCAGTAGTTGTGGCACACAGGCTTGGCTGCTCTGTGGCATGTGGGATCTTCCTGGCCTAGGGATCAGACCCGTGTCTCCTGCACTGGCAGGCGATTCTTTACCTCTGAGCCACCAGGGAGGTCCCTGAGATATTGTCATTTGATACTCATTTAAAATTTTTAAAGAAATCCAACTGGTCTATTTTTCCTTTTGCCGCCTGTGCCTTTGATTTCATATCCAAGAAATCACTGCCAAATCCAGTGGTATTAGGTAAAAGTCCAAACTCAGATAGAACGCTAGCTGGAGTAATGATGAGAATCAGTTCTTCTCTCAAATTAACTTGTAAGTCAAATCACACAATTAATCTAGTAGAATTTAAGTTCCATGAAAGTAGCGATATTATTCACTGATGTATTCCAGGCCAAGAACAGAGCTTAGAAGATGGCAGATAATTACTATTTATAGAATGCATTATTCATAAAGAACCTAGAAACAATAAAATGCTATTCAATACTTCAACAAAAGGCTATCTTCATGAGCAGTATCAGTCCTCAATACCAAGAGTCCTAACTTACAAGTCAGGTTTATGCAAAAAAGATTTTCATGATATACAACTGCTCTTATAAGCACACTGCAAAAATTATAAATCTGCCAAACTTTTAGACCAAAAAATGTTATAAGATGTATAGGTCTTGAACAAGCTGCATTAACAATGCTTCTACTTTGCTCAGTATCCATAATCTCCCATACCCTCACTACTGAAAATGCAGTGTGTGTATGTGTAGATGTTAGTCACCCAGTTGGGTCCAACTCTTTGCAATCCCATGGACTGCAGCCCACCAGCCTCCTCTGTCCATGGGATTCTCCAGGCAAGAATACCGGAGTGGGTAGCCATTCCCTCGTCCAGAGGGTCTTCCCGACTCAGGGGTTGAACCTGGGTCTCCTGCACTGCAGGCAGACTCTCTACCGAGCCACCAGGGAAGCCCTAAAGTGTGGAGACAAAACACAAACTATTTTTAGAAAAGTAATCTGCAACCCAAAGTTTTTGGATAGCTCAAATCCTAATGCCAGGGACTTTCCCAGCTGTCCAGTGGTTAAGTTTCCATGCTTCCAATTCAGGGGCTGTGGGTTCGATCCCTGGTCAGGGAACTAAGCCCCACAGGCTGTGTGAGGCATGGCCAAAAGAAATAATAAAATAAAAACAGGAAGGAAGGAAAATAAATAAAAATAAATGGTAGCTTTTTAAAACATTTTAATTTTTTTGAAGGAAAAACAGAAAATTTAATACAACGAAAGCACCACTGAACTCACGATCTAGCGTCTTGGAGACTAGTTTGAGGGTAGCAAAAACCTGCTAAATTTTTTTAAAAAGTGATTATTGTTTCACAGGTATATAGTACAACAAGGACAACTGCCTTGTTCTACAATCTAGATCACTTTAAACTGCAAATCTATGTCTTTACTTTCTCTTTAGTTTTTTTCATGTCAAATCATCCACAAAGGTCAGAAAAGCTTCCCTCAATTCACACAACTGCTATTGATGTCTTAACCACAAAGCTTTAGGACCTAATTTCACAAGTGTGGCAAACAATTTCTATCTTAACATTCTGCCAAGGCAAAAAGTCTCTTTGTAATACGCCTCATTCTGTGTTAGATTGTACTGGTGCTCTCTTTCTAAATAATGATATACTCAAGCTTGAAAGAGCTAAGAGGCATGTGCTTTAATAACACAATTTTATTCATTCCTGAGTTAAATACAATTTTCATAAGGGCAAAGGACTTAAAAAATAAAAGAGGAGTGGTACAGCGCCCAGTTCCCACTTCTGTATGTCCTTCTCTATCTCATAGCATGACAGAAAATGATAAGATTAGAATGACAGCATGCTACATGCTCCAGAGATATGCTTTATACACATTTTTAGTTTCTTGGTTTAAAAATGCATGTACATCCTACATTTTTATGCAACACAATTATTTTATACCCTGCACTTTAGTCTTATCTCTAACTTCTTAAAATATTGAACCATCCCAAATTCCTCTCACAACATCCTAATGACCAAGACTCTTTGGGCCTCACTAGAATATCATGAGATCTCTCTTGATTAGAAAAACTCTGCCCTACTCAATAATAGAGTTAAATAAATATATTAGAATGGATTCCAGAAATCAAAATCAACTCCTTCCTTTAATGAATTGTAACCTGAAAGATTAAATGATGGCTTTGAAGTCACAGTGCATTCCCAGACCTCCTCCCTGGGTCGCCATAGCCCCTGTAAAGCCTGGACATACGATCTCACAGAAGAGCTAACTCAGTAATATGGGCTTAAGGATTTACTATACTTGAGGAAGGACACCTGGCAGCAGTAAAACCTTGAACCACGAGTTTAAGAGAGAGAGCAAGCGATGCTGCTTGACCAAGGCTGCGGTCTGCAATTACATAAACAACAGAAAGGCCGAGCAATAGAAAAGAGAAGACAGAGACGAGAGGCAGGGCTGGTGTGTGTGAAGGGGCAGGATAAACTGAAATCAAAACAAGTCCAGAGCTGGAGATACATTTTGAAAACCCAGAAGGTAAGTCTGCAGAATAAAAGAAAGCCACTGGAATGATGTGATAATCAAAGTCATATGATTGAGCATCCTGTCCTCAGATTCAGAAACTGGCCTTGATCTAACAATCCCCTCCACCACAGCTTAGTAGAGTCTACACCTTCACCTCTATCCAGCCTTTCTAAGATTCCATCATCTCTTATCTTTTCCAAATTAGGCTGCTGCTGCTGCTAAGTCACTTCAGTGGTGTCTGACTCTGTGCGACCCCAAAGACAGCAGCCTGCCAGGCTCCCCCGTCCCTGGGATTCTCCAGGCAAGAACACTGGAGTGGGTTGCCATTTCCTTCTCCAATGCATGAGAGTGAAAAGTGAAAGTGAAGTTGCTCAGTCATGTCCAACTCTGCAACCCCATGGACTGCAGCCTACCAGGCTCCTCCATCCATGGGATTTTCCAGGCAAGAGTACTGGAGCGGCATACCATTGCCTTCTCCATCCAAATGAAGCAGATCTCTATAATTCCCAAACCTTCCATCTCTCTTCCCAGCTACTCCAATAAGCAAATATCCATCCCCATTTCTTGACCTCCATATCCCTCTCCATGGCACCCCTTAGCCCTTTAATCACATCTCAGTACTTTCCCTATAATTCGACTTCATCCCATACCCTCTGACACATTTAAACACTCTTTTTCTCCAACTAGTCCTTTCAAATACCCTGACTCCTATTTCTCACCAAGGGCAATTCTCCCATCCTGTGCTCATCAACCTTTGCCTCCCACCCTTCATCCCATTCTGACTGCCAAGTTCTCCCACAAAGTCTCTTCCCTAACACTGTACTAGTCTTCTCCATTTCTCTACAATTCTCTCCAGTGCCCTGCCTCCACATTTCTGTATTCATCCTGATTTCCCAAACTGCTCATCACAGCAAATATTCTGACATCCTAATTCATTCAAATACTCTGGCTTCTAATTATCCCCTCTTCAAACAAAACACTCCAGTCTCCATCCATTCCACTTCATCTCAACCCAACTGGCTATCTACGTGCCTCTCTCTTCTAACACCCTGACATCTGTGTCCCTCCGTATCCTATTAACATCCGGAGCTCTCCTCTCACATCTCTCTCCATGCTACTCAAGTATGGGAGAAAAAAAGCTTCCCAAACCTTTTCATTAGTTTATTTTTTTTCAGTCATTCAATTCTATTCCACAACTTTAAGGCACCAAGAACTGTGAGGCTCTAAGAATACAGGGCTGGGAAGGCAGGACTTCCACACTCAAAACACACAAGAGGATCAGGTCTCTGCCCCAAATAGCATCCTTCCCAACACCTTACAAGTAGAATTAAATGATTATTTGTGAAACAACTTGATTATTGCTTGTTTCTCCTTCTAGAGTTTAGGCTACAATACAGTAGAGGCTGTATGATTTGGTGCACAATAAATATTTGTTGAATGAGTGAAGAAAGGCCTGTGCTAAGCACTCTAAAGACATTACCAAACAAATTCTTGCAGATAATGTATATTATGATAATTATTAACCTCATTTATAAGTGACAATGTATCCTTAAGAACTAAGAGCTTGGGTTCTACAATTAAGTCTGAGTTCAAAGGTTAATTTTCCACTTTCTGTGTGACATAGACAAATTATTTAACTTCTCTGATCCAGTTTCATCACTTTTAAGATGGGAATGATGACCTCGTTCAAGTTATTTTAAATTCTAAATCAGTTAATGGGAAGGACTAAAGGATGTAGAACCGAATCTGGCACACAAGGTACACTCAAAAGCAGTCAGCGAGCATTTTCACAAACGAGAAAACATTAGCAAGCCCAAATCTCACAGACGGTCAGTAGCACAGTAGCAGAATCAAGACGTGAAGCCAAGCTTTGACTTGAAAATGCACCTGTCCCTTAACCGTTATACGACAAAGTATTTGCTCTTCCCCTTCTTTTTCTTCCCCATATCCCAACTCTCTTTTTTCTCCATGTACTGTGTTCCGGTCGATTTCAGGACGCCCGTCAGGGTACCCACACCATCCTGTATCCCAGCCATTCCCCGCAGACACCTGGCACACCTCCACCCCGCTCCGCTCGGCAGCGGGACCCTACCTTTCACTCGCCGAACCCCCGCGTCCACACCTCCCCACACTCCGGCCCTTCATCCCAAAGCCCCCACCCCGTGACCTCCTCACTTCTAATCCAAACCTCCCTCCATCCTCCTCCCCCGCCCCACGCCGGTTCCGGGCCCTCCCTCCTTCCCATCCAATCCCAACTCCCAGGCACACGCCCCCGCCCCGAATCCATCCCTCGCTGGGTCCAGGCCTTCCCGCCTTCGCCGCTGGTCCCCACCCGCTCCGCCTGGAGGCCGGAGAACGGCCTAGACCAGGCCTGGCACTCACCACGAAACAGCGAGGCCGAGCAAGCCCGCCGGACGAGGCCGGGCGGAGAGGTGCCGGCAGTTCCCCTCAGGCGCCCAGCGGCGCAGCAGCCATTTTGTTGTGTTGTGCCGGTTGCCGTGGGGCCGTGCGCGCCGCGTGGGCGGAGCCTGCAGCGGTCACGCCCCTCCCCGGAGCTTGGGGGCGGGACCAGGCTTCCCGCCTCTTAGTCGGCCAGGGCCGCGGGCGCGCAAAGGCGCGTGGGAGCCCGCAGGAGCCCGCGCGAGGCGAGATTTCCCGCTGCCGGCGGCGAGAGGCCCTGCTCTTTTCTCTGAGGCGAAGCGGCCGACTCCTCATGCTCAGGCCTTGACACACTCCGCGTGGGCTGGGCCTGAGGACGACCTGAGAGACCCATGTAGCTGTCACCAAGCCCCGGCATTTCCATTGCTGGCCGTCTGGCTTTGAACTAGTGTGCCTCGCACGCTCCTCCTTCGCACGGCCCGTTTCTGAGGCGAATTCTCTTCTTCAGGGGCCAGACAGGTCAGACGTAGATGAACCTCTGAGGGAACGCAGTTTAGGCTTCACATGCACCCGAGGTTACGGGAATGAGAGCAGCCTGGGAGTCCTGGCTGAGAATAGTCCTCAGGTTGTGACAGGAAAGCCAAAGCAGCTGAAGAAACTTCGGCTGTGGCCTGCCTGAAAGGGCTGCATTTCACCACATATTTTTAACACATAGTTTAAGAGAATTTAGCACTTACTGTGCTGAATACTAGGGAAATACGGTGAATTCTTTTTAAAAACGTGGTCTCTAAGGACACCGGTCCTCCATTCCAGCTTCCCATTTTCCAGCTGGTACCCTGGACAGTATTAGGCAAAGGTCATTAGGCAAATGACCTTTGCCTAATGACGCCTCATCCTTCCTTAAGTCTTATAAGAACCAAAGAACTTAGTCAAGGGAGTATGGGAGTGGGGAAAAATCTGCTTGGCAAAGGGAGCAACTTGTGCAAACCCCAGGAGGAATGGGGAGAAGGAGCTTGACAGTGAGCTGATGTTAAATAAATCAGGATGGCAGCCAAAAATCTGGCGTGCAGAAGCTAAAGCAAGAAGAGAGGCCTTATTATGAACCATCTTGCTGCTGCTCTGCTGCTAAGTCACTTCAGTCGTGTCCGACTCTGTGCGACCCCAAGATGGCTTCCCACTAGGCTCCCGCGTCCCTGGGATTCTCCAGGCAAGAATACTGGAGTGGGTTGCCATTTCCTTCTCCAATGCATGAAACTGAAGAGTGAAAGTGAAGTCGCTCAGCCGTGTCCGACTCTTCGAAACCCCCTGTACTGCAGCCTACCAGGCTCCTCCGCCCATGGGATTTTCAAGGCAAGAGTACTGGAGTGGGTTGCCCTTGAACCATCTTAAGCACTTGTAATTTTTCTCAAAGGCAGAGATGGATTCAGGAATCAGAAGTTCGGGTAGTTTTCAACAGGGGGCGCCTTTCACGTTCACATTTAAGTGAATGCTTCTCTCTCCCCAACTAGTATTTAAGCAACACAGGAGACCCTTTGCAGCGAAGGCAATGTCACCCCACTCCAGTACTGTAGCCTGGAAAATCCCATGGACGGAGGAGCCTGGTGGGCTGCAGTCCATGGGGTCGCTAAGAGTCGGACACGACTGAGCGACTTCTCTTTCACTTTGCACTTTCATGCATTGGAGAAGGAAATGGCAACCCACTCCAGTGTTCTTGCCTGGAGAATCCCAGGGCCTGAGGAGCCTAGTGGGCTGCAGTCTATGGGGTCCCACAGAGTTGGACACGACTGAAGCGACTTAGCAGCAGCACGAGACCCTTTGAGCTCTAGAAAAGTCAAAATTCATGAAAAGCCCCACATTTTAAATTGAAAGGACGATCTATCCTTTCTTAAAAAAAATTCTAAGCTCAGATGATATTTATTAGTTTGGAATGTGTACATTGCTGACTTTCAGTTCTATTATTTTTTGTTGTTTTGTTCTGACACTTGGTGGTTGTTTTTTTTTCTTCTCTTTTCCCACAGAGAATTAGATTTATTGTGTCACCTCACTGCTATACCCCTTAAAGTCTGTAATGATATTCAGGTAGGATCCATTATCAAAACATGGTATGCTGGTATAGTTCATTATCAATCTAATAAGTAGCTGTCGAAAATATACACAAAATCCTTAGACTGGTCACTCAGTCAATTCAGTTGCTCAGTCATGTCTGACTCTTTGTGACCCCTTGGACTGTAGCACACCATGCCTCCCTGTCCATCACCAACTCCCAGAGTTTACTCAAACTCATGTCCATTGAGTCAGTGATGCCATCCAACCATCTCATTCTCTGTTGTCCCCTTCTCCTCCTGCCTTCAGTCTTTCCCAGCATCAGGGTCTTTTCAAATGAGTCAGTTCTTTGCATCAGGTGGCCAAAATATTGGAGTTTCAGCTTCAACATCAGTCCTTCCAATGAACACCCAGGACTGATCTCCTTTAGGATGGACTGGTTGGATCTCCTTGCAGTCCAAGGGACTCTCAAGAGTCTTCTCCAACACCACAGTTCAAAACCATCAATTCTTCTGCACTCAGCTTTCTTTATAGTCCAACTCTCACATCCATACATGACTACTGGAAAAACCATAGCCTTGACTAGATAGACCTTTGTTGGCAAAATAATGGCTCTGCTTTTTAATATGCTGTCTAGGTTGGTCATAACTTTCCTTCCAAGGAGCAAGCGTCTTTTAATTTCATGGCTGCAATCACCATCACTAGATCATTCAAGTATGACCTAAATCAAATCCCAGAGTGACAAATAGATTCAAGGGATTAGATCTGATAAACAGAGTGCCTAAAGAACTATGGGTGGAGGTTCATGACGTTGTACAGGAGGCGGTAATCAAGACCATCCCCCCCAAAAAGAAATGCAGAAAGGCAAAATGGTTGTCTGAGGAGGCCTTACAAATAGATGAAAAAAGAAGAGAAACAAAAGGCAAAGGAGAAAAAGAAAGATATACCCATCTGAATGCATAGTTCCAAAGAATCACAAGGAGAGATAAGAAAGCCTTCCTCAGTGATCAGTGCAAAGAAATAAAGGAAAACAATAAAATGGGAAAGACTAAAAATCTCTTCAAGAAAATTAGAGATACCAAGGGAACATTTCATGCAAAGATGGGCTCAATGAAAGACAGAAATGGTATGGACCTAACAGAAGCAGAAGATATTAACAAGAGGTAGCAAGAATACACAGAAGAACTATACAAAAAAGATCTTCATGACCCAGATAACCATAGTGGTATGATCACTCACCTAGAGCCAGACATCCTGGAATATGAAGTCAAGTGGGCCTTAGGAAGCATCACTACAAACAAAGCTAGTGGAGGTGATAGAATTCCAGTTGAACTATTTCAAATCCTAAAAGATGATGCTGTGAAAGTGTTGCACTCAATATGCCAGCAAATTTGGAAAACTCAGCAGTGGCCACAGGTCTGGAAAAGGTCAGTTTTCATTCCAATCCCAAAGAAAGTTCAAACTATCACACAATTGCACTCATCTCACATGCTGGCAAAGTAATGCTCAAAATTCTCCAAGCCAGGCTTCAACAGTATGTGAACTGAGAACTTCTAGATGTTCAAGCTGGATTTATAAAGTCAGAGGAACCAGAGAACAAATTGCCAACATCCACTGGATCATGGAAAAAGCAAGAGAGTTCCAGAAAAACATCTGCTTCATTGGCTATGCTAAAGCCCTTGACTGTGTGGATCATTACAAACTGTGGGAAATTCTTCAAGAGACGGGAATACCAGACCATCTTTCCTGCCTCCTGAGAAATCTGTATGCAGGTCAAGAAGCAACAGTTAGAACCAGACATGGACTGGTTCCAAATTGGGAAAGGAGTACATCAAGGCTTTATATTGTCACCCTGCTTGTTTAACTTATATGCAAAGTGCATCATGCAAAATGCCGGGCTGGATGAAGCACAAACTGGAATCAAGATTGCCAGGAGAAATAACAATAACCTCAGATATGCAGATGACACCACCCTTATGGCAGAAAGTAAAGAAGAACTAAAGAGCCTCTTGATGAAAGTGAAAGAGGAGAGTGAACAAGCTGGCTTAAAACTTAACAAACAAACAACTAAGATCGTGGCTTCTGGTCCCATCGTGGCAAGTATATGGAGAAACAATAGAAACAGTGAGAGACTTTATTTTCTTGGGCTCCAAAATCACTGCAGGTGGTGACTGCAATCATGAAATTAAAAAACACTTGCTCCTTGGAAGAAAAGCTATGACCAACCTAGACAGTATATTAAAAAGCAGAGACATTACTTTGCTGACAAAGGTCTGTCTAGTCAAAGCTATAGTTTTTCTAGTATTCATGTATGGATGTGAGAGTTGGACCATAAAGAAAACTGAGTGCTGAAGAATTGATGCTTTTGAACTGTGGTGTTGGAGAAGACTCTTAAAAGTCCCTTGGACTGCAAGGAGATCAAACCAGTCAATCCTAAAGGAAATCAGTCCTGAATATTCACTGGAAGGACTGAGGCTGAAGCTGAACCTGCAATACTTTGGCCACCTGATTCGAAGAACTGACTCATTGGAAAAGACCCTGATGTTGGGAAAAGTTGAAGGCAGGAGGAGAAGGGGACGACAGAGGATGAGATGGTTGGATAGCATCACTGACTCAATGGACATGAGTTTGAGCAAGCTCTGGGAGTTTGTGACAGACAGGGAAGCCTGGTGTGCTGCAGTCCATGGGTCACAAAGAGTCAGACATGACTGAGCGACTCTGTAACTCAATGCAGGAGCTTGAATTCCTAATTCTCTCTCATAATGATTTCTGAAGACCTCCTTAGTAATTAGGCCTTTGATGGCCTTCACTTAGAGTGACACTTAGGTTCTGGCTGGTAGGTTTAAGGATAAAGTGAGAGACCAAACTGAATCTTAGGAGATGATCCCTTAGTATTCCCGTCCACTTATTGAATGTTGGAAGTAATGTCTCCTGTTTCATTTGTGATTTTAGCAATTTGAGACTTCTCTTTTTTGGAAAGAGCTTAACTAAAACTTTGTTAATTTTGTTGCTCTTTTCAAAGAACCAGCTTTGGTTAGGTTGATTTTCTCTATTGTTTTTCTACTCTTTTGTTATAATTCAAGTTGATATGCTGCATGTTCATTTTTATTCAGTTCAATAAATTTTCTTTTCTTTCTTCTTCTTCTTCTTCTTTTTTTTTTTTTTTTTGCCAATTGGCACGCAGGATCTTAGTTCCCCGACCAGGGATCCAATCCACACCCCCTGCAGTGGAAGCATGGAGTATTAACCACTGACTCCAAGGGAGTTGCTCTACTCTTTATTTCATTAATTTCCACGCTAATCCTTATCATTTATTTCCTTCTGCTTGCTTTGTATTGGTTTACTCTTTTCACTGTCTTAAAGTGGAGATTAGGTTTTTGATTTGAGATCTTTTTTCCTTTATAATGTAGGCATTTATAGCAAAAGATTTTCTGCTAAGTGCTGCTTTAGCTGTATCCCTTTTGTTTTGGTGTGTTGTATGTTTCATTGTCATTCTTCTAAAACTGTTTTCTAATTTCCCTTGTAATTTCTTCTTAGACTCATTGTTTTTTTGTTTTTAATGAATGCTTTGTTTAATTTTCACAGATTTGGAAGTTCCTCAAATTTATTTTGTCATTAATATTTAATTTTGCTCAATTGTGATCAGAAAAATATGTTTTTTCAGTCCTTTTATACTAATTGAGGCTTGTTTTATAGCCTAGCATATGATCTGTCCTGGATAATGCTTCACGTGCACTTGAGAAAAATGTATATTCTGTTCTTTCAGAATAAAACGTTTGTCTACCAGGTCTAGTTGATTTGTGGTGTTGTTCTAGTCTTTTTCCTTGTTGATCTTTTACATATCTGTTCTATCCATAACTGAAACGATTATTGTTGAAATTTTCTGTTTCTCCCTTCAACTGTCCATTTTTGCTTCACATATTTTGGAGCTCTGGTGGCAAGTATATATGTTTATAATTGTTATATCCTCCTGATGGGTTGACTCTTCTGTTCTTATAAAAATCCCTCTTTATCTCTAGCAATTTTTAAAATTTCAAAGTCTGTTTTGTCTAACATAGTATAGCCACTCCTCTTTTCTTATATTAATAGTTGCTGTTTGCATGATATATCTTTTCCTGTCCTTTTACTTTCAACCTATTTTTATCTTTGAACCAAAACTGTATATTCTGTAGATAGCATGTAGTTGAATCTTATTTTTTATTTGCCTGAAAGTTTCTAGCTTTTAATTGTACAATTTAATTTATTCTTTTATTGTTATAATTTATATACCTTGATTTATAGCTGCCATTTTATTTTTTTTTATGTTTCATTTCTTTTTTTCTTTATTCCTCCTTCAGCTTTCTTTTACTTTAAATAAATATTTTGACTAAGAATTTTCTAGTTTTAGTATTTTAATTAACTTAAAAAAAACTTTTTTTAATGATTACTCTATGGCTTACCATATATACCTTAACTTATACAAGTCTCCTTCATATTTGTACTAATCTAATGCCAGTTAAACATAAAAATGCTACTCCACAGAAATAGCTTTATTTCCTCTTTCCCCATTTTTGTGCTATTATTATAGTACTTACAACCTGCATATATGTTACTAACACACCCAGTAATTTGTTATTATTACCTTATATAATTTAACTTTATTAAAGAAGCTGACAAAAGAAAGGAGAGCACATAAATATTTGTAGAATATATTGTGTTTACCTTCCACTTAGGTTTGATTTTTTTGTAAAAAGTACTCATCACTCTTAAAATGTGTTATTTAATCTTTTACATGGCATTTATTATTTATCACATATATAGAAGAGGTTATAAAAATTTAAATACAGCTTAAAGAATAATAACATAATGAATACTTGCATATCTACCACCCACATTAAGAAACAAATGCTCTCTTTGTAACCCTAATGTACCCATCCCCTGTATCATTTCCCACCCTTTTTCCCAAAGGAAAATGACTCTTATATTAAAAATTCTGAATTTTATTTTAATAATCTTCTTGCTTTTCTCTATAGTTTTTTCAAGTATATATTTGTCCTTAATTAATATAATGTTTGGACTTCCCTGGCGGTTGAATGGTAAAGAATCTGCCTGCCAATGCAGGAGATGTGTGTTCAGTCCTTGGGTCAAGAAGATCCCCTGTAGAAGGAAATGGCAATCCACTCCAGTATTCTTGCCTGGGAAATCCCATGGACAGAAGAGCCTGGCTGGCAAGCTACAGTCCATGGGGTCGCAAAAGAGTCAGACATGACATACTGACTTAACAACAACAACAAATATAATATTTAGCTTTGAATAACTAAGTAGAAAGCCAAAAGTAGAAAGTCTACTTAAGGAAAGGTCAAGATTGCCATTATTAGGATCCCTAAAGTAGATAGGTGATTATTTTCTGGATCACAACCTTGTTTTATCTCTTGAGAGTATACAGGAACTGCTTCTTAGGATGTCAGTGTACATGGTCACATAGTGAGTAAGAACAGAAATCATGGCAACTAGGCTTCTGATAGGAAGTAGTGTGGGTCAGGAGCAAAAAGCAGGAATTTCAACAGAATGTGATTGGTGGTGGTGGTGGTGGTGTAGTTGCTGAGTCATGTCCAACTCTTGCGACCCCTATGGACTGTAGCCCACCAGGCTCCTCTGTCCATGGGATTTTCCAGGCAAGAATACTGGAGTGGGTTGCCATGCCCTTCTCCAGAGAATGTGATTACAACCAGCCAATACAAATAGGAACCTAGATCAGACTCACGTGGGCATTCTTACCTCAAGTTAGAAAAATGATAGAAGAGCAACATAAATCTAGGTCCTTTGAGTCCCAGCTGCTCCAAGTGTTTGGGTTTTCCTGTAAATCTTGCGTACTGCTGTCATCAAGGATTTTCCCTTCATTATCCTATTGAGAAATCCTTTTGCCTCCCTCTTGCATTGGATCTTCTATTACATGTATCCCGTATCTCTATTCTGTTGGTTTTTTTCTCTACCACTCTTTGGTAGTGACACATTTGCATAGGGTTACAGAAGGAAAAAACTTTTTTCTAAATCTTGCATTTAAAAAAATGTCTTTGTTGTTACAGTTGATGGGTAATTTGGTTGTATATAGAGTTCTACATTAGAAATAATTTTCCTTTAGAACTTTGAAGATATTACTTCTTCGTTGTCTTCTTCCCATGCTGAAAAGCCCAAATCTTTCTCCATTCTAACTCCTAATCCTTTCGACTCCTACTCCTTTATATGTCACCTCTTTCCTTCTCTCTCTGGAAACTAGTAGGATCTATTTTTCTGTTCTTAGTGTCTCAAAAGTTTCAAATGACATGCTTTGGTGTCAATATATATTCATCTTTTTGCTTGGCACTTGGAAGGTTTTTCTAATCTAATAACTATGTCCTTCTGTTGTTAAATTTTTTTCTTATTATTTCATTGATGAAAGTTCCCTCCATTCTTTTCTGTCCCCTCTTTCTGGAGCTCCCATTATTCATGCTGGTCCTCTAATCATCTTATCCTCCATCCCTTTGTCTTTTTGCTTTAATTTTTTCTTTGAAGATTTACTCTACTTTATCTTCCAAAGTTTTCTGCTTATGCTGTCATGTTTTTCATATCCGAGAGCTCATTTTGTTTCTGAATGTTCCTTTTAATAGTATCCTATTCTTGCTGCATGGATGTAATATATCTTTACAAGAACGTTGCGTCTTGTTTGTTTGTTTTGTGGAAAGGGTAATAGTCTTCTTCACTTTGTATAAGCTATATGTCCTCCAAGATTTTCCCCTCCTTAATTTTAGGGGGAAAGTTTATGTTAACAAATTTACGTTAGAGGCTTTTTTCAGACATCTGACAACTTTTCATTGTTTGCTCTGTTGTGGTGGAGGAGATCTTTAGAAGTTCAGTTCAGTTCAGTTCAGTCGCTCAGTCGTGTCCGATTCTTTGCGACCCCATGAATCACAGCACGCCAGGCCTCCCTGTCCATCACCAACTCCCGTAGTTCACTCAAACGCATGTCCATTGAGTCGGAGTTGGGATGTATTAAATTTAAGATGCTAATTAGATTGCCAAGTAGAGATTTTAAGTGAGGCAGTAGATATTCAAGTGGAGGTTTTGAGTAAGACAGGTAGAAGAGAGCTCCAGGGAGTGAAATTTAGATGTATTGGTATACAGAGATGGTATTGAAATCCATGCCATTAAATGAGATTGCCTGCCAGTAAATGTATGTAGAAAAAGATTTTTAAAAAGACCAGAACCCTGGAGCAAACCAACATTTAGAAGGAGAGTTTCTCACTGGAGATATCAATTTGGAAGTCATCATTGCTGCTGCTGCTGCTGCTGCTAAGTCACTTCAGTCATATCCAACTGTGTGCGATCTCAGAGACGGCAGCCCACCAGGCTCCCCCATCCCTGGTATTCTCCAGGCAAGAACACTGGAGTGGGTTGCCATTTCCTTCTCCAATGCATGAAAGTGAAAAGTGAAAGTGAAGTCGCTCAGTCGTGTCCGACTTCTAGTGACCCCATGTACCGCAGCCTATCAGGCTCCTCTGTCCATGGGATTTTCCAGGCAAGAGTACTGGAGTGGGATGCCATTGCCTTCTCCGAAGTCATCATTAGAGAGATGGTATTTGAGGTAATAGCTTTATGAGGGAAGTCGAGGGAATTACAGTTTGCAGTGTTAACTTAAAATAGTCAAATAGCTCAAGTGAAGAGCCTGCTAAAGTCTATATCTTTGATAGGAGCCTAAGTAAGTATTTTCCTCATTCTCCCTTTAAATGCTAAACCATACAGCAGCAACCCACTGA
The DNA here is from genome assembly GCF_029378745.1 of Bos indicus. Classification (NCBI taxonomy): domain Eukaryota; kingdom Metazoa; phylum Chordata; class Mammalia; order Artiodactyla; family Bovidae; genus Bos; species Bos indicus. The sequence continues at coordinate 110,421,113 of NC_091767.1, read as the reverse complement.
TTCTCAACCAAGGGTTATTTTGCCCACGGGACATTGTTAATGTCTGGGACATTTTGTTTCATGACTGGGAAGGTTCTACTGACACCTAATGGTATCAGGCATGCTGCTAAATAGCCTGCAATGCACAGGGCAACCACTACAATACGTAATTCAGCCTCAGATGTCAGTAGTGCTATGATTGAGGAAGTTTGAGATAACCTCAGTTGTTATCATTTTTTTGTTCATTGTTATTATCATAGTTTTGTTTATTTGTCACAAGTGGGGAGGAGGGGAATCTCCCTCCTCAGTATTAGGGAATGACAAATGTTTGTGGCCTATTTCAGTACTGTGTAAATAGAACTGAAAACGGTATGAAATTTGATCAGAAGCTCTTTTGGCTCCATGTCTGTGTCACTGTCTTTGTTTTTTCTTAGTTATAGTTTAAGTCCATGCATGGGCCTGCATACAAAACAAGAAAAACACATTGTCTTCTTGTGATCAAAGTTTTGAAGCTTGTGTGAGAAGAGTTGGCATATATTAAATATGACCTTGAAATAAAATGTTTTTCCCTTTGCATGGCTTCAGTTACAGAACGAAATGGCCAAAAATTAAAACACAGCTACAGTCACTCTCACCAGAGCTGAGAGTTTTTCTGACTCTCGGTATGAAAATGTTCTGGACTGAATTGATGCCAGACTTATCAGTTGCACCAGTTGCAATCTAAAAATCTTTTTACATTAAATCTTTTTAGTATACTTTTGCTTAGTAATTGTCTTATCATTGTTCCTGCTTGATATGGTTCAGACCTCAGTGGTTCAAATATTAGCCTACTGGTCGCAGTTTAGAAGATGGTCTTGCAACAGCATACATGTCAGTGGCATCAATTCCATGAGAATGTCCTTTCACTACTCATACAATTCCATTATTATTACAATTACCAACAAAATGAAGTCTCACTTTACAGCAATGAGGTTCCTACTTAACAAACACTATCAAACTTATGCTTTTATGGTAGATCATTTTTTAAAGTTGCTGTTGTGGATTAATGTTTGACACCTCACACTGTCAATAGTTTCTGCTTGTGTTTTACCTTAGAGAACAATCTTCTTAATTCTTTGTGTAGCATGTACTACCTGTCTATTCTTTTCATAAAATAAAGAATACTTGAAAGTCCAAGTGTAGTTGCTCAGTCGTGTCCAACTCTCTGCGACACCTTGGACTGTAGCCTACCAGGCCCCTCTGTCCATGGGGTTTTCCAGGCCAGAATACTGGGGTGGGTTGCCATTTCCTTCTCCAGGGGATCTTCCCAACCCAGGGATCGAACTCGGGTCTCCTGCATTGCAGGCAGACGCTTTACTGTCTGAGCCACCAAGGAAGCCTATAAAGAATATTAGTACATCAAAAAAAGATGGCTACATCTTCCGTGTCAGAGCAGCAAGTTCGAAATGTGCTTAATTTCCATTCTACCCACCTTACTGTGACATTCATGGCCATATACAATCCGGCCCTCAACTGCCCTTTCAGCATCATCTTCTTTGGACACACCTGATGGTGTGTTTATTTGTTCATTCGTTTAGCAGCAGTTTGTTAAGTAGCTAAGTACCTTTTAGGTGCTGTGAAAAGTTCTGTGTGTATCCCTATTGTATATGTTAGACTCAGTACCTGTCATCATACAGCTGTAATCTAGAAGGGAAAACAGACAAGTGAAGAAGCAACTACTGAAAACTTGTAGTTCAGGATGAATCTGTATAGGTAATTGAATGCAGCCTTGAGGAAAACAATAGCTTCACAGTTTCCTTGCCCATATCCTGGTCACTGATGGGTCACATCTGACAGAATGTGGTCCACTGGAGAAGGGAATGGCAAACCACTTCAGTATTCTAGCCTTGAGAACCCTATGAACAGTATGAAAAGGCAAAATGATAGGATGCTGAAAGAGGAACTCCCCAGGTCGGTAGGTGCCCAATATGCTACTGGAGATCAGTGGAGAAATAACTCCAGAAAGAATGAAGGGATGGAGCCAAAGCAAAAACAATACCCAGTTGGAATGTGACTGGTGATAGAAACAAGGTCGGATGCTGTAAAGAGCAATATTGCATAGGAACCTGGATTGTTAGGTCCATGAATCAAGGCAAATTGGAAGTGGTCAAACAGGAGATGGCAAGAGTGAATGTCGACATTCTAGGAATCAGTGAACTAAAATGGACTGGAATGGGTGAATTTAACTCGGGTGACCACTATATCTACTACTGTGGGCAGGAATCCCTCAGAAGAAATGGAGTAGTCATCATGGTCAACAAAAGAGTCTGAAATGCAGTACTTGGACACAATATCAAAAATGACAGAATGATCTCTGTTCGTTTCCAAGGCAAACCATTCAATATCACAGTAATCCAAGTCTATGCCCCAACCAGTAACACTGAAGAAGCTGAAGTTGAACGGTTCTATGAAGACCTCCAAGACCTTTTAGAACTAACACTCAAAAAAGATGTCCTTTTCATTATAGGGGACTGGAATGCAAAAGTAGGAAGTCAAGAAACACCTGGAGTAACAGGCAAATTTAGCCTTGGAATACAGAATGAAGCAGGGCAAAGGCTAATAGAGTTTTGCCAAGAGAATCCACTGGTCATAGCAAACACCCTCTTCCAACAACACAAGATGTCACATGGACATCACCAGATGGACATCACCAGATGGTCAACACAGAAATCAAATTGATTATATTCTTTGCAGCCAAAGAGGGAGAAGCTCTATATAGTCAGCAAAAACAAGATTGGGAGCTGACTGTGGCTCAGATCATGAACTCCTTATTGCCAAATTCAGACTGAAATTGAAGAAAGTAGGGAAAACCACTAGACCATTCAGGTATGACCTAAATCAAATTCCTTATGATTATACAGTGGAAGTGAGAAATAGATTTAAGGGACTAGATCTGATAGATAGAGTGCCTGATGAACTATGGATGCAGGTTCATGACATTGTACACAGGACAGGGATCAAGACCATCCCCATGGAAAAGAAATGCAAAAAAGCAAAATGGCTGTCTGAGGAGGCCTTACAAATAGCTGTGAAAAGAAGAGAAGTGAAAAGCAAAGGAGAAAAGGAAAGATATAAGCATTTGAATGCAGAGTTCCAAAGAATAGCAAGGAGAGATAAGAAAGCCTTCCTCAGCGATCAATGCAAAGAAATAGAGGAAAACAACAGAATGGGAAAGACTAGAGATCTCTTCAAGAAAATTAAAGATACCAAGGGAACATTTCATGCAAAGATGGGCTCGATAAAGGACAGAAATGGTATGGACCTAACAGAAGCAGAAGATATTAAGAAGAGGTGGCAAGAATACACAGAAGAACTGTACAAAAAAGATCTTCATGACCCAGATAATCACGATGGTGTGATCACTCACCTAGAGCCAGACATCCCGGAATGTGAAGTCAAGTGAGCCTTAGGAAGCATCACTATGAACAAAGCTAGTGGAGGTGATGGAATTCCAGTTGAGCTATTTCAAATCCTGAAAGATGATGCTGTGAAAGTGTTTCACTCAATATGCCAGCAAATTTGGAAAACTCAGCAGTGGCCACAGGACTGGAAAAGGTCAGTTTTCATTCCAATCCCAAAGAGAGGCAATGCCAAAGAATGCTCAAACTACCGCACAATTGCACTCATCTCACATGCTAGTAAAATAATGCTCAAAATTCTCCAAGCCAGGCTTCAGCAATACATGAACCATGAACTTCCAGATGTTCAAACTGGTTTTAGAAATAGCAGAGGAACCAGAGATCAAATTGCCAACATCCGCTGGATCATGGAAAAAGCAAGAGAGTTCCAGAAAAACATCAATATCTGCTTTATTGACTATGCCAAAGCGTTTGACTATGTGGATCACAATAAACTGTGGAAAATTCTGAAAGAGATGGGAATACCAGACCACCTGACCTGCCTCTTGAGAAACCTATATGCAGGTCAGGAAGCAACAGTTAGAACTGGACATGGAACAACAGACTGGTTCCAAGTAGGAAAAGGAGTATGTCAAGGCTGTATATTGTCACCCTGCTTATTTAACTTATATGCAGAGTACATCATGAGAAACACTGGACTGGAAGAAGCACAAGCTGGAATCAAGATTGCCAGGAGAAATATCAATAACCTCAGATATGCAGATGACACCACCCTTATGGCAGAAAGTGAAGAGGAACTAAAAAGCCTCTTGATGAAAGTGAAAGAGGGGAGTGAAAAAGTTGGCTTAAAGCTCAACATTCAGAAAATGAAGATCATGGCATCCGGTCCCATCACTTCATGGGAAATAGATGGGGAAACAGTGAAAACAGTGTCAGACTTTATTTTTTGGGGCTCCAAAATCACTGCAGATGGTGACTGCAGCCATGAAATTACAAGACGCTTACTCCTTGGAAGAAAAGTTATGACCAACCTAGATAGCATATTGAAAAGCAGAGACATTACTTTGTCAACAAAGGTCCGTTTAGTCAAGGCTATGGTTTTTCCTGTGGTCATGTATGGATGTGAGAGTTGGACTGTGAAGAAAGCTCAGTGCCAAAGAATTGATGCTTTTGAACTATGGTGTTGGAGAAGACTCTTGAGAGTCCCTTGGACTGCAAGGAAATCCAACCAGTCCATTCTAAAGGAGATCAGTCCTGGGTGTTCTTTGGAAGGAATGATGCTAAAGCTGAAACTCCAATACTTTGGCCACCTCATGTGAAGAGTTGACTCATTAGAAAAGACTCTGATGCTGGGAGGGATTGGGGGCAGGAGGAGAAGGGGACGACAGAGGATGAGATGGTTGGATGGCATTGCCAGCTCCATGGACATTAGTTTGGGTGAACTCTGAGAGTTGGTGATGGACAGGGAAGCCTGGTGTGCTGCAATTCATGGGGTTGCAAAGAGTCAGACAGGACTGAGCAACTGAACTGAACTGATGGGTCAATTCTAATCCAAGAGTAGATTAGAGTAATCCCTTGGGAACACCCCAGGACTTGGGAAGACTATTTTAGGATTTCAGATCTGCTCTAAAGTGGATCAGTACAGGTCTTGTGGGCACAATTCAAACCAGACTCACTATAGGGAAACCTCAGAATCATTTCTGTATCTAAGACTTTCTACACAGAGTCCAGGAAGATAGTCTCCTTTCATGTTCATTAAATTTTGAATGGTTTCCTAGAAGCAGAGCCTGAGACTGGGAAACACTCTCTGCAAGTGGTTCATGGCGAGACTTTTCTTAAGAGAAGTTTGTAAGTAGGGAGGGAAGCAAGACAGGGCAGGAGAAAAGATAAGCAAAGGTGTGGTTTCAAGCAAGATCTTGCTTCAACCTGATCCCATGAGAGGCTCTGTAGCATGAGTGGTACTACAAGGTTGTCCCAGCTTGAGTCACGGGAGTCGTCTGTTGTATCCCCAGAACTGGTCAATTTTAACTGTGGGCCAGTCCCAGGAAAAGGATATAACTTCTCAGGCATTTCTGGGCAAGCTGTGTCCAGTGGCTGAAGTGAATTAGTAATCCCTGGAGAAGTGAGCAATTAGAAAAGTTAAGCAACTGATATTCCCAGCATCTGTAGCGTGCATATACCAGGCCCAGAAAAGGGGCATCAACCAGGGCATCAACTGCATTTACTATATCAGGAAAGTGTTCAAGACCACAGCAGCCTCCAAATATTATGTCTGTGTCCGTCTTTGAAACATTTTTCCTAGAGACTCCCATTTGGGTATCTTTTCTGTTTTAGTCATCAAAACAAGTTTCTCTGCTTTGAATTCCAAAATTATCTGTGGACATTAAAAGGTTATCATTTAAATTCTTAGGTTTCCTTTTCAGTGATCTCACTATCTTGCCGGGGTCCTGCCCCGGCTGATCCAGGGTATTCGAAGCAGGGATGGCGTCGGCGACCTATTTATTTAAATATTTTATCAAAGATATAAAGAGTAATAGGATGAGGATAGCTCAGTAGGAAAATTCAGTGGAGAAAAGAGGCTGAGTAGCTTGGTTTACGCGGGAGACCAATAAAACTTCAAGACAAGAAGTTTGCACCACTTACGTAGGCCGCAGGCGTCCTTCCGTTCTCCCGAAGGAGAGGAGACACTGAGGCCTCCCCGGTCGGATCTTAGAAGCCCAGGCATAATTAGTAAGCATGGCGGGTTCCGCGCTCCAGATGGAGACTCAGCCAGAGTGAGAGAGAGAGCGACATGGGGAGACCAGTATTTTGAGAAACTGATCCCAATTCTTTATTTTCCATGGTCTACTTTTATACACTGAGATGTTATGCAAAAGTCACGCGGGGTCAGCAGTCCTGACTTTTACCAAAGTCAGGTGCTTCATACAAATGTATACAGAGGTCTTAGGGGTGTTACATCATCTTCTGGCCAGGGGGGCCTGCTGACAATTTACGACCCTCTCCTTGTGACAGCGGTCAGTCAGTCAGGACACTTATTTCTCCAGGGCTGATTATTCTCAAAACAGACGCCACCCAAATAAAGTTACATTCCTACAGGGTGAGGGTGTAGTGGGTTTTAGTTAAGGAAAGAATTTACTTAGCCTAAGGTCTAACGTGATTAATATCAAAGGTTAATTCTATATATTCATTAATGTGTGTAAAGGCAGGGGATATGGAGACTTAGCAACAAACATTGGCTCAACAAATGAAAAACCCTTCACCAACACAATTTCTAATTAGCCCATTATACTTATACTAATAGTTTTCTAACTTCTCTAAAGAACCTGTTTTTAGAGGGTTTAAAGCATCTTGTGCCTCTCACGGTTGGGAGGCTGTGAGCGATCACATGTGGCTGGACGAGCCTGTCAGGCAGGCTAGAGAACCTTCAGAGGAGTTTGTAGGTTAAAACACTCTTATCACGCCCAGGAATTATTATTAACTGGAGCTCTAGGTTAACTCCTTCTCCGAAAGAGGTGGTGGGGGACAGTCCCCCGTAAAGTCAGAGGTGTAGGTAAGAGCACAAAGTAGTAAAGTAGGCAGGCTCTGGTTATGGGGGCAGATGCTCGAGGAGTTCCAGGGGGACTCCTGAGGCTCGATCCCGCCTTTGCGTATGTCGAGCCTCCTTCCTCATGACCTTTGTCACGGGCGGAGTACCTCACTCTGGCCCCCAACACTATCTGATATTAATAATTAACTTGAGGACTTATTTAACCAAATTCTTCAAACTGAGTTCACACACAAAAAGGGCAGTTTCAAGAAAGGTTTTATCAACCGTTGAATCCTAACCCAGCCATGGACATTTTAAGCATAGTGTTTATTTTTTTCTGCTTGGGAAGAAGTTGGGAACAGGCGCAAATGTAAGTGAAGGGTCCCCTTTTCATTTACAATGTGTTTTGATTATAGTTTTATAGAGAGCAGAATTCAATCAATGCCACATGAAATTGACTTTCTAGTCCTGAGAAATCCAAGTGAATTTCTTTTCTCTGTTGTCTAATGTTATTTCCCTGCTTTTTAATATGAATACTTTGTGAGCTAGCATAACTTGTATTCTAGTACTCTGTATTTTCCCAGACTATTGCCCATGCCCCGAGGAAGAGTAATTTACTGACTGATGTTTGGTTAAAAATTCCAGACAGAAGCATGATCCCTATTTTTACTTCTTATAGAAGACTCTATTAAGTGTTGCCCTGGTTGCAACTGATTAAAATAATTTCCATCTGCCTCTTTGAAATACCATCCTTAGAATGAAATCCTGCTTTTCAGGACACTGTCCTGGCTTTATCCTAGATGATAAAATTTTGAGAAGTAAAACACATATTGTTAAATGTAAGAAAATTTGCTAATTTGAGTTAAGTAAAAAACATTAAAAATTATGTTGTACTAAATAATTTTAACAGTTTCAGCAGATATGTTGTCTCAGCACCTAATGTATTCTATGTTGGAGCCTCTGAAAATGTAGTAATGTAAGTTCATGGATACACAAAATCATTTCCAGTGACCATTGCTGTTAAAAGTTATCCTGACAGAAGTTTTACACATTCTTCCGACCAAGTTAATTTATGTCCAGAAAGTAAATTTCAAAGCTCCGCAAGCCTAACTGTATGTTTTCTTCTTATAGTTTCTTTTTACATGCAAAATGTTTCTTTATAAAACCCATATGTAGATGGCACACTGATCCTTTTTACATATGTGGATAAAGATGTGGATACATCGCACTACTGAGATCACTAGTTAGTGAGATAAGTGCCATATGATTTTACATGCAAGTACGTGGGAAATGTTAAATAGAGAATCTGCTTCTGACTTGGGGGCAATGTAGAAAAATGTAAAAGTTGAATGAAGCAGATAAAGGTTATTAGGTGAAAAGATTTGGTGACATGAGTTGAAAACCAAATCAACCAACACATTTACTTGTTTTAAAATTACACAATAAATACTAAAAAGAGATAATTTAGATACTTGATTTAGATACTTATTTATTAGGAGGAAAACAAATGTTAATATATAGAGGCATAAAAATAGGTTTGACTTGATTTTAAATATTCAGAGAAGTTAATAGAGAACACTTTGAACATTTGTTTTCCTAAACTATATTTAACATTCTAATCCCATGGTATTCTAGAAAAATTATTTTTTTCCCTAACATATGTATCTATCATAGGCTTTTACTACTTTTTGTTTAGACTTGAATCAAGCAAATTTTCTTCCAAACAAATTTGCTAACGATGCTCAAAAAAAAATGTCAAAATTCTATTTCTATAAAATATACTGATCATATGCAGTGTACTTGAAGAGGGCTACTTACTAATTATATAATGACCAATGGACATGAAAATCATCATGAAAAGAAAGATTTTGATTTTCAATAAAAGTCTAGGTATAACTAAATAAATATGAGATATTTTATTCACTTATACTACCATGTGATAAGTGATTTAGTCCATTCTCTACCTGATATCTGAATCCTCCCATTCTTCCACTCATCCATTGCTGATTAACTTTTGAGCTTCTTAATGTTTCTTAATGACTTTTGGTTATCTTGCCTATTAAAAATTGAATTCTTCAGTGATTGTCATTTTTAATAGACATTTACCCTGGATCAACTTTTTAAAAGTGATTGTTTCAAATTAAATTTGATAAGAAACTAAAATATAGAGGTGTTTGTGGAAAAATACATTTACTGTTTAATTTTATAAAATTTTTATATGCCACATAGAGATAACAACTCATTTTCATATATACCTAAAAGACATATGTTTTTATTATCTTAATATATTTATATTTATATAAGTTAGTTAATAACATATTATTAATATAATCATAATAAATTATATTATCTTAATATCTCAATTATATAATATTCATCCATTAATTTTTTAACAGATACAACCAAAAGAGTTATCTGGAGGACCAAATGCAATTTCACATGTATATTTAGAAGCTTTATCTGCTCATTTTTCAAAAGCAGCACAAATTCCACTACTCTATGACAATGGATTTCTCGTCATTCAGACAGACAAATCTATTTACAATTCAAATCAGTCAGGTATAATAAAAAAAGAATTATAATTTCTGGGAGGAAAGTGAGATGGTTAATGGTTAATACCTGATTAATGGTATTAGGACAAGTGGTTTATTTTGTGGTGAAAAATGGAGTTAATTTCCAAATTACACCATACACAAAAGTAAAGATCTGACAAACTAAAGGTTAAATTATAAAACAAAGAATCAGCAAAATATGAGTATAATTTAGAGGTAGAAAGACCTTTGTTAGAATGATGCCAAGACTCCTTTCAAAATAGTTTTTTAAAAAAACAAAGTGATGTATTATAGAACTTAATACAGAGGCTGGATTTTAACTTTAAAAAATCTAATTTTTAATTCTCAATATCATCTTCCTCTATAAAAATATTTCAATTTCATACTAACATTGAAAATTGTGAACTATATTGCAAAGTTCACCTAGCTATGTCTGCCTCCTTGTTTCCAGTTCGAAATGGTTTCAGTCTTCTTTCGGGAAATTTCGTCTACAAGTTATCTCAAGTGTGGGAAGAAAGGTTGATCTAATGGGGATGTACTGAATGCAGCTGCCCTTTATGAATGACCATTGAAGATGGTGTTAATTAGATAAACATAATAAGATAAGATGGAGATCAGTTCAGTTCAGTCGCTCAGTCGTGTCCGACTCTTTGCTATCCCATGGACTACAGCATGCCAGGCTTCCCTGTCCATCACCAACTCCCAGAGCTTACTCAAACTCATGTCCATCGAGTTGGTGATGCCATCCAACTATCTCATCCTCTGTCATCCCCTTCTCCTCCTGCCTTCAATCTTTCCCAGCATTCGGGTCTTTTCCAATAAGTCAGTTCTTCGCATCAGGAAGCCAAAGTATTGGAGCGTCAGCTTCAGCATCAGTCCTTCCAATGAATATTCAGGACGAATTTCCTTTAGGATTGACTGGTTTGATCTCCTTGCAGTCCAAGGGACTCTCAAGAGTCTTCTCCAACACCATAGTTCAAAAGCATTAATTCTTCAGTGCTCAGCTTTCTTTATGGTCCAACTCTCACATCCATACATGACTACTGGAAAAACTATAGTTCTGACTAGAAGGACCCAAGATGGAGATCACTGACATAATTTTAGCATCAGGTCCCTGCCAATACACAATTAACCTGGCTTTAGACTGTCAGAACTATTTCTTAGACACATGATCAGAAGTGCCTGTATCTAAGGAAAAGCTTCCATCCTTCTGTCCAAATGTGTGCATGCTCACTCGCTCAGTTGTGTCTGACTCTTTGCAACCTCATGGATTGTAGCCCGCCAGGCTCCTCTTGTCCATGGAATTTTTCAAGCAAGAGTACTGGAGTGGGTTGCCATTTCCTCCTCCAGGGAATCTTCCCAAACCAGGGATCAAACCTGAGTCTCCTTCATCTCCTGCTTTGGCAGGTAGATTCTTTACCATTTAAGCCACCTGGGAAGCCCCCCAAACTTTGTTTTCCTCCCTCTTCTTAGATTTTGGCATGGGATGGGGTTGGCCTTGTTCAAATTTGATGCCTGCAGTAGCCTTCCCTGAATGTGTAGGCCTACTTTGTCGTTGTTTAGTCGGTAAGTTGTGTCTAACTCTTTGGCAACCACATGCATATAGCCTAGCAGGCTCCTCTGTCCATGGGGTTTCTCAGGCAAGCACACTGGAGTGGGTTACCATTTCATTCTCTAGGGGGCCTTCCTGACCCAGGGAGTGAACCCGCGTCTCCTGCATTGCAGGATTCATTACCGCTGAGCCACTGGGGAAGGCCTCCATGTACTCCAGTACTTAAACATGCAGATTTTGTATTAGAGAATGCTTCACTAAGTTCTGTCAACACAACTTACTGCTTATGTTCTTTCTCCTCTACTCTATAGTTAATTCAGACACCAGTGAGCTGCAGTCTTTCTTATCTACCAGTGGTTAAAAATACAAAAGTTTGTATAAAACTACTTTTTAATAAATTTAATATTTTAAATGCAAAAAAGAGAAATATTTAAAGGAACCCCATCCAGGAAATTTTTGGTGAAAAGAATATTTTTTTCTATTTTGCAGTTCATGCGCAACATCCTGATTCATCTTTCCCTTGGAACTTGGATTTAATGTTTTTTACTTTCTTAACTTTACTTTCAATTTCATGGCCCTCATATTGTAGGATTATTAATAATGTTGTCAGCTTGTGAGTTGAACAGAGTTTCTAATAATGACCATTTTTTTCTTACAGTAAACGTTAGAGTTTATTCATTGGATGAAAACCTAAAACCATTGCAAAAAGAAATTACCTTAACTTTTATAGTAAGTATGCCACTAATTTACATAAAAATTTAACTATGGCATTTTCATTATATGAATAGCTTTCATTATTATAATACCAGTAAAATATGGCATTAAATTATCCATTATTGAATAGAAGCAAGTATATATTTAGCATCTATTGTGGGTACAATTGGTAATTTTACACTTCCGTTATCCTGACTGACTTTTTGTGTGTAAATTTAATGTTAGTAGAAATACGTTTTGATGGCCCCGTTAAAGAACGCCTTTTCGTGGTGGTCTTTTACACTCTTAAGTGAGTCATATTAGCTCATACCCTCTCGTCGTTTGTGAAGCGTGGGTAGATGTGCCGAGGGTTGTAGCAGTACAATTGTGGTACCAGTGAGAAGTGCGCGGTGTGCCTTGTATCATCACGACAACCTTATAGCGTCAATATAACCATCTCCTGTTTATAGACGAAAAGACTGAGGCTTAGAGAAATTAAGTAGCCACTCAGGTTATACTCATCATTATTAGCTGAATCAGGCTTCAAATCCAGGTCTTTCTCCAGAGCTTCCACACTTAGCCTTTCTTGATTTATTTGGGGGATTATGGGATGTGTCCTTCATAAGCGTTTGAGTTCAGAAGGGCTAATAAGCACACATACCACAGTAAGCCGAGTAGGGGATGCTGTAGGACCAGTAGCAGATCAGCCCGAAGGGAAGGAAGTGCCGGAGATGATTATTAGATTACTCTGGAGGGAATTATGAAAGGATGAAAGCAGGTCCTGAGCTTGGTCTTTAAGACCGAGAGAGGCCTTTAAACCACAGAGAGGGTTTGATAGAGAGACGTTGGACCACGTTTTGGGTCCATGTTAAAGGTGCAGAGGTCTGGAGCCAGGAAGAAGCAAGGTACAGAGATGACCATGGCAGTGAGTGGACTGGCGGCTGCCAGGCCTGGAAACTCCCAGGAGAATCAGTGGCAGCTTTGGTGGATTATTTTACACCGTGGAAGTTCTTGGAGGGGACAGCAGGTTCAGATGAACTTGTCATAGAGGTAAATGGCCCCACGGAACCCATCGTTCCCTTGTTAGAATGCCCCACGGAGAGAAGACATTGAACAGGTCAGAGGCCATTGCTGTGGCACTGTCCAAGGTGATCTTGAAGACAAAGGGAGCCCAGGAAGTCTTTCGGGCATGGCATGACATCGTGTAAGCAGTGTTTGAAAATTATCCTGGAGGTCCTGTTCAAGAAGAAGCATGGTGGAGAAGAACCTCACTGGGAGTTTATTTAACATATTCTAGATATCTACTGTGCTTCTTTTGTCTGTTGAAAATGTGCCTTTCTGCCTTAGACATTAGTCTTTGTTAACAAGCCTGACCAGTTGACAGCCATCGCCTCAAATCCACATAAACACCATATGGGCTCAGTTTCAACAAAGTTTCATAGAGCTTAATGAATATTTCTATAAGAACTACCAATTACATATTATGCTCAATGTGTGACCTCTGTACTTAAAGATAGTTTTAAAAAATGAAACTTTTTTTTTTTCATTCAAAGGATCCAGAAGGGTCAGAAGTTGCTGAGACAACAAAAAAAAATTTTACTGGAATTATGAGTTTTCCTGGCTTCAAGATTCCATCTAATCCTAAGTATTTTAAATGATTTGTTGGTACAGTTGTTTCTCTTAAAAGCAGTGAAGGTAACTGGGTTATTGAACAGTCTGATGGAGCCATCAGCATGTGACTGAAAGATGCTGATGTTCCTTGGCTAATCTGAACATGCCAGTGAATGTCCTTCCTACCTAATGGAGGGTGGCACCTGCTGGGACTCTTCCACACTGAGATGGGGGTACTGATGCAACAACTGCCAGCTCTAAGCACCATGCTAGACCGTTCATTCAATTTAGTGGGCACCTTCCACAGCAAAGTCCAGGGACTAGACACTGGCAGATTGACCATACTCCTAAAATGTTGAGCATGAATACAAAAGAGGAAAAAACGTGCAAATGGAAGATGTCTGCTAGCAGTGTTTAATATTACATAGATGCTTTGGAATTTTCTCTGACATTTATTCTTAAAACTTGGAAGATATTCTGAGGCGTGATTTGAGGCTTCTACATTGCGTAATGCCTTGAAAATGTAACACTTCAAAGCAGTGAGGGAAGGGACATTTATGGTTCTCCTGTTATGTGCGGAGCACTTTGCTAAGTCCTATATCATTCCTATTCTCAATATAAGGAAATTTAGGCTCAGAGAAATGTATAAGCTTGTTCAACCACACAGCCTTTGATGGTGGAGCTGAAATGGAAACCCAGATTTCACTAATGACCAGATTCATCCTTACTCTTTCCTTCTATAATATAATGCTGCAGCTCAAAAACTGGCCTTAAATTGTAAAATTTCCAAAGCTATATACTTATATTATTTTGACACGTTTAACCTGACTAAATGGTCCTAGAAATGATGTCTCGATTTTCTAGTATACTATATAATATATCTATTAGTATGATTAAACTTTAAGATTGCTTTATTAACTGTGTAATCAATGCCACTAAGTGAAAAATATTTTCTAGCTCAATATGTATATATTGTATCCTAGAAAATGAACTAATAACGTAAATTTCAGTATGTATACAACTTTTCTTAAAATAACTTTTTGTTTATGATTTTAAAACATTTTTCAAATATGGTATATTAATTAGATGGAGTGTGGCCAAGAACTTTGGAACTGAAATGACCAAGTTTAAATCCCAGCTCTACCACCTTTTAGCTGTGTGTTCCTGGGCAAGCTATTTTACCTCTCTGGGCCTCATTTTTCTGATAACAAAGTGGAGATAATAATACAAGCTACTCACTAGTATTTTGGTGAGGATGCAGTGTGTCAACATATGTAAAGCACATACCAGTGCCTATATGAATATTAGCTACAATCACTGGGTGAATTACAGATATGTTATTTGATGATATCTAAAATTTTAAATGTGTCACTTTCACAGGTATGGCTTATGGACAATTAAAGCTAAATACAAAGAGGACTTTACAACAACAGGAACTGCGTATTTTGAGATTAAAAATCATGGTAATCTCTCATAAATTACTGAGATTTCCAATGTATGTTTTCACTAAACCATTCTCAATAACTTTGTTGACCAAGAACTCGTTAAGAAATAAAGGGCTGAGGGGTGGGGACAGGGGTGGCCTGGGAGTCAGAAGGCCACAGGCCCGGGACTCACGGCCCGGCTCACCTCAGTTCAGTCACTCGACTCTCTGGACCCTAGTTTCTTATCATCGTTCTGCAAAGGTCAAGTCCTATAAGAAGGTAGGATCAGATACTGTTCTTGCAAGATCCATAGTTCTTTGACTCTCTTAAGGATGACCTACTCATCTAAAGATGAGTCCAGGTAAGAAGAATCAGACCCCGGAGAAACGGGGAGACTGATCTAGGTTCTCACAGCCACTTTGTACGGTTGAGAATGAGAATGCAGAATGCCTCCTCTGAATCCCAAGCCAGTGCTCCCTCCTATCAGTCCTAAAAATTGATGATGTGTTTAGACAATTACAAAATATACTTATTTTGGAACTATCTATATTAATTTTACTAGCAGTTTTCTTATATTTCCTTCTGTTCACTTCTCAGAGGCATTTACTGGAATGTTAACGTGTATGCTCTTACATAAATTTGTTAAAGCTATTTAAACGATGATTTCCGCCCATCAGATTGAGCGAGGCAGAGAGGTGTTTATAATGAAGAAAGGGCTGCTGCTGCTGCTGCTAAGTCACTTCAGTCGTGTCCGACTCTGTGCAACCCCATAGACGGCAGCCCACCAGGCTCCCCTGTCCCTGGGATTCTCCAGGCAAGAACACTGGAGTGGGTTGCCATTTCCTTCTCCAATGCATGAAAGTGAAAAGTGAAAGTGAAGTCACTCAGTCGTGTCCGACTCTTCGTGACCACATGCACTGCCAAGGTCCAGCCCTGGCTGATCCAGGGAGTTCGAAGGGGAGACGGCTTCGGCGATCAGGGTACGATAGCTTTAATTAAATATTAATTAGAGATATAAAGAGTAATAGAATGAGGATAGCTCAGCAGGAAAATTCAGTGGAGAAAAGAGGCTGAGTAGCTTGGTTTACGTGGGAAACCAATAAAACTTCAAGACAAGAAGCTTGCACCACTTAGGTAGGCCACAGGCATCCTTCCGTTCTCCTGAAGGAGAGACACTGAGGCCTCTCCAGTCGGATCTTAGAAGCCCAGGCAAAATTAGTAAGCTTGGCAGGCTTCGTGCTCCAGATGGAAACTCAGCCAGAGTTTGAGAGAGAGAACGACATGGGGAGACCAGTCTTTTGAGGAACTGATCCCATTTTTTATTTTTCCAGAGTCTGTTTTTATACACTGAGATGTTATACAAAAGTCACGTGGGGACAGCAGTCCTGACTTTTATCAAAGTCAGGTGCTTCGTACAAATGTATACAGAGGTCTTAGGGGTGTTACATTATCTTCTGGCCAGGGGGGCCTGCTGACAATTTATGACCCTCTCCTTGTGACAGTGGTCAGTCAACCAGAACACTTATTTCTCCAGGGGTGATTATTTTTGAAACAGACGCCACCTTCTGAAGGTACCAGATAAAGTTACATTCCTATAGGGTGAGGGTGTAGTGGGTTTTAATTAAGGAAAGAATTTGCTTAGCCTAAGGTCTAACATAATTAATATCAAAGGTTAATACTTATTTCTTCTATATATTCACTAATGTGTATAAGGGCAGGGGATGTGGAGACTTAGCAGTAAACATTGGCTCAACAAATGAAAAACCCTTCACCAATACAATTTCTAATCAGCCCACTATACTTATACTAATAGTTTTCTAACTTCTCTAAGGAACCTGTTTTTAGAAGGTTTAAAGTATCTCGTGCCTCTCGTGGTTGGGAGGCTTTGAGCAATCACATGTGACCGGACAAGCCTGTCAGGCAGGCTAGAGACCCTTCAGAGGAGTTTGTAGGTTGAAACACTCCTATCACACCCAGGAATTATTATTAACTGGAGCTCTAAGTTAACTCCTTCTCTGAAAGAGGTGGTGGGGGACAGCCCCCCATAAAGTCAGAGGTGTAGGGGAGAGCACAAAGTAGTAAAGTAGGCAGGCTCTGGTTATGGGGGTAGATGCTCGAGGATTTCCAGGGGGACTCCTGAGGCTCGATCCCGCCTTTGCGTATGTCAAGCCTCCTTCCTCATGACCTTTGCCACGGGTGGAGGTTCTCACGCTGGCCCCCGGCAATGGACTGCAGCCTACCAGGCTCCTCTGCCCATGGGATTTTCCAGGCAAGAGTACTGGAGTGGGGTGCCATTGCCTTCTCCAGAAGAAAGGGCAAGCATATGTACAAATCTGAAATATTTAACATGCTAAAACCACAGCAACCCAAGGCACTCTGAACCAATTAAACTCAACTTTGGAGTTGTTTAATAGCACTCTTGGACGCGGCTCGTAGTTACCAAGTCCTTGCTCTGTTTTTCGCCAGTGTGCCAGAGGGTACTTTTCTCTGACACAGAAAGGGCAGCCGGAAGAGTGAGACACTCACACTACCCTTGAACAGTCAGCCCCTCACCACCTGCCCTGGTCACCCTTGAGCCAAGGCTCCTTTCTCTCTGAAGGGCAGCCTTCTCCCCTTGGGTGATCAGCCTGCAGAGCAGTGCATGATAAACAGGACTGTGAAACACAGAATCACTTCCAGGACAGGCATAAGGAAAACACCTAGATCTGTAAGTGGTCAGAAGTGTTATTTGTGAATTATAGTATCAAAGAGTTGGAAAGTCTAAAACTCCCCTTTGTTCTAATTCATTTTTGTGAAAAAGTCATTTTCTACAGTTAATAACTAAAAGATGTCTCTCCGATATGCGATTTATGCTCATACTTTGGACACTGAATGGAAGAGAATTGCTAAACACAAGATGCAATTTAATAAATATCTGTCAGACATTATTAATACGTGAAAGGCTTTATGAAGATAAACAAGATCAAGACATCCTTGTGCAGCTCATAATTTGATAGTAACACACATGCTTTAGTAAGGACATGACTGCTGGAGTAGAGAGATGAGCTTGACCCCTTAGGGAAGGATGAAGAGACCTCCTTGGGTACTGATGACCCTCATGATGAGGAGGGAAATATCTGTTACTGATGCTACTCTAGCTTATTGTGCTAAAGTTTCTTGTTTGAAATACAGTTACAAATATAGTTTAAACTGTATAATTCTTTTTTGCTTAGGTTTACATTCAGTGAAACCACACTTCTTTATCTTAGTAGAACTAGAGAATTTCTTCATTAGCCATAAAATCTTTGAGGACTTCAAGATTACTATAAAACCTAGGTAAGAAAATTATTATTTTCAGATTCATTTAGCCTCTGAATGTCAAGCAGTTTCCATTCAAGAGTTAAAAAAATGACTTATAGTGCTTGCCTGGGGTCTTGTGTTGAGAAAGCCTCTGAGGTTCAATGTCAAAAATACTGTGGTTAATAATATCTGCCATAGCTGTGGGAAGTGGGTTCAAGGAGATTTGCCTGAAGGGCATTTGCTGATTCCAGTCTTACTGTTGTTTAACAATCTTACAAGCAAAGAATCCTAAAGATTGAAATATCATGGTGGCTGTTCAGGTGACTGTAACTGTTTAAGTATTAAAAATATGATATGAAAATATTCACTTATTTGTTAATATTAATTGATCATACAACTTAATTAAGAAAAGTGGTTATGGAATTGATTGAACAGGCCCAGAAATCACACTTGGCAGACAAATTCATGGGAGCACTGGCTTGCCTGTTTAATATTTAAATAAGGAAAGTTAATGTTTTTCTTTGACTCAAAGGAAAAATATGAGGCTAAATTAAAAATAACAGCTCCAGTACACATTAGGAAGATGATGTCACCCCTTTTGCTAAAAGTATCACTCGGGAGACACATCTGCTGTGGTATGGAAGAAGTGTGGCCTCTCACAAATAGGAGACCTGGGTTCTAGTTCATTCTCCACTAACTCGCCATGAACGTAAAAACTGTGCGAAGTTTGAGTAAGCTCTTTTTATACCTCTGGGATTCAATTTCCTCATTTGTCATAGGAATAAAAATACATCTATATCTCATTGCAATAATCGATTTATCAAAAAAGGGGGTAATTCTTTTAAAACAGGTATTCTTACAATAAGAATGTAACTGAAGCTAAAGTTTCTGTTTCTTTTGGGATAAGAGGAAATTTAAATGACAGCAGAAAGGAAATGATGCTTGAAGCAACACAGAAAACAAAGATAAGGAAGAAATCGAGTTACCTTCATAGAAACGGAGAATTGGGGGTCAGTTCATCACTTAATCTCTTAATGTAGAGATTAAAAGTGAGCTTTCACCCCCAGGAGTTCACAGGGCCAAACAGAACATAACAAAACCACTAATGCTTGGGACTTGGGGAAGTTCTGTTAACGAAAGCAGAAAAACTGCAGTGATGTTTGTCTTCCATTTTGAGGCTTGAGTTTGCTAAAACCTACTCCCAGAGGCAGTTTTCTCCCTTTATAGATATGGTATCCTGGACCTGAGGTGAGCTTCCATCAGATAGAGATTGCAAATTATAGTCTCAGTTTCTGAACAGGATGAGACATGGTTTTGAGTCAGAGATTTTCAGCCTCGCCCAGGGTTATTTCTCCATGACCGGAGGCTTCAAGCTTAAAAGAAATGACCTAAATATTAGTCAGTTAAAAATACATGCCATAGGTGTTGGTGTATGGCAGAAACCAAAGCAATGTTGTAAAGCAATTATCCTTCAGCTAAAAATAAATAACTTTAAAAATATGTATGCCATAGAATCAAGCTTATGCTTTGTATTACCCCTAGCTGGAACTATAACGTCATTGTTAAGTGAAGATTTTGCAGGCTGATGAAAGCCAATTTGTTAATCCCTGCTGCTGCTGCTGCTGCTGCTAAGTTGCTTCAGTCATGTCTGACTCTGTGTGGCCCCATGGACGGCCTCCTACCAGGCTCCTCTGTCCCTAGGATTCTCCAGGCAAGAACACTGGAGTGGGTTTGTTAATCCCTAGCAGTGAATTATTCTCTAATACTGTATCTTCTACATTTTTGTCCTCCTTTCAAAAACAGTGGATTGATGGAGTTGCACAAATCATTAACACCTCAGAAGTAATTGAAAAACTGTCATATGAAAGTCTAAAAGATTTAAATAACAAGTATCTTAATATTTTTGTGGAAGTCCAAGAAAGTACAGGTGAGTTCCAAACTGATCTATAAATTCTTTTCTCACATTTCTTTCTTTTTCCAAAGTTCAGATAGAAATCTGAAACTTATTATTGGTGCAATGTTGGGCAAATACAGTTACCAGATATGCTCTACTATCCGTCAGCTCTGTGCAGGGGAAATGCTCATGAACGACATCTTTCTGCAGTGATGACCCCTACTCCCACATGTAAAGGAGAGCCTTTTAAGTCATTGAAAAGAACAGGTAATGCTGGTACCAGACAGTTTTGCTTGCAACAAACAAATGATATATTATAATTATTCACATATGAAAGCATTCCTGAGTCACTTGAGTGTTTGCTTACATATTATTAAATATTTAACATATATTTTCTACCACACTACCTGGTACATTTTTGAATATTGCCTTGGAGATGATAACCAACTATTTCACAAGTGAGTGTCTCTTCTCACAGGATTATTGACATTCTGCTCCGTTACTTGAAAAAAACAGAGGGATGAGGGATGAATGATCTGATAAACAGTCTGGAGCAGGATGTGCTGTGTTTAGCCGCTCAGTTGTGTCCGACTCTTTGCGACATCATGGACCGAAGCACACCAGGCTCCTTTGTCCATGGGGATTCTCCAGGCAAGAATACTGGAGTGGGTTGCCATGCCCTCCTCCAGGGGATCTTCCCAACCCATAGATCAAACCCAGGTCTCCTGAATTGCATCTGAGCTACCAAGGGAAGCCCAAGAATCCTGTAATGGGTAGCCTATCCCTTCTCCAGAAGATCTTCCCAACGCAGGAATTGAACTGGGGGCTCCTGCATTGCAGGTGGATTCTTTACCAGCTGAGCCACAAGGGAAGCCCCTGCAGCAGGATACTGTAGTTGAAATTGAGGAATGAGCATCTCACCAACCTCATGCAAATTTAACTTTACTGGTTCATGGAATGGCCAGATTCTTTCAGGGTAACCATGGCAATAATCCGAACTTAGATTCACAATTGCACGTGAAATGACCAAGGGTTTGACGAATGGCATCTCCTTATCCAAATTAAGAAATAGAAAATGAGAGTGGGCTCCTGTGCAGATTAATGGACTACATTGTGCTTGTCAAACTCTCAGATTGATCAACCTATTATTCCATTAGGTAGACTCTTCCAAGAAACCAAACTAACTGATGTCAAATATGTCCTCTCTCCTTACACACTGGATCTGGTTGCTACTTCACTTTTCCTGAAACCTGGGATTCCATATTCCATAAAGGTTGCTGCTGCTGCTGCTGCTGCTGCTAAGTCGCTTCAGTCGTGTCTGACTCTGTGCGACCCCATAGACGGCAGCCCACCAGGCTGCCCCGTCCCTGGGATTGTCCAAGCAAGGACACTGGAGTGGGTTGTCATTTCCTTCTCCAGTGCACAAAAGTGAAAAGTGAAAGTGAAGTCACTCAGTCCAACTCTTAGCGACCCCATGGACTGCAGCCTACCAGGCTCCTCTGTCCATGGGATTTTCCAGGCAAGAGTACTTCCATCAAGGTTCAGTTCAGTTCAGTTCAGTCCAGTCACTCAGTCGTGTCTGACTCTTTGCGACCCCCATGAATCACAGCATGCCAGACCTCCCTGTCCATCACCAACTCCCGGAGTTCACTCAGACTCACATCCATCAAGTCGGTGATGCCATCCAGCCATCTTATCCTCTGTCATCCCCTTCCCTTCATGCCCCCAATCCCTCCCAGCATCAGAGTATTTTCCAATGAGTCAACTCTTCGCATGAGGTCACCAAAGTACTGGAGTTTCAGCTTTAGCATCATTCCTTCCAAAGAACACCCAGGGCTGATCTCGAGTTTCAGCTTTAGCATCATTCCTTCCAAAGAACACCCAGGGCTGATCTCCTTTAGAATGGACTGGTTGGATCTCCTTGCAGTCCAAGGGACTTTCAGGAGTCTTCTCCAACACCACAGTTCAAAAGCATCAATTCTTTGGCGCTCAGCCTTCTTCACAGTTCAACTCTCATGTCCATACATGACCACAGGAAAAACCATACTAGACCTTGACTAGACGGACCTTTGTTGGCAAAGTAATGTCTCTGCTTTTCAATATGCTATCTAGGTTAGATGATTATAAAATCTATTACGTTGGACAGACCGTAGGGGTGTTCATCGTGGGGGTGAGGAATAGTACAAGCCAATCACCACGTCTGTGATGAAAAACAGCAGTCTACACACGGTAATCATTTCACCCAGTCAGTGGCATGACTGAGCACACAGGTGTGCACGCACGTGTTCACACGCATGCACGCACACACACACGCAGCTTACATACAAGCACATGGCACAGTGTCAGGTTCTTATTAAAAAAGCAATATCTATACATTGAATTGAATGTAATTCATATTATATATCCCTGAAGTGGTTAAAGCACCAACTTAAGAGATCCACATTTGACTACTGAACTAAATTCTGCCAACGTTTTGCTTGGGGCTTAGTCTAGGTTTTCCTTTTGTAAAAGGTTCAACATTTACTACTGAAATGAATTTGGCCCAATAGGTCCAGGTGAGGGATGTGTTTGCCCATTTCGTGGGACCAGTAACCTTGAAAGCAAGAACAGTGGATAAAACTCAGAAAAAGACAGATCTGGTTCCAAGAAAAAGTACAACAAATAATATTGATGGACTAGCTTCGTTTATGGTTAATATTCCCTCTGATGTGACAGCTCTGGAGTTTCACGTGAGCCGAGTTCTCATTTGTTGCATTTTCTAACAGCCCTTCAGTCTGTGTGGGAGCTAGAATACAGGAAAGATGAGGGAAATTTTATATGTAAGTCTAGTCAATTTCTCTGAAACTTTTGACTTACGGGCACAAGAAATATAACTTAATGTACTGAGTATCACGTAAAGGGTATGAGTTTGTCAATTTTATATTTTAGAAATAACTTTTTTCTTCTTATGCTAAATAGTGCTATTCAGATCTGGACAATTTAGGGTAAGAATTGCCAGTGGAATACAAGCACACAAATAGAGTCTTCTTTCATCCATTATTTCCAGCTATTATCGTTTCTCCCTCAAGTCCCATGCTAACTCTACTAAAGAATAGCCTACATTCTCTTTCAGGGGGCACTGCGTATAACCTGGTGTGGGCCCTTGGACTCCACATTTCCTTGCTTTTTTTTGTTTTGTTTTGTTCTTTATAGTCTCCATTTTGAAGCCATAATCCCTAACTTGCCCTCTAAATGAGGGTGATCCTCAGGGTTCCTCTCGACTCTCTTCTCTTCCTACATGAGATTTTTCTCTATGGTTCCCATAGCTTATACTGAAGACTCATCCTGAACACTCAAGATTCTTATAGAACTGTCTCTTCATATCTTTTTCTTGCTCTTCTGAAGAAGAATAAACATCGTTTTGTCCAAAATTGAGTACTGCCTGCCAGCCTCAAGCCTGGGCCTCCTCCTCCTGCCTGTTTTAGTGAATGGCCCCACAGCCAGCCAGTTCGTCACCCTCCTCCCAGCCACTGTCCTCACTGTGCAAGGGCATGGAGTGATTTCTCTGACACAAATCTCATCCCAACTGACCCCTTGTTCTCCTCTCCAAACTCATTAGTCACCACTCTTTCTATCACCCTTCAATGCCGAGGACCAGCCCCGGCTGATCCAGGGTATTCGAAGGGGAGACGGCGTTGGTGACTATTTATTTATTTATCAAAGATATAAAGAGTAATAGAATGAGGATAGCTCAGTAGGAAAATTCAGTGGAGAAAAGAAGCTGAGTAGCTTGGTTTACGCGGGAGACCAATAAAACTTCAAGACAAGAAGTTTGCACCACTTATGTACGCCGCAGGCACCCTCTCGAATAGCGGAAGGTGCCTCACCCTCTCGAGTGGGTCTTAGAAGCCCAGGCATAATTAGTAAGCGTGGTGGGTTCCGCGCTCCAGATGGAGACTCAGCTGGAAGTTAAAAGAAAGAATGACATGGGGAGACCAAGCGTTGGTGAGCAAGGCCCATAGCTTTATTTTTAACAGGGGCTTTTATACTCTAAGTTACATATAGAGGATAATAGGGGATGCAAAGTCAGCAGTCTTTGATTCTTATCAAAAACCAGGGTTTCTTTCCTGCAAATTTATCATATACAAATGGTTTAGGTGATTTACATCATCTTCTGGCCAGAAGGCCTACTAACATTTTATGACTCTTGACAAGGACTTATCAACAAAGACTTATTTTCTCTAAGAGTAATTATTTTAAGGTTTGGCGCCATCTTCCAAAGATAAAATTGCATTCCTATAGGGCGGATGTGTAATGGGTTTACAACAAAGGAAAGAATTTATTACCTTAAGTGTCTAAAGTTACTAACACCAAGGCCACTACTTATTTTTTCTACATACCAACTATATTAATTAATACACATTCAAGGATACAATTCAGGGGATGTGAAAACTTGGCAACAAGCATTGGCTCATCAATGAAATCCTTTACTAGTTTATTCTGACAGTTTCTAACTCTCTGAGAGGCTCTAAAGCTATTTGAATATCTTAAGCTTCCTGTGCCTCTCGAGGCTGGGAGACTGTAAACAATCGTATGCATAGCTGCAGGAGTCCGGGTAAACTTGTCAGGCGAGTTAGAGAGCCATCTGAGGGGTTTGGATTTAAACACTCCTAATTGCCCAGGAACTTTATTAATTGGAGCTGAAAGTTAACTCTCTGACAGAGAGAGCGAGATGGTGGTAGGGGACAGCCCCCAGTAAAGTCAGAGGTGAGAGCACAAAGCAATAAAGTAGGCAGACTCTGGTTTTTTGGGGGGTAGATGCTCGAGAATATCCGGGCGGACTCCTGAAGCTCGATCCCGCCTTTGCGTATGCCGAGCCTCCTTCCTCATGACCTTTGTCACGAGCGGAATGCCTCACCGGCTCCCGGCACTTCAAACCCCAGCTACACTGGACAATTTGCAGCTCCCTAATGCTCTGCTCAGAGAAGGCAATGGCATCCCACTCCAGTACTCTTGCTTGGAAAATCCCATGGACGAAGGAGCCTGGTAGGCTGCAGTCCATGGGGTCGCTAAGAGTCAGACACGACTGAGCGACTTCACTTTCACCTTTCACTTTCATGCATTGGAGAAGGAAATGGCAACCCACTCCGGTGTTCTTGCCTGGAGAATCCCAGGGATGGCTGAGCCTGGCGGGCTGCCGTCTATGGGGTCGCACAGAGTCGGACACGACTGAAGCGACTTAGCAGCAGCAGCAGCAATGTTCTGCTGCCTCTTGCTACAAGGCCTTTTTACCCACCTTAGACTCTCCTTCCCAGTTTTTTGATTCTCTAACGCCTACATATTTGGGGGTCAGCTATTAAATCATATCTTCCAAGGAGCCTTCTCTAACTACCCTCTGCTGATCAAGGGAGGTATTCTTACTCCATGAAAGTCTCATGGATTTCAAGTTTCTTGAGGGCAAGAGCTGTGTCTGTCTTGTTCATCTTTGTGTCCCCAGCATCTACCATAGTTCCTGACATACTATTCAGTTCAGTTCAGTTCAGTTCAGTCGCTCAGTCACGTCCGACTTTTTGCCACCCCATGAATCGCAGCACGCCAGGCCTCCCTGTCCATCACCAACTCCCGGAGTTCACTCAGACTCACGTCCATCGAGTCAGTGATGCCATCCAGCCATCTCATCCTCGGTTGTCCCCTTCTCCTCCTGCCCCCAATCCCTCCCAGCATCAGAGTATTTTCCAATGAGTCAACTCTTCACATGAGGTGGCCAAAGTATTGGAGTTTCAGCTTTAGCATCATTCCTTCCAAAGAACACCCAGGGCTGATCTCCTTCAGAATGGACTGGTTGGATCTCCTTGCAGTCCAAGGGACTCTCAAGAGTCTTCTCCAACA
The DNA here is from genome assembly GCF_029378745.1 of Bos indicus. Taxonomy (NCBI): domain Eukaryota; kingdom Metazoa; phylum Chordata; class Mammalia; order Artiodactyla; family Bovidae; genus Bos; species Bos indicus. The sequence goes on along the minus strand of NC_091767.1, from coordinate 110,395,337 downwards.
CCACAGTTCAAAAGCATCAATTCTTCGGCGCTCAGCTTTCCTCACAGTCCAACTCTTGCATCCATACATGACCACAGGAAAAACCATAGCCTTGGCTACACGGACCTTTGTTATCAAAGTAATGTCTCTGCTTTTCAATATGCTATCTAGGTTGGTCACAACTTTCCTTCCAAGGAGTAAGCGTATTTTAACTTCATGGCTGCAGTCACCATCTGCAGTGATTTTGGAGCCCCAAAAAATAAAGTCTGACACTGTTTTCACTGTTTCCCCATCTATTTCCCATGAAGTGATGGGACCAGATGCCATGATCTTCATTTTCTGAATGTTGAGCTTTAAGCCAACTTTTTCACTCTCCACTTTCACTTTCATCAAGAGGCTTTTTAGTTCCTCTTCACTTTCTGCCATAAGGGTGGTGTCATCTGCATATCTGAGGTTATTGATATTTCTCCTGGCAATCTTGATTTCAGCTTGTGCTTTTTCCAGCCCATCATTTCTCATGATGTACTCTGCATATAAGTTAAATAAGCAGGGTGATAATATACAGCCTTGATGTCCTCCTTTTCCTATTTGGAACCAGTCTGTTGTTCCATGTCCAGTTCTAACTGTTGCTTCCTGACCTTCATACAGGTTTCTCAAGAGGCAGGTCAGATGGTCTGGTATTCCCATCTCTTGAAGAATTTTCCAGTTTATTGTGATCCACATAGTCAAAGGCTTTGGCATAGTCAATAAAGCAGAAATAGATGTTTTTTCTGGAACTCTCTTGCTTTTTCCATGATCCAGCAGATGTTGGCAATTTCATCTCTGGTTCCTCTGCCTTTTCTAAAACCAGCTTGAACATCTGGAATTTCATGGTTCATGTATTGCTGAAGCCTGGCTTGGAGAATTTTGAGCATTACTTTACTAGTATGTGAGATGAGTGCAACTGTGCAGTAGTTTGAGCATTCTTTGGCATTGCCTTTCTTTGGAATTGGAATGAAAACTGACCTTTTCCAGTCCTGTGGCCATTGCTGAGTTTTCCAAATTTGCTGGCATATTGAGTGAAGCACTTTCACAGCATCATCTTTCAGGATTTGAAATAGCTCAACTGGAATTCCATCACCTCCACTAGCTTTGTTCACAGTGATGCTTCCTAAGGCCCACTTGACTTCACATTTCAGGATGTCTGGCTCTAGGTGAGTGATCACACCATTGTGATTATCTTGGTCGTGAAGATCTTTTTTGTACAGTTCTTCTATGTATTCTTGCCACCTCTTCTTAATATCTTCTGCTTCTGTTAGGTCCATACCATTTTTGTCGTTTATCGAGCCCATCTTTGCATGAAATGTTCCCTTGGTATCTCTAATTTTTTTGAAGAGATCTCTAGTCTTTCCCATTCTGCTGTTCTCCTCTGTTTCTTTGCATTGATTGCTGAGGAAGGCTTTCTTATCTCTTCTTGCTATTCTTTGAAACTCTGCATTCAGATGCTTATATCTTTCCTTTTCTCCTTTGCTTTTCACTTCTCTTGTTTTCACAGCTATTTGTAAGGCCTCCTCAGACAGCCATTTTGCTTTTTTGCATTTCTTTTCCATGGAGATGGTCGTGTTCCCTGTCTCCTGTACAACGTCACGAACCTCCGTCCATAGTTCATCAGGCACTCTATCTATCAGATCTAGTCCCTTAAATCTATTTCTCACTTCCACTGTATAATCATAAGAGATTTGATTTAGGTCATACCTGAATAGTCTAATGGTTTTCCCCACTTTCTTCTACTATTAGGGAACATAAAGTATTGACTGGCTAAATGCATATTTCTCTTTCCAGACCTACACAAGAGCCAAGTGTCACAGTCTCCCTTTACTCTAACAGCATGAACTGTGTTTTCTTTGTTCTTTTGTTCATTAGTTGTCATATTACCTTCACTAGCAAATAATATCAAAATTTTCAGCTTCAGGAAAAACACAGATAGTTCCAATCTCTTGTTTGAGCTGGCACAGCATAACTCTTGTATTTATGAGTTCCCCACTACCCTGTACTTTGCCATCATGAACAGATGTTTACTCTCCTAGATTCTTCTCCCTGTCCCTTTCCTGAGAAGTAGGGAGATTATTCACCACTATTTCCATTCACAACCAACATTGCTATTAACTTTTAAGAACAATTGCCACATTCCTACCCACATTTTCCCACTCCTCAAATTCCTAATTCCTACTAGCCTATGGCAGAAGGAAATGAGTCAGTAAGTTGGCATGTCATTTAAGAAAGAAGGTCAGCCCTAGGTCTAGGATCTTCTCTCTCTCTCTCTCTTTATATTGTTTATTTAATTTATTTATTTTGGCTATGTCGGGTCTAGTTGCAGTACGTGGAATCTTCATTGCATCATGCGAATCTTTTGTTGTGGAGATGGACTTTCTACTTGTGGTGTGTGGGCAGTGTGTGGGCTCCAGAGCATGTAGGCTTCAGTGGCTGGGGCGCCTGGGCTCTCTAGTTGTGGCACGTAGACTCTGGAGCATGCAGGCTCACCTGGGCTCTCTAGTTGTGGCTCACAGACTTGAGCATGCGGGCTCAGTATCTGTAGCACGGGCTTGGTTGCTCCACTGCATGTAGGATATTAGTTCCCCAGTCAGGGATCAAATCGGCATCCCCTGCACTGCAAGGCAGATTTCTTAACCACTGGGCCATCAGGGAGGTCCCTGGGATCTTTCCTCTATTTTACTTCACTGGACTCTTCCACAGTTAGGCTAGACATTCACATATAATTTTATTATTTTTTAAAATCAGTAGCCTTTCTGTAGTTACTTGATAACATAGCTTATCATGATTAAGGCAATGGAACGCTAACTTACCTTCTCATAAAATGTTTTCACAGAACCAGACCTGGCACTAAGTGAATGCTAGCTAGGTGCTGATGATTACCACCCCCGCCACTACGACCACCGTCATCATTACTAGCAATGCAAAGTAAAGTATCAGGTTTTACATTTTTTTGACACTATCTTCTTTAGGTTAGAAATGATGACCAGGCCTTCCAGGAGAATATTAGGCCAGCAGTGACTATCAAGCAGTAGCCTACTCATCACGCAGCCAAAGTTTCCTTTCGCTTAGCTGGACAGACAGGTACAAGAGTTTGCTTGTGGGAGAACATCTGAGCATAACGGTTACCCCTAAAAGTCCATACGTTGACAAGATTACACACTACAATTATGTGGTAAGTTCAGTATCTTACTCGCATCTAGTCCCCTGCTTGCAACATTTTCTTTACTTACGGAAATAATCCTTTCGATATTCCTTACCCGACACACAGCACTTGTTGCTGTCGTTTAGTTGGTAAGTTGTGTCCGACTCTTTGTGACCCCATGGACTGTAGCCTTCCAGGCTCCTGTCTCCATGGGGTTTCCCAGGCAAGAATACTGGAGTGGATCGCTATTTCCTTCTCCAAGGGATCTTCCCGACCCAGGGATTAAACCCCCCTCTCCTGAATTGTCAGGTGGATTCTGTACTGCTGAGCCACCAGGGAAGCCCCAGCACAGGGCAGTATCCAGTGGATATTTAGCAAATGAATGGATGAACTTACATCATGCCTTAGAGTCCATAGAACACATTCACAAACATCTTCTCCACAGAGTCTGATGACACCTTTTTGAGCTCAGCAGACAGTGAAACAGCCTGGAGAGGCTGAGTGACCTGCCATATTCACAGGTAGTTAGTGGTTTTAGGATTTCCTTCAAGATCTTCTGACTCCTAGACAGATCTTCCTTCCAGGACACAATGCTCAGGATTTGATCAGAGCCTGCGTTCAGTCCCCAGACTCATCAGTGACCTCAGCAATGTTTTATGGCCAAGCAGAGCATTACCGAGCATTGGACTGCTAAGCCTTGCCAACATTCCTCAAGAACACACCATGTTTACAAAGGGAAGAGTTTAAGTCCTATGCTCAAGGACAGATACAGTGATTCCAAGCACTTTTCATAGCTTTTGAAAATATACACTAGCAAGGATGGCAGCATGATATACTGGAAAAGGCCTGAGCTTTGAGTCAACAAGATCAAGGTTCCTGCCTCGATAAATCTGCGTTTAGAAGCGAACCTTTGAATACAAACAATTCCAAACTATCTTTCTTTCAGTAACTGATAACATCTTGTTTACTAAGCCGTTTGTTGGAATAAGCAATAACCTTATTGATTCTGAGAGAGGTACCTTTTAATCTAAGGGGACAGTTTACACCTGTGAGCTTCCATTTCTGTAACTACTAAGTGGGGTTAGTAAAGCCGCAATATACAGCTGTGAGGGTTGAATGTGTTCAAGAACGTGTGCCTGATGTATAGAAGATGCTTGATGAACATCAGTTCTCTTCCGTTTTATCACCTTCCTAGTTCATAGCTCAGCATTAGACCCAATCTGAGGCACATTTGTTGCTGTGTATTTTTAGATTTCCTCTAAGGGCAGAATTGTCGGAGAAGGCAATGGCACCCCACTCCAGTGTTCTTGCCTGGAGAATCCCAGGGACGGGGGAGCCTGGTGGGCTGCCGTCTGTGGGGTCGCATAGAGTCGGACACGACTGAAGCGACTTAGTAGCAGCAGCAGCAGCAAGGGCAGAATTGTACACTTTGGCACAGAGAGGAGACTCCCAGGTTCATCTTACCAACTTCTAAACCACGTGACTCAACACACAGTCCCTGCAGCCTGTGCGCTGGCCCACTGTCTTGTCACAGGGAAGCAGCAGAGCAGGAGTGTCGGGCCCACTCTGCCTAAATGCTGCAGAAACGTGAGGTGGCCAGCTCCAGGCGGGCCGCAGATACTCTCCCCAGTGGAGTTCCTCTTGAATGACTGTTTAATAATCTCACACTAAGATACTTTCTTTTTCAATTAATTTTAGATCTGCTGCTGCTGCTAATCTCTGCATAGAGTAGAGTCAAACAAACTTGGTTGGTTAGAGTCAACCCCTTTAGTTATCCTTATAGGTATACAAAGGGTAACTGTCCAGTTAAATTACTTGCTAATTACTTTGTATTAGATGAACACATATTTGGGAATAGCCTCAATGAAATGCTAAAATGCAGTTTTCTCTGGGAATAAATTAAAACATAATTCAATCTACATTCAGCAACAAACTTTCAGGTGCAACCAATCCCAAACTATCTTCCTTTCAGTGACTGATGACACCATCGTGTTTATTAAGCCATTCGTTGGAATAAGCAATAACCTTACTGACTTTGGGAGAGGGTACATTTTAAGCTAATGCATAAAACTAAAGTTTCTTGCTCACTCCAGGGAAGTTATATGACTGAAAATACTAGAGTTCTGGTGAGTCGAGTGTATTAATTAATTGGAAAAGTGATAAAGAGGGGAGCAGAAAATAGGGACCTGGTTTGGGAAACTACATGGTTACCCATGAAAGCTGCAGCCATGAATCTCTCTTTGCTCACCTGCCCTTTCCCCCTCCTATCCCCTGATGCTGCTACTGCTGCTAAGTCACTTCAGTCGTGTCTGACTCTGTGTGACCCCATAGACGGCAGCCCACCAGGCTCCCCCATCCCTGGGATTCTCCAGGCAAGAACACTGGAGTGGGTTGCCATTTCCTTCTCCAATGCATGAAAGTGAAAAGTGAAAGTGAAGTCACTCAGTCATGTCCCCTAATAACCCATAAAAACTTCTTTTGGGTGCCACAAATCATGGTCACAAATTTTGATGAGGAATCAACCCTTCTCATCAAAAATAATTCATTGAGTATCCTTATGCCCTCTGTGCTCCGCTCTATCCTGAGTGGAACAGTAAACTAGAGGGTGTCATCTGATTCAGAATCTAGAAACTAGGGCTGGTAAGGACCATGAGGGGTAGTCAGTATTTACTTATTCGTTCATTCATTCAACTGCTCAAAGGATATCTTATTAGTTAATGCGTTGCATAAAGCTCCAAGAAAGGAGAGTGTAAACGATTTTCTAGGAAGTTCCATATCAGTGTTATACGCCTAAAGGCTTAGCTGTTGAACAGCGTGTATCTGTAGATACATGAGGTGAAAACTAGGGAAATCAAGAAAGGCTGGGAAAACTGGAGAATTAGATTTTAATATTCAGTCAGTGAATGACTTGAACAGTATCCGTAAGTCAATTGTTTCCCGTAATAGCCACTGAATGTTGTTTTTGAGGGAGTGATTTTCTTTCTGAACAGATACTTCAGACTTTAGATAAAGATGAGCCTGGCTGTGGAATAGGTGGTGGCAGCAATAATGCTGAAGTGTGCTACTGAGCAGGACTCACTGTCCTCACCAATGGAGATGCAGATGGCGCCCAAGAAGATGGTAAGTAACAGTTCTCAGCCAGTTCACATGAATATGCTTTTTATAAAAACACACTACCTTTTCTGGACCCACATTGATTCTCCCTTTAAATCCTCACTGCTCCCACAGCATGATTTTTAAAACTAAGTCAAACTTTTAAAATTTTATTGTGGTAAGAACATTTAGCATGAACTTTTCCCAATAACAAATTAAGTGTACAAAGCATTATTTTTTCTTTTTAATTTACTTTTTTATTGACAGATAATTGCTTTATAGAATTTTGTTGTTTCCTGTCAAACCTCAGTATGAATCAGCCATAGGTATACATATATTCCCTCCCTTTTTGAACCTCCCTCCCATCTCCCACCACATCCCACCCCTCTGGATTGATACAGAGCCCCTGTTTGAGTTTCCTAATCCATACAGAAATTTCCCATTGGCTATCTATTTTGCATATGGTAACGTAAGTTTCCATGTTACTCTTTCCATGCATCTCACCCTCTCCTCCCCTCTCCCCATGTTCATAAGTCTATTCTCTATGTCTGTTTCTCTATTGCTGCCCTGTGAATAATTCTTCAGTACCATTTTTCTAGATTCTGTACATGTGTGTTAGAATATGATATTTATCTTTCTCTTTCTGACTCACTTCATTCTGTATAATAGGTTCTAGGTTCATCCACCTCATCAGAACTGACTCAAATGTGTTCCTTTTTGTGGCTGAGTAATATTCCATTGTGTCTATATACCACAACTTCTTTATCCATTCATCTGTTGATGGACATCTAGGTTGCTTCCATGTTCTAGCTACTGTAAATAGTGCTGCAATTAACAATGGGATACATGTGTCTCTTTCAATTTTGGTTTCCTCAGGGTATATGCCTAAGACTGGGATTGCTGGGTCACATGGTGGTTTTATTCCTAGTTTTTTTTTTAAGAAATATCCATACCGTCTTCCACAGTGGCTGTATCAATTTACACTCCCACCAACAGTGCAACAGTGTTCCCTTTTCTCCACACCCTCTCCAGCATTTATTGTTTGTACACTTTTTGATGATGGCGACACTTACTCCTTGGAAGGGAAGTAATGACCAACCTAGATAGCATATTCAAAAGCAGAGACATTACTTTGCCAACAAAGGTCCATCTAGTCAAGGCTATGGTTTTTCCAGTAGTCATGTAGGGATGTGAGAGTTGGACTGTAAAGAAAGCTGAGCACCAAAGAATTGATGCTTTTGAACTGTGGTGTTGGAGAAGACTCTTGAGAGTCCCTTGGACTACAAGGAGATCCAACCAATCCATCCTAAAGGAGATCAGCCCTGGGTGTTCTTTGGAAGGACTGATGCTAAAGCTGAAACTCCAATACTTTGGCCACCTCATGCGAAGAGTTGACTCATTGGAAAAGACTCGATGCTGGGAGGGATCGGGGGCAGGAGGAGAAGGGGATGACTTCGGGGAGTGAGCTCCGCCTGTGGCAAAGGTCATGAGGAAGGAGGCTCGGCATACGCAAAGGCGGGATCGAGCCTCAGGAGTCCCCCTGGAAATTCTCGAGCATCTACCCCCAAAACCAGAGTCTGCCTACTTTCTGCTTTGTGCTTTCACCTACACCTCTGACTTTACAGGGGGCTGTCCCCCACTACCTCTCTCTGAAAAAAGAGTTAGCTTACAGCTCCAGTTAATAATTCCTGGGTGTGACAGTGTTTCAACCTACAAACTCCTTTGGAAATCCTCTAGCCTGCCTGAATAGGTTTTTCCGGCCACAAGTGATTGCTCAGAGCCTCCCAACTGTGAGAGGCATGAGATGTTCTAAACTGTCTAAACACAGACTCTTTTGAGCAGTTAAAAGATTGATTAGAAATTGTATTGGTGAAGGGTTTTTCACTTGTTGGGCCAATGTTTGCTGCTAAGTCTCCATATCCCTTACCTGCTGTGTCCCTGGCAGTGTATTGATTAATATAATTGGTGTTAAGTAGTAGCCTCAATGTTTGTAACCTTGGACCCTTGAGTTAATTCTTTTCTTGATTGAGCCCACCTCACCTTTGCCCTATAGGAATGCAGCTTTGTCCAATGCTTTTTTGGAGGCTGGTGCCTGACTTTGGAATAATCACCTTTAGAGAAAGATAAGTTTCTTAAAATGTTAACAGGCCTCCTGGCCAGAAGATGATATAATTCACCTGAACTTTTGCATATGATAAGTTTGAAAGCCTGGCTTCAATTAGGACCAGGAACTGCTGTCCTTGCATGACTCCACCCCTTCCCCCATTATCCTCTATGCACAACTTAAGGTATAAAAACTACTTTGGAAAATAAAGTGCGGGCCTTGTTCACTGAAACTTGGTCTCCCCGTGTCGCTCTCTCTCTCTCAAATTCTGGCTGAGTCTCCATCTGGAGCGTGGAACCCGCCATGCTTGCTAATTATGCCTGGGCTTCTAAGATCCGACCAGGGAGGCCTGTGTCTCCTCTCCTTCGGGAGAATGGAAGGACGCCTGCGGCCTACGTAAGTGGTGCAAACTTCTTGTCTTGAAGTTTTATTGGTCTCCCGCGTAAACCAAGCTACTCAGCCTCCTTTCTCCACTAAATTTTCCTACTGAGCTATCCTCATCCTATTACTCTTTATATCTTTGATAAAATATTTAAATAAATAGGTCGCCGACGCTGTCCCCGCTTCGAATACCCTGGATCAGCTGAGGCTGGTCCCCGGCAGATGACAGAGGATGAGATGGCTGGATGGCATCACCGACTCGATGGACGTGAGTTTAAGTGAACTCCGGGAGTTGGTGATGGACAGGGAGGCCTGACGTGCTGCGATTCATGGGGGCACAAAGAGTTGGACACGACTGAGTGACTGAACTGAACTGATTCTGACCGGTGTGAGGTGATATCTCACTGTGGTTTTGATTTGCATTTCTCTAATAATAAGTGATGTTGAGCATCTTTTCATGTGTGTTTGTTAGCCATCTGTATGTCTTCTTTGGAGAAATGTCTGTTTAGATCTTTTTCCTACTTTTTGATTGGGTTGTTTGTTTTTCTGGCATTGAGTTGTATGAGCTGCTTATACATTTTGGAAATTAATCCTTTGCCAGTTGTTTCATTTGTTATTATTTTCTCCCATTCTGAGGGTTGTCTTTTCACCTTGTTTATAGTTTCCTTTGCTGTGCAAAAGCTTTTAAGTTTAATCAAGTCCCACTTGTTTACATTTGTTTTTATTTCCACTACTCTAGGAGGTGGGTCATAGAGGCTCTTGCTTTGATTTATGTCATTGAGTGTTCTGCCTATGTTTTCCTCTATGAGTTTTATAGTTTCTTGTCTTACATTTAGGTCTTTAATCCATTTTGAGTTTATCTTTGTGTATGATATTAGGAAGTGTTCTAATTTCATTCTTTTACATGTAGCTGTCCAGTTTTCCCAGCACCATTTATTAAAGAGGCTGTCTTTGCCCCATTGTATATACATACAATGAATATACTTGGACTTGATTGACTATTTCCTTTTCCATGTTGGGGAAATTTTCAACTGTAATCTCTTCAAAAATTTTCTCATACCCTTTCTTTTCCTCTCTTCTTCTGGGACCCCTATTATTCAAATGTTGGTGCATTTGGTATTGTCCCAGAGGTCTCTGCAAGTATCCTCAGTTCTGTTCATTCTTTTTACTTTATTCTGCTCTTCAGAAGTTATTTCCACCATTTTACCTTCCAGCTCACTGATTCATTCTTATGCTTCAGATAATTCTGCTATTGATTCCTTCTAGAGTATTTTTAATTTCAGTAACTGTGTTGTTTGTCTGTGTATGTTTATTCTTTAATTCTTCTAGGTCTTTGTTAACTGATTCTTGAATTTCTCCATTTTGTTTTCAAGGTTTTTGATCATCTTGACTATAATTATTCTGAATTCTTTTTCAGGTAGTTGGCCTATTTCCTCTTCATGTATTTGGACTTTCCTTCATTTGTGTAGTATTTCTCTGTCTTTTCATTATTTTTTTTAAACTTATTGTGTTTGAGGTCTTCTTTTCCAATTCAAGGTTGAATTCTTTCTTCCTTGTGGTTTCTGCCTTCCTGAGGTTGGTCCAGTTGTTTGTGTAAGCTTTGGATAGGGTGAGATTTGTGCTGAGTTTTGTTTGTTTGTTTGTTTTTCCTCTGATGGGCAAGGCTGAGTGAGGTGATAATTTTGTCTGCTGATGATTGGGTTTGTATTTTTGTTCCGCTTGTTGTTTGGATGAGGCGTCCTGCACAGGGTGCTACTGGTGGTTTGGGTGGTGCCGGGTCTTGTGTTCAAGTGGTCTCCGTTGTGTGAGTTCTCACTATTTGATGCTCCCTAGGGTTAGTTCTCTGTTAATCTAGGGTCTTGGAGTCAGTGCTCCCACTCCAAAGCCTCAAGGCTTGATCTCCTTTTGAATCAAGCTTCTTCATGTACCAGAGAATTCCTTATAAAGCCTTCTGCATGTTTGAATCACTGTTTCATACTTAAAATATACACTGGTCCCAGTTTCCAAAATCCCAAGAGAGCAGAGGAAAACATGGCTTTTCCTGAAAGAACTGGGCACAACTTACAAAGCATTGTTGTTGCCTAGAGGTACAGTGTTGTACAGCAGCTCTCTAGAGCTTATTCATCTCACTTAATTGAAACGTTATTCTCAGTGATTAGTAACACTCTATTTTCCCCTCCCCTGAAAGTGAAAAGGAAAGCCACTCAGTCGTGTCTGACTCTTTGTGACCCCATGGACTATACAGTCCATGGAATTCTCCAGGCCAGAATACTGGAGTACGTAGCTGTTCCCTTCTCCAGGGGATCTTCCTAACCCAGGGATTGAACCCAGGTCTCCTGCATTACGGGCAGATTCTTTACCAGCTGAGCCACCAGGGAAGCCCTCTCCCCTAGCACCTGACAACTACCATTTCACTCTTTGATTCTATGAATTTGATTGTTTAGATACTTCATTAAGTAGAATCATACTATTTGTCTTTTTTCATTTCATTCCTCAAGGTTGGTCCATGTTGTTGCATAATGCAGAATTTTCTCTCTCTTTTAATGAATAGTAATTCAGTGCATATATATATATATATATATATATATACATATATATAATAAAGAAAATTTGTATACATACACACAATGGAATATTATGTGTTTGTATACATATTTATGTACATTTCCTTTATTCATTCATCTGTTAATGGACATTTAGGCTGTTCATACATGTTGGCTATTGTGAATAGTGCTGCAGTGAACACAGAGTGCTAACATCTTTTTGAGACCCAGATTTCAATTTTTGGATAATTACCCAGAAATAGGACTCGGAGAAGGCAATGGCACCCCACTCCAGTACTTTTGCCTAGAAAATCCTATGGACTGAGGAACCTGGTAGGCTGCAGTCCATGGGGTTGCTAGAGTCGGACACAACTGAGCGACTTCACTTTCACTTTTCACTTTTCACTTTCATGCATTGGAGAAAGAAATGGCAACCCACTCCAGTGTTCTTGCCTGGAGAGTCCCAGGGACGGGAAGCCTGGTGGGCTGCCGTCTATGGGGTCGCGCAGAGTTGGACACGACTAAAGCGACGCAGCAGCAGCAGCAGCAGAAGTAGGATTGCTGGGTCATATGGTAGTACTATTTTTACTTTTCTGAGGAACTTCCACACTGTTTCTCAAGTAGCTGCATCATTTTGCATTCCCACCAACAGTGTGCAAATGTTCTTTTTTCTCCAGATCCTCTCCAACACTTATTGTCTTTTTTTTTAATGAGCCATTTTGATAGGTATTAGGTGATATTGTGGTTTTGCATTGATAATTAGTGACTTGGAGTGTTTTTTTCATGCATGTTGGCCATTTTTATGTCTTTCTATGGATAGGGACTGGACTTTACCGATCTTTTGTTCCCAAGCTGCGAGACGGAAGGCACTCACTAAACCTGTTTTAAAGAAACGAATAAAACAACCTTAAAAATGCATGCATTCACTGATTTTTGTCTTATACTTGTAATTCTTGAGGTAATACTTCTGCGAAGAGCAGATAATGTGTGCCACCAAGAACTCTGCTCACTCTATGCATGTGCACGCCTGTACAGAAGGAGTATATAGGTCAGAATTGTTGTGGGAGCTGGGACATGCTCTCTGATAAAATGTGCTCAGTCTAATTCTCTAAACTGATAATTTATGTTATTTGATGGAAGTATTTATTCTGGGGGATGTTCTATTTTGTTACAGATGGATCATTTAAGAAAATTCTCCAATCAAGAAGAAATTTGAAAGAGAAAATTGAAAATCTAGGTGGTTCAAAGATTTGTGTTGTTTTCAGAGTTATAATGGAATAACTCAGGATCTGCTGCATTCTAACTGATTGATGTAGGGCAGTTGAAAAAGATCTGTGGGCACTTCCAACTTTTACTTTCCACAGGGGTAAAGCAGAATGATAAATTAATCACTAGTTATTTAGCACAGTCTTGATCTAAAGGAAATAGGTTACCAGTATGGCCTTTCTCTATAATTAGAGTTAGTTATTAATTGTCTCATAGATTTTACTCTCTATCAGAGTAACTGGTACCCAGTTAAATGCATGGCTTCCATTAAATTCTTGCAAAAGCTAGGTATGATGGACTTCAGGATGAAATAATAATCAGTTCAGTTCAGTTGCTCAGTCATATCTGACTCTTCCTGACTCCGTGGACTGCAGCACGCCAGGCTTCCCTGTCCATCACCAACTCCTGGAGCTTGCTCAAACTCAAGTCCATTGAGTCAGTGATGCCATCCAACCAAGTCTTCCTCTGTCGTCCCCTTCTCCTCCTGTCTTCAATCTTTCCTAGCATCAGGGTCTTTTCCAGTGAAATCATAATAGCCAACATTCATTAGATGCTTACTCTGTGCCAGGTGTTTTTAAGACTTATCATCAGATTTTCTCATTGAACACTCATCCCAATCACACGCAGTAGGTACTCTCAATACTCCCATTTTCCAGATAAAGACATCAGGGTGTAGAGAAATTAATAATGATTAATATGCCTAATGTCACATCAGGCAAGAATACTGGAGTGGGTAGCTGTTCCCTTCTCTAGAAACTATACTATCAGAGTGTTAGTCACTCAGTTGTGTCCAACTGTTTGTGACCCCATGGACTGTAGCTTGCCAGGCTCCTCTGTCCATGAAATTCTCCAGGCAAGAATACTGGAGTGGGTAACCATTCCTTTCTCCAGGGGATCTTCCTGACCCAAGGACTGAACCCAGGTCACCCACATTGCTGGCAGATTCTTTACTGCTGAGCCACAGCTCTCTTTTTCGGTACACCCGATGTCACAGGGTAGTGTGATGCACAGAAAGAATTTAAACCCAGGTCAGACAGATAGTAGATCCCACTGCACTGGTGACCACTGTGCTCTACTGGAAACTACTTCTTTTCTTTGGTGTATTAATGTTTAAGACCTATCCAGATTATTTGGAAGATGGGTCTGAAAAATCCAATTCTTATATACCATTTAAATTTCAGATACACTATTAATAATGTTAATTATTAATTATTGGAGGAGTTACAGATACTGTGTTGTCATAACCATAATAGCAACAACAAAGTTTCCTCCCATTTCAGCAGGTACATGCCTAAACAGTATCATTAGAAGACAGTATATAAGGAACAGTGTTTTTTAGAATCAGAGCCCATGTTTGGATCTTGGCTTCCAAGATATAGCTATGTGACCCTAGCCACATTACTTCATCTCTCCAAGCCTCAGTTTTTTTCTTACGCAAAATGGAGACAATTTCTCTCTGTCTTGCAGACTAAAGAGAATTAAATGAATTATGAGAGTTAAATAAGATTATGCAGGTAAAGCACTTAGCTCAGGAGGAATTCAATAAACAGTCACCCATAATGCTTCATTCTTGCCAAAGCCATAGTCTGACCTCGGCTAGGCAGAAATTATTATAATCATAATAATGGCAAAGTAAGCTTCTGAAAACTGAGCTATCTTGCCAAGTCCAAATGACTGGGAGAGATGGGTCCGCAACAAGTATCAGAGCTTCTACTCTGTGGTCCAGTGACCTTTGCACTTCATGATACTGCCTCTTGGCTTCAGGTCTGGTTCTGTCACTTAGCAGCTGGGCCCACTTGGACAAGCCCCTTCTGCTCTCTCCATTGCTGTTTCCTCATGTCTGATGAAGAAGCACAATACGTGCATGCTCAGTTATGTCTGACTCTTTGCAATCCCATGGACTGCAGCCCATCAGGCACCTCTGTCCGTGGAATCTTTCCAGGCAAGAATACTGGAGTGGGTTGTCATTTCCTACCCCAGGGGATCTTCCCAACCCAGGGATCAGACCCGGATCTCTTGCACCCCCTGCATCGGCAGGCAGATTCTGTACCACTGCACCGCCTGGGAAGCCAAGAACATGACCAGTTCTAAAGTCCCAGTCCACGGCTTTTGAGAAGACAGAAGAGGAGAGCAGCCTAAATGAAAGCTCTTCTTCTTCTATTCCCCCACTCAGACTTCATACTGACCGTGGCTTGATTGTCTTGGCCATGTCCAAGTGGAGGGTGACTGTTTAAGGGTTTTGAAACCAATCATACAGTCTAATTGAAAAAAACTCTAGGGATGTTTACAAGATGTTTACAAGATACAGGGTAAGACTTAGGTGTTCATGATGACTGTCTTCAAGGAATGGGTGCATATATGGCTTTTTCTATATAAAAGGATTAACTGTGAGTAGGGCTTCCCTGTTGGAGCAGATGGTAAAGAATCTGCCAGCAACTTGGGAGATTTGGGTTCGGTCCCTGGAGAAGGAAAATACCCTGGAGAAGGAAATGGAAACCCACTCTAGTATTCTTGCCTGGGAAATTCCATGAATGGAGAAGCCTGGTGGACTACAGTCCATTGGGTCACAAAGAGTTGGACACGACTAAGCAGCTAACGCTTCACTTCACATAACTCTGTGAGTACCAATAAGCGAATCAGTAATAGGAGTTAGATCGTTAGATTTTGATTTAGAAGATATAAGGGAGAGTTTTCCAGCCATTAGACTCTCTGTTATGGTACAGGCTGTCTGGGGAGAGAATACCTTCCCGTTCTAGGACTAGTGCCAGCAGGGGCTCGTCCACCACTGGTACTGGATGGAGTGGGGCAAGGGGGCAGGAAGCTGGCAGCAGCTCCTAAGTCCAGCCCTGAAACTTTGAATCTGCACTTGGCTAAGGGCAGTTGTATCATCATCTCAGCATCCACATTCAAACACCCTCTGATCCGGAAGTGCTGTTCTGGTGGAGCCCATCGGCCGGAAGAGACGTGCGAGCAGAGGGCTGCGCGCATTACCATCAGCCAGAAGTGTCAGAGCTTTCACTGGGTGTTGCAACCTGGCAAACAAAGTGAGGTTGGAGGAGTCTTTCATCCCTGTAATTCTGGGAAGGCAAGGTACATGTCAGAACTCCTACTCCATGTGCAGTGCAGGAAGAGGCCACTAGGCAGAGTTTGTGCTGCCATGGGAAGGAGCACTTCTAAACTTGGCTTAATGTAGGAAAAGTGAAGTATAAACTTCTTCAGTTCAGCTTAAAAAGCTGAGTGGGCAGAGGTGGTAATACTAGCTTGGACACCACTCGTCCCAGCTCTGTCACAAACCCACAATGTAGCAGCTGCACACCATTTTTTTTTTTTTAATTCCCTAAGAGCTAATGAAAAAGTTGGCTTAAAGCTCAACATTCAGAAAACGAAGATCATGGCATCTGGTCCCATCACTTCATGGGAAATAGATGGGGAAACAGTGGAAACAGTGTCAGACTTTATTGTTTCGGGCTCCAAAATCACTGCAGATGGTGACTGCAGCCATGAAATTAAAAGATGCTTACTCCTTGGAAGAAAAGTTATGACCAACCTAGATAGCATATTCGAAAGCAGAGACATTACTTTGACAACAAAGGTTCATCTAGTCAAGGCTATGGTTTTTCCAGAAGTCATGTATGGATGTGAGAGTTGGACTGTGAAGAAAGCTGAGCACTGAAGAATTGATGCTTTTGAACTGTGGTATTAGAGAAGACTCTTGAGAGTTCCTTGGACTGCAAGGATATCCAACCAGTCCATTCTGAAGGAGATCAGCCCTGGGTGTTCTTTGGAAGGAATGATGCTAAAGCTGAAACTCCAGTACTTTGGTGACCTCATGCGAAGAGTTGACTCATTGGAAAAGACTCTTATGCTGGATGGGATTGGGGGCAGGAGGAAAAGGGGACGACAGAGGATGAGATGGCTGGATGGCATCACCAACTCGATGGATGTGAGTCTGAGTGAACTCCAGGAGATTGTGATAGACAGGGAGGCCTGGCGTGCTGCGATTCATGGGGTCGCAAAGAGTCGGACACAACTGAGCGACTGAACTGAACTGAACTGAAGAGCTAATTTGTAAAATGAAATATTTGACTAAATGATTCTGTGATATTCATTCTGTGTGTCCATCACTGGCCATGCACAATACTTAAAGTCTTGCTTAAAGACAGTATTATAGTTTGAAGAAACAATATGTTATTACTTCATTTGCTACAAAGCATCAACAAGAAATAACAGAAGTAGAAGGAACCCCATAAGCGTGTGTATTAGTAGCAAAGAATTTCCTTTAGTTCAGTTTCACATAATTTGAGTGGTAAATACTGATGAGTACAATTTACTTAAATCTTATTTAATTTTACTGACTACCTTTTAGCCTATTTTCTTTGGTTTCTTCTTAATTCTAGCTGTACTACCATGAAGATCATGCAAGTCAATGTAGCGGATAACTAAGAAAAACATTGCAATTTTAGTTTAATTTTGTACTTTAAAAAAAGTCAATGACTTTACATTTTTATTATTTTAAAAATCTTTTATTAAAATGTTTCCAGTTTTATTGAGATATGATTAACACATAACATTGTATAATTTTCAGATATACACATGATGATTTGAATTGTATGAATACTGTGAAATGATTGCCACAATAAGTTTAAGATACATTACCTCTTATAATTACAAATTTTTCTTCCTTGTTAAATAGGTCTTAAAAAGAATTTAACAACTTGCTTGTACTTTTTCTCTGAAACTGTAAAAACATATAAATAAGTTAGCTCTGAAAAATATTTTAAGATATAAAACATCTTAAATTCTCAGCAATAGTTACAGGGAAATTCTCATGTAACTTATTTACATATATAAAGCATATATTTTCATGACTTAAAATTTGAAAGTAATACAATGTACAGACTTTAAAAATGCCAAAAAAAAAAATTTATCAGGAAATCAACAAAAAGTTTAAGAATAAGCATTAAAAAACCTGTTAATTTTCTTACACTACCCCTTCCCTAGAGTGTTAACACTGTGAACAGATTTCTAAATGGGATCATATTAATAAATGTGATACTGCATTTCTTCAATGTGCTTTTTAGAAATGTTAGAAAAATATCACAACTTACTTCCACATTAGTACACAGGAAGTAATAGTGTGAAGTATAAAGTAAAAATCCCTGACCTCACTACCCACCTGCTTTCCAAGATATTGTAGTTGTTTACATTTTTATATCCTTCCAGAAATTTTCTATGCCCATCAACATTTATATCTACATCTATATCTATACCTCTATATATTTTGTTCTTCCCACTCCAGTACTCTTATCTGGAAAATCCCATGGATGGAGGAGCCTGGTAGGCTGCAGTCCATTGGGTCGATGAGGGTCAGACCCGACTGAGTGACTTCACTTTCACTTTTCACTTTCATGCACTGGAGAAGGAAATAACAACCCACTCCAGTGTTCTTGCCTAGAGAATCCCAGGGACGGAGGAGCCTGGTGGGCTGCCGCCTATGGGGTCGCACAGAGTCAGACACGACTGAAGCGACTTAGCAGCAGCAGCAGCATGGGTTATTACCATTCTGCTCCTTGATTTTTATACTTAATATATTTTAGACACTTTAAATCAAAAATTTTGTTTTTCTGTTTAGATATAACAAAAATTAAATGTTTGGTAAAATTCCTTAAAATTTTTAATTAAAAGTTGAATGACGTACTTTAACAAATCACTCTATTGTATATTATGTTACCCTATCTTTTTATATTTCTAATTTAGATGTATCGAACACATACATAAGAATTGCAAGCAGAATTTGCTTGGAAAATTGGTTATGGAAAGTATATCATGTTCCTCAAAGGTATTCTAAAACTTTACTTTTAATTGCCTTAAGAAATTTTAATTATCCGAGCCTGACAGATAAATGGTCTGTCAGTCTTCCAAGGATTCCCTGGTAATTAAGGAGAGCACTGACATTTGGTCACAGTTAATTCGGTTGATCATTGAGTTGGTTTTTTCCCTCAGCACTTAGAAGAATTAATGATCTTTGCAGAAGAGTACTAATTCACTTGGCTTCCCTGGTGGCTCAGTGGTAAAGAATCCACCTGCCGATGCAGGAGACCCAAGTTTGACCCCTGGGTCCAGAAGATCCCCACGCCAGGATTCTTACTTGGAAAATCGAACGAACAGAGGAGCCTGGCTGGCTACAGTTTATGGGGCCACAAAATAGTGGACACGACTTAGCAACTAAACAATAATAACAACTTTACTCACCTTAAACTTTTACTAAGCAAGTAGTTTAGGGTGGTCTGGGCTTTGCATTTCTACATAATTATTTGAGTCTAGACAACTGCTTTGTAATAAACACTCTAACAATATATCATCCATTTTGGTATGTATTAAAGTACTGTAAATACTCCAAAGCTACTTATCTAACACATAAAAGGAGGTGTTATTTTCCTCACATAATAAACACACACTGTGAAATGCTGGTGATCTGTAGGCCTTGGGAAGCAGTCAGTTTCTGTTCAGTTATCATGACCTGTCTGATGCACAACAGCCTCCTTTATGCCATTTCCCCGTCTAAAACCACGTCTCCTTGACCTACCATGCAGAGCCTCTGCAGATTAAGACACCCTCCGCAGTGCTCTTGCTTACAGCTCCAGCTTATCTGCCAGCAACCCTCACCACCATCCCCCTACTGTGCACTTTCTGTATCATCAGTACCTGCTCTTTGCAGTCTTCATACTCTTTCCTTGAAGTCCTCTTTCTTAATCAACCCCCACCTCGCCCCTGGCGATCTGCATTTCACATTTAACAACCCAGCTCAGACATTGAGCTCTCCAAAAGTGGCCC
Source organism: Bos indicus (assembly GCF_029378745.1). Lineage (NCBI taxonomy): Eukaryota > Metazoa > Chordata > Mammalia > Artiodactyla > Bovidae > Bos > Bos indicus. Next base: position 110,375,962 of record NC_091767.1, on the reverse strand, counting down.
CAAAGAATTAAATACTTCTCTGCATTCTCATTACAGTCTGTACATGCTAATATTGAAGCCCTTATTACCCTCTGTGATAACGTGCTTGTTTACCTATTTCTCTCCTTTTATTGAGTGAATTCCTTCAAGGCAGACCCTCTATTACTTATTCCCATACTCGGTCCTCGGACTGCACTATGCACATGATAGACACTTAGGAAATGTCCTTGGAAAAGATAACTAACCAATGGACTCTGGTGTTAGGAAAATTCCTTTTGTTTCAGCTCTTTTGTGTACTCTACTTTTCTTAGTAGGGGTCACTGAATGTAATTTAATTTTTATTTGCTAATTTACCACAGTCCTTTCAATGTATGGCAATGAAAACAAAAAGAGGGCCTATAGTCTAGGCTGAACCAGTTCACTCGGGCTGCTATACGAGCATACCACAGACTGTGGCTTACAGACAACAGAGATCCTCTTCTATCAGTCATGGAGCCTGGGAAGTCCAAGGTCAAGTTACCAGCAAATCCAGTGTCTGACGAGAGACTGCTTTCTGGTTCATGCACGGCTGTCTTTCATTCCAGCCCCTCATGGCAGAGGGACAAGGGAATTCCCAGGGGTCTTTTTTCTAAGGGCACTAATCTCATTCATGAGAGTTTTACCCTCATGACCTAATCACCTCCCAAAGACCACACCTCCAAGTAACAGCACTTAGGGAATTAAATTTCAATGTATGAATTTGGGGGTGGGCATTCAGTCTGTGGCAAACCATATGTATCTGCCTCATCTAAACAGTTTTGACCTACACACACAGCACTTTCAAGTGGCTCAACCTAATAGATATTCAGGTGGTTGGTCTGATATGTAAGAGGACCTTGTCAGCCTCTGTTCTTTTCTTACTTCATTCCCACCTGTCGCCACTGATTTAGCTTTGTCTGTGGTTTGCCTAAAGACCCCATATGGGAAAAGCACAAATATTCTAATTCATAGGAGAGCATGTTAAATTGATTCCAAGTTAATCAAGAATCACCTATGTTTGATGGCTTTGAAATATTTTATTTTCCATCAGGCATCAGCTAGAGTTGATACTACCTGATTTTCTAACTACCTGGGAAATTCAAGCTGTTGGTGTTTCAAATAAAGGTAAGCAGCTAGAGGGACACACTGAATCAGGGGGCAGTTTGTTCATCACGTTTGTTGTTTTATCAACAGTTCAACCAGGACTTTGGCAATGATATATTTTAGACTCTCATCCAAACCTAGAATAAAAGGAAATATCTATGTATGTGGACATACTTTGTTCATTTAAAGTTTTTACAGGCCAGCCATCATGTTGTGAGCAATGATTTCAAGTTCCAGCTTTCCTAAAATCTTTCTGATTTGCTGGGGGGTTGAGGTAGGGGATTAAAAACAAGTCTCATTACTGAGTTCTCCCCCAAGTTATGGGTAACAGTACACACCCATACCATTTGTAAAATTATTTTTAAAGAAAATTTATTTGATTTTTCACAAGTCAATATTTTCACCCAATAAATGGGTTCCATAATAATTAATGACTTTTTTGCTACATTGAAAAACAGGATTGGGACAGACTGTTAAAAAATATCTAGGCAACTGGGTAACCAGAACACCAACAGCAGCAACACAAGAGCAACAATCTGATAAAGTTAAGAGGATATTAAGTTCATCACTAAAAACAAAAAAGTGAGCACAGTACTGTACCACAAAGAAAAATAGCAAAGGCAGCTTGACAGGAAGTGACGTGAGTAGGGCTGAGGTGGCTGAGTTATGAAGACGATGAAGTGCACGGACATCTGGGCGAGCCGGGCCAGACTGAACCGAGAGGAAAATGTCATAGTGCTGTGTTTCTCATCTGTTTGCTGCATCCAGCTGGTTCATGTACTTTGTGTTCAGCTGCTCTTATGTGGTAGCAAAACCTTTAAAGTGCTAGGGGGAAAGTGCATACGAATCAGTGGGATACACTGCTCCCTTTCCCTTACCAGTCATTATGAGCGCAGCAACATTCAGTCCTACAGCTACATGTGGTGGGTGTGCTGTGTTGTGTTAAGTCGCTCAGTCACATCCAGCCCTTTGTGACACTATGGACTGTAGCCCAGCAGGCTCCTCTGTCCACGGGGATTTTCCAGGCAAGAATACTGCAGTGGGTTGCCGAGCCCTCCTCCAGCAGATCTTCCCAACCCTGGGATTGAACGAGGTCCCCTGCATTGCAGACAGATTCTTTACCGTCAGAGACACGAGGGAAGCCCATATGTTGTGGGTATATGTTTCTACCATAGAGCCTCAATGTAAATTACTCCAGAGCTAATGGAAGTGACTCCATGTTTTTTTCTGCTTTCTTTGTTGTTTGTTTTTATAAGTTCATGAATATTGGTATAACTATAAACTCTGACTATATATTTGATGAGATTAAAAAAATAACCATTGTTTTTGAGGGTGGGGTTTTTAAAAAGGAAGTTATTGTTTTAGAGACATAAATAAATGGAAATGTTTATAAATAAAATAATATGCTGCTGCGATTTGCTTCAGAATAATTCAGGGAGTGCTAGATGAGGTGGGAATAGAGGGAAAAAAACACACCATGAGTTGATAATTACAGAAGCCGGGTAGTAGACCATTCTCTCTACTTTTTATATAGGCTTGAACTTTTCTGTAACAAAAAGTTTTTTTAACTTTACAGGTAATCATAATACTCTTCTGAAATCTTATATGTTTGTTTAGGTGTTTCAGACTAGAGGGAAGATTTTGCTTGTCCTGTTCACCACTTATCTGCTTTGGCCAGTATGCGGGCTGGCCCTTGGCAGACTCTCAATATATTAATTGATGAGGGGGGAAAAAAGTCACTAAGTAGAACTTTCAGGAAGAGAGAGAAAAAAGGAAACTCAATTCGTGTTTTTCTTCTCCTCCAAATAAAGAACATATAAGAATTTTAGAGAAGGGCAAGCACTCTGGGAGCGCCACGGCACACCTCTGTGCCCCGCCGCCCCTCGCAGGGCTGTACACGGCTGATGCACTGCGGTTGCAGGTGTACACAGATGATTTCCCGGCCAAAAACAACAGTGTTACGAGAGTCCATGAAAAGGGCCAATCTCCAGCACCAAAACTCCGGGAGCTTGAGTGAGTAGGTAAGTGTGGCAGGAGAACCAACGGCTGGGAAGCCTGATGGCGAAAGCCCCGCACGTGGCTCACTGCACCGAGTGCAGGCTGCCCCTCGCACCGGGGGTGGGGAGCGGGAGGGGAGACACGAAAGACTCGGACTGTGTGTGACTCACGTTCCACCACGGAAGCTCAGTGGAGGTTCTGGAGAGGGTCAATTCGTATTTCTGTTGAGAAGGACGGGAGGCGAGAAACGTCTGCCTTCCGTAAATCGACAGCAACTCTAAGAGGCTGGTGGTTGCCGGTGGTGGGGATGGACTAGGCGTATGTGGAATGTCTGCTTACTGGGTGGGGAAATGTCTGCTTACTGGGTGGGAAAATGTCTGCTTACTGGGTGGGAGGCTTTATTTCAAAGCAATGAAAATAGTTTGGAAGTAGATAAACGTGGAGGTTGCAGAGCATTGTCAGTGTACTAAATGTCACTGAATTGTTCACTGTGAAATGGTTAATTTGCTGTTAGTGAATTTCACCTCAGTAGAGAAACTGCAGACACGCTGGTGTTGGAGCCAGGAGTGGAAGGCGGCCCCTCTGTAAAAATAGGAAGGTTGGCAGATAAAATCATCAGTGAGTTGATGGCATGGCTAAAACTAGAACCTTGGTCTTTTGATTTCCAGGACCGTGCTCTTTTTACTAAAAAAAAAGAAAAAGAAAAAAAGGTTCCAAATGCTCTGGACCAACAAATTGGCCTTAATTGTGCTACGAATTGCAGTGCAGGGCAGGGGGCGTGTGATGGACTGGGAGACAGGCTGCCGTGTGTGCACTGCTATGAGTAAAACAGGTAACTGATGAGAGCCGCTTCGCAGCACGGGGAGCTCGGCTCAGCGCCGGGTGGCGGCCTCGATGGGAAGGAAGTCCAAAAAAGAGGGGATGTATGTGTATCACTGATTCGCTTTGCTGTACAGCAGAAACTAACACGTTTAAAAGCAACTATACTCCAATAAAAATTAATTAAACAATCTCAGTGTGTTAAAAATGAATATGTAATACAGGAATTAAAATCCCAAATTCTAGTCTAGAATGCTCACGTAGTTAACACCAGTTTGTTTTCTCAGAGCACCACTTACAGCCATTTTCTAAGCAAAACTTCCATGGGCCCCAAGCCCAAGCTCTGATAGAGCTGTTACTTTCCTGTGAATTATTTATCTCAAGTTTATCATAACACATTTAAAGTGATGCTTGTTTACTTAATGTCTGCCTCTCTCACTAATAATGTCTAACAGGGGACTTACTTAAGGTCAGATTCTGTCCTGAACTTTCTATCAGAACTAATCTATCTAATTCTTGCCACAGCCCTATGAAGCAGGTGGCTTATCTGTTCCCCCTTCATAGATAAGGAATCTGAGGCACAAAGTGATGAGGTAATTTGCCTGAGATCAAACAGCTAATAGAGTCAGGACCCAGCGCAGCCTGATTCCTGAGCCTACATTCTGACGCTGCCTGAGAGCGGTGACTGTGTTCACTTCCTCAGCACCGGCCACACACTACATATCTGTCGAATAAATGCATGATTTGGATTCTAGCTTAGCAATCTCTCATATTTGGCTGTGTGGTCCTGAGCAAGTCACTCGACCTCTCTGAATTCAACTTTTATCGTAGCCACCATGCTGAGAGTCATAAAAACCCAAATAAGTTTATGGATGTGAAAACAACTTGGACAAAAATGAATTTTTAAATACAAATGTAGAGGATGACAAAATAAATGTTTCATAAATTACGTTCTTCTAAATACTTCATCTGGAGAAGGCAATGGCACCCCACTCTAGTACTTCATCTAAAGGCTAATTTGTTTAGTGCATATTGGCAGAAAATTTCACTTTTTTCCTCTTAAAATCAAGGTCTTAAACTGAAATATTTAAGTATATTTCTTTATTAACTCTGCCTTCTGCTAGAAGGGAATTCTCTATATTTCCCAAAATAATAATCTTTCATAGATCTGAGCATCCCATCCTCAATATTCCTGAATAGCAAAGGCAAAAGATGAAAATGCTGTGTCAGAGACTGCTACTAACCAGCATTAATTCTTTCTTTGCTCCTTATTATCAAAACCTGAATTTTAGATGGCTACATTGCTGCCCCGTTTCCCTTGGATTTGAGTACAGCCAAGTCCCAGGTCTCCAAGGAAATGTAAATTGTATGAGTCTCTCTCTCTTTTTTTATTGGCTTCTTTTTTTTTTTATAGCCCTCAACTCAGAAACAATTGTTGGAGCTCCAGCAGCCAACTTGGATCACGAGGTAACATTGAGGATGGAAGCTAGCATGGTGGAACAAAATTTTAACAGCCCCTGCTTTTGATGGCATGTGGATCTGCCATTCCAGCCTTGGCTTTCTATTATGTGGGAAATAAATAATTGAGTATTTCACTTAAGCAATAGTTATTTTAGTTGTCTGTTATATATAGCAGCACCTAATTCTAATTAACATAAATTCATTTTTCTTCACCTTGTTTCCCCGTCATAATACTCATCACAGGTTGGTATAACTGCTTATTTGATGATCAATCTTCAGTGCTTGACCCAAGCTCCTTCTCTGGTTCCCCATGGCTACTTCACGCCTGGCTCAGTGTCTGGCACATTTTAGGCATTCAGTAAGCACTTGTGGAATGAAAGACTGTAGAAGCCCCTAAACCTCCACCTGGTACCTCTTTTCCCTTTCCTTCTTCCTTTAGAGCTCATCCCAGCTGCCAACCACTTCCGTCCGATTGAGCCACTGTTTATCTCTTCCCATCCCTAAAGCAAACCCAGCCTCCCCTCTACACCATCCAAGCACCTCATCCCCCACCATCCCCTCCATCTCCACGCAGCTCTCTTCTCCAAGCTAGGGATGGCTGGATGCACTCTGCCAGTTATGAGGATGGAGAAGCTGACTCATAAAAGGAGGCAGGAGGGCTGGGGTGCCAACGCAGACCTTCTTGCCGAGCACACTTGACGCTAGATTCCACGTGGCCCTGGGGGTTTGAGTTCCTAGGGCGCTGAGGGAATTTTGAGAGGTAATTCCCTACCTAAATCAGGACCTTGCAGCTTCTTGAGGTGCCCCTTAGCCATGGCCTAGGCCTGGGCTCCGTGGGAGAGGCCCTCCTCACAGGGCAGAGTTCACCCTCAACCTTGCCCAACCCTCGTGGTCTCAGCCCCAGAGTCTGTCTCCAGGACCTGGTGCTGTAGCTGCTGAGACAAGGAAACCTGCCCAGGGAAGGGCAGAGGCTGCTGAGGTGTCCATCTCAACCTGCTTTGCCTCCTCCTCTGAAAGAGGAGAAAAAAGTTTTTAACAGCCCTCACCCCATATATATACCCTATGGTATATGTAACTTAATTCTAATATTTGGATAGCTGGCTCCTCCCTGGTCTGGTAAACTTAATACCCTACTCTATTTCTTTTTATTTTACCTAGAGGTTTTTTTTTTTTTTTTTTAAACTGTGGCAAAATATACATAACATAATGTTTACCATTTTAATTATGCACAAGTACACAACTCGATGGCATTCACATTCACAATATGTTATGGAACCATCACCACCATTTATATCCCAGACTTCCTCATCATCCACAACAAAAACCCTGACCTACAGACAGTGTCTCTCCCTCTTCGTCTGTTTCCTTATCAGGGACTCTGCCTACACTTGACACTTCTCTGGCCTCGGCCTTGTCGCTGATCCTACCTGTATGCCTGGCCTCCTGAGGAACACAGCCCAGGACTGCCCTAGCTCTTGTAACATCATTTCGTCGGACTCCTGATACTGGCTGCCTCTCTGCCCTTGTCCCTTTTGGAGAGGACCCTATAGATACTGCCTGCTAAAAGGAGTGCTCCCTAAGCATCAAGAGTTTAGGACATTGTCCCACTCTTGGGAGCTGACCTACCTTCAGGTCATAACCCTGACAATCTACATCCACTGTGAGTAATGAGACTGCTCTGTCTTTCTAACCACCATCTCCTTCCAAACACCACCTCATCCTTCTCTGGATTTTAATCCCTTCACCCCTACTGTCCCAACCCTCATCCTAATTTTAGCTGTTCCGTTATCCTAGTCCTCAGTCCTTCTGTATCTTCGGAACTCCTCTAACCTTCCTGCAGGCAAGACCAGCAGTTCAGCGTTGCCCATTATGTAGCCTCCTAAACCTTTCTCATCGTCTTGGCGGTCTCTGTCACTCTGCCGGTGCCTGCCCTGTGTTGTTCGAGGAGGCCTCCGTGTGATGTGCTGAGACTTTCCCTTGGGGTCACATGTGAGTTCCTTCCTGGCTTAGCTGCTCCAGAACCAGCTCTGTGGGCCTGAAGCCTATGCAGCGGAGCAGGGCCTGGCACTCTGCAGGGCCCCACACTAAGTTTGGGGCTCTGTTGTTCCTGTCTTGAAATTATTAATAATTTTATCTTTTGAACTTGTTTTTTTGTTGTTGTTTTGGTTTGGTTTCTTTTTCCTTGCCGCACACAGGCTTCTCTGGTTGTCATGCAGGGGCTTAGTTGCCATATACAGGAATTTAAGTTCCCCAATCAGGGATCAAGTCTATGTCCCCTGCACTGGACGGCAGATTCTTAACCACTGGACCACCAGCGGTGTTTCTGAACTTGTGTTTTATAAGTAAAGTCTGACGGGACAACGGAGAATGCATTGAGTTACCGAAGATGTGTATGATACAGGTGCCCGTCACCGCTTGGACCCCCTTCCTGCGGAGCATCCGTAGTGCTCAGTGGGCCCACAGTGTGCAGAGGTTTCATGAGACTCAAAGTGAGTGCACAGTGAGGAGTCATGTCTGTGATGCAGTCGGGGGGTGCTGACAGCCCCTGGAGGCCACATCTCCCACAGGAACCAGAACGCGGTTTGAATCCAGAAAGATGACGGTGGCATTCGAAGAAACGCAAATGGCTGAGGCGCTTCATCACAGTCTTTCTTGTTCTGTTGTTATTAGCCAAACACATGAAATATGCTGACATAGAAGGACAGGGAAAGACGGGGTACTCAGTAGCTCCCCTTCCTTTCAGGCTCTTCTTGTTTATCAGGAAGCAAAGGCCTGAGTGTTGACAGAGTGCACACAATCAGGAGGTAAACTGAGGCAGCTGAGGTGGTTTTGTGCAGCAGGTGCACCTGGCAAGGTAAGGGAGACACCACGGAAGAAAGGCTTTGTATTTTAAAACGTTTAATAGCACTATCCTTGCTTAATGGATAAGCAGCTCTACATTTTTTGCCTTGCCCTGGGGCCTTCCACTTTTACAGATGGCCTTGACTGCTCCTTTCTGTGTGATTCTGGGCAGCCCTGCCTTTCTTCTTTCTTGCCTTCCTGACATTCTTTTAACCCTTTCTGAGCATCAGTTTCTTTATCTGTAAAATGAAATAATGCCAAACCATGCCAACCATTATCAAGAGACCTCTGCCGCTGCTCATTCTATTTATTTCTTATATAACTTCCATGGAGATATCCAGAAAACATTCTGAAGGGGTCTATGGATAAATGAGGGAAACGAAAATTATACAAAGTTGTGGGGGGCGGGGGGCAGACTAAACCTTTCCAAGTTATTGGGGGGGAATCCATCAAAAAGCTTTTTGATATTTGCCTTTTTCCTATTAATGGAGACTTTTGTATGTTTGCTGAAAGAAAGGAGTTGGTAAAGCAGGAGAGATACGATGCTAGAGAGAATGGACATATGAGCTCCTTAAATGTTTATATGACTTTTCATTGTAAGGGATATCACATTTAAGCATTCCCGTGAAGAATGCAGGGCAGGTGTTCTTATTTCCAGGAACTGTAGAGCCTAGCTCTCAGAAGAGACATAAAATGAGAAGCTAGAATTTACCTCGGAAAGATGTCACGGATTAGCTCTGACCCTCAGCTCTTGTTATTCCAGCCTTCTTGGGGTGCTATTAAGTTACTACCAGCAGAGGGCGCCTTTAACCAGGCCTCTGAGCCCATAGTTAAGAACTGAAAGTGCACTTGGAAATAAAAGATTTTTTTCTTTTTAACTGAAGTATGACCAAACAGCAACAAGAATAGTTGATTTATAATATTGTGTTAATTTCAGGTGTACAGCATAGTGATTCAGTATTTTCGCGAATTATACTCTATTTTAGGTTATTACCAGATAATGGGTATAATTCCTTGCACTAAATGGTATATCTTTGTTGCTTATTTATTTTATATATAGTAGTTTAGGCCCCGTATGGAAAGGAATTGGGGCCTCCTGCTCAGAGTCGAGAGAGTGAGCCACCGCGCAGGGAAATCCTCCAGCCACAGCCAAGCCTTTCAGAGACCGCAGCCTCAGCTAACAGCTTGACTGCAAACTCAAGAGAGAACCTAAGCCAAAATTATCCAGCCAAGCCATTCCTGAATTCTTGCCCAATAAAACTGTGAAGATAATTGTTTACTTTAAGCCCCTAAATTTTGGGGTAATTGATAACATAGCAATAGTTAACTTGTCCTCTGTAACAGCTGTTTTTCTAAAGATGCAAGTCTCATGAAAGTGCCTGTATTCACCACCACCAATGGGCAATTGCTCAGTAGAAATGGCTTTGCTGCATAATTTTGTTTTGGGTTCATGTTTTCTCAAGAGTTCACAATCAAGTTGTAGCTGGGGCTGTGGTCACTGAAAGGCATGACTAGGGCCAGGGATTTGTCTCCACAGGGACTCACTTGAGTGAGGCAGGAGGCCTCAGTTCCTTTCCACATGGGCCTCTCCACAGGCTTCTTGAGTGTCTTTACTACATTGTGGCTGGCCTCCCCCAGAGCAGGCAGTCCCAGAGACAGCCAGGTGGGAAAGGCGACGTCTTCCATGACTCCTCTGAAGCCACACACCTCTACATTTGCTGTATGCTATTGGCCAGATGAGCCGACCCTGATTCAGAGCGGGAGGGGGTCACCCAAGGCCATGAATACCAGGGAGGCAGGGACACTGGGGCCATCCTGGAGACTGGCTACCACGTCTAGCCACTGGATGAGTGGATGAGTACCAGTGCATTACAGGCACTAGAATTAGATAAGAGAACTCATGTTGAACAAGAAGTATATTATCTGAAACAACTGTGTGACGGTGCAGCCAACAAGAGGTTAATGGCCTGAGCTTCATTCTTCACAAGGTCTAACATATAGAAAAATTAGCTTCAGTGAGGTTGTAAAACTGAGACACACATGGAGAGTGGGCACCTTCTTTTGTCTCTTTTCGTTTCCTCTGAAGAAACGTGCTTAACTGCATTCTATCACAAACAGAATGATTGATTTTCTCTTTGGGCCTTATTACTTTCCACTTCCTCTACATTCTGTCCTCAGAAATCCTCCCCTATTCTGTTACTGAGTTAGGAACCCGAGTGTTATTTCACTCCACCACTCTGGAGATGTACAAAAATAGTTTGAGCAACAGCTTTCTTCTTTATCTTTCTTCAGTTACCATTTGGGAACTTAAACACTAAATCATCCCCCCTTGGATTTAAACTTCCTCTGACATGGCTCATCTCGCTGCTCTTGGTTCTTCCTTCTTAGCCTCTGCTACTAATCTCCCCGGTACGTCATCTGCCTGGCTGCCCCTCCAGCCAGTCTCCACCTGACGCCCTATGAGGGAGACCCGGAGCAGTGCTTCACTTAGGTCACATCTCTTCCCCACTCGTACTTTTGAACCCTCACCTAGAATGTACAGTGGTATCTAAATGAGAATCAAATGCGTGGAGTAGGCTCTGCTGCTGCTGCTAAGTCGCTCAGTCGTGTCTGACTCTGTGCGACCCCATGGACTGCAGCCTACCAGGCTCCTCCGTCCATGGGATTTTCCAGGCAGGAGTACTGGAGTGGGGTGCCATCACCTTCTCCCAATGGAGTAGGCTACAAATCCTTAAAGAGTCTATAAAACAGAGACTCAATCCCAGACAAAAAAGTTGGTGTGTGTGCTAAGTCACTTCTGTCACGCCTCACTCTTTGCAACCCTATGGACCATGGCCCACCAGGCTCCTCTGTCCAGGGGATTCTCCAGGCAAGAATACTGGAGTGGGTTGCCATGCCCTCCTCCAGGGGATCTTCCAGATCCTATCGCCATCTGGGAAGCCCAGGTGGCTGAAGACCGTGTCGAAGAGAAAGACAGACTTCAGCAGGGCTTGCTGTCTCTCTTCTTTTCCCCACTGATCCCAACACAGTCAAATCCCCGTCTCTGCAAGTTACGAGATGTGTTCCTTGAGGCGAATCACTGTGTTTCTCTGGGGAATCACTGTCTACTCATGGGTCAGCTGAGGTCACAGTACCTTTCAGAGTGGTTGTGAAGATTAGAAACAGTTTATGTAAGTTAATTATTACAACACCTGTGACATGGAGTTAATAATTGGTATCTATTGTGTTGTCATTTTTTGGATGATCTCTTTAAAGTTCAAAGCGTATTCTCCATGTCTGAATTTCATATAGCACCTGGTAAAATGCAGTGGAGTTTGTAGCCCTTCTTGAAATTGCGAATTAACATTTATAAGCTTTCTTCTTAATCACTAGACCTATTCCTGGGCAGTAAGAAAAACGCTTCAGCCAATATCTTTGATACAGAGACAGGAGGATCTTTCCAAGTGTAGATGTTTTACAGCTTATGAGATAAAAGGAGGAGGGTACATGTAATCTGCTAATGGCAATCAACGCCATAAACAAGAGGAAAAAGTTCTAAATCTTCTAAAAAAGTTTCTGTTCTGTTGGGGACTTTTTGTGCTCTTTCACTCACTAAGTCAGAATGTCAGACTCTCAGGAAGTAGCAGTTATTTGGACTTCAAGAGTTCAGTCATCTAATCTCAGATCTTTACTTGACAGCAAATGAACAAACCAGAAAGGAAGTGGGGGCAAAATTCTGCTGGGCCCAATGATAAAGAGATTTTTCATCCTGATAGCCAGTTCTGACTGGCTGCTGTCAGAGGGTAGAACTGTATTTAAAGACAGATTTGTGTGATCCTATACACACACACACACATATATATATATTTTTAAAGTAGAAGATCATGACTGTATCTTACACTAGTAGTAAATAATAGAGACTATTTTCAGGTTCATGCTGTGTGCTAAGAGCTTTATACATATTTCATTTCATTCTCCCATCAGCACTATGGGGTTTTACTGTTTTGATTTTATAGATAAATCACATAGCTAATCAGACACAGCCAGGGTTTGAATTCAAGCCTGCCTCACTGCAGGCCATACTTCTTTCTCAATGAAATATTTAAAATGTTTAGAAAAATACAGCGACTCACCTATACACCCGTAAAACTACCACTAAACTTTACTGAATTATTTGTAAGATATTGCCATACTGGCTTCAGAAGTTCCTTTAAAAGAAAAGGTAATAGATGCAGTGGAAGCATATACTTCTTTCCTACCACAAATTTCTCCTTCCCTTCACAGACATAACAACTATTCCGATTTAGTATTTACCTTTCACTTCCCAAGTGGCACTAGCAGTAAAGAACCCGCCTGCCAATGCAGGAGACTAAGAGACGCAGGTTCAATCCCCGGGTCGGGAAGATCCCTGGAAGAGGGCATGGCAACCCACTCCAGTATTCTTGCCTGGAGAATCCCATGGACAGAGGAGCCTGGAGGGCCACAGTCCATGGGGTCACAGAGAGTCAGACACGACTAAAGCAACTTAGCATACATGCATTTCACACATACGTGTATGTCATTGCATGCATGCATGCATGCTCAATTGCTCAGTCATATTCGACTCTTTGTGACCTTATGGACTGTAGCCCACCAGGCTCCTCTGTCCATGAAATTTTCCAAGCAAGACAACTGGAGTGGGTTTCCATTTCCTCCTCCAGGGGACCTTCTAGAATCAGGGGTTGAACTCACGTCTCCTGCGTTTCCTGCATTGGCAAGCAGATTCTTCACCACTGAGCCACCTGGAAAGCCCCTGTATGTTCTTATGTTTGTGTAAGTATAAATGTTATTATGCGTTTTGTGCCATCCCAGCCAACACTGCATCGCATGGTATGAATACACAGTCATATATTTATCATTGTTAACGTTGCTTTAGGTTGCTCCCAAGATTTTACTATTGCAAATAATAGTGCATTCCTATACTAGTGTTTGAGGCAAATGTGTGAAAGTTTTCTGGGATATAAACCAAGAGTGTTTATTTTCCTGTTACCCTCTAATAAGGTTTCCTGCAGGCTGGGGTGAATTCCTGATTCAATGTTGGGATATCAGAGTCTTGGATGTGGGATAGACGTACAAGATTGAGGAAAAAAAGGGGGTTTTAGAGGGTGTGATGTTGATAGCCCAGGTCACTTGAGAGAGGAATTTCACGTCATAGCTAAGCAGTGAATCTTGGACTCAAGGAGAGAGATGCTGGTTTCTCCTTTGGCCTGATCAACTGAAAACTAATTTCAAGGTGGTTGTGGGGATTTATTAAGAGACTGGGGAAATAAGGAATGGGCCAAGTGAAACAGGAACACTTGGAAGAGTGTTTTTAAACCAAGTGTCCAGGGACCCTCGGGTTCCCATGGAGCCTCCTAGGGCCGTCTGGGAGTGCCCCTGAGCAGAGAGCAGGGCCATGCCTTCTACTCGCCTGGAGCACCTCCATTCTAACTAGTTCCCACATTGGACTTCCCTGTAAGACTCTTTTCAATAAACTTTTTGTAGCTAAATGTCTTTTCAAATTTGTTTAAATATTTTGGCAGGCAAGTAACCAATGAGAGGCATTTACTCGTAAGGTTCCACAGCTAGCTGTGGTGTATACCCCAAGATTCCTCTCCTCACTGGTGTTTCGGGCAAGCACGTATGTGGATTCCGAGTGAGCTGCATCCTGCAGGGCCAGTAGCAGTGACCCGTATTTAACCCTCGTTTCTGAAAGTGAAAGTGAAGTCGCTAAGTCGTGTCCGACTCTTTGCGACCCCGTGGACTGTAGCCTACCAGGCTTCTCTGTCCATGGGATTCTCCAGTCAAGAGTACTGGAGTGGGTTGCCATGGAAGAGATACCTAAGTGAAGGTATAAATAGGTTAAGCATAATAGTAATAGTACTTGACTGACTGTTTACTACCCTGCTAGGAGCATTTTCATGTCATGGTGACTTCAGAGAATAAGTAATTCAGCTACTTGGCTGCAGTGAAGAAGAGGTGCATAGAGGCTGGAGAATCAAGCAAGACTCAGATTAAGAGAGGCCTTGTGAGCTAAGTGAGGTCATGTCGGGTCCATCTGAGGGTCAAATTGAGGTAGCATTAGCAGGAAGGTCAAGAGACCACCAAAGTTCCTTCCAGACCTGGTTTCTCCTCTTTAGAGATGGATTATCTGTACATAAAAAGGAAGCCCAGGTGATGCAGTGGTGAAAAATCTGCCGGCCAGTGCAAGAGACGTGGGTTTGATCCCTGGGTCAGAAAGATCCCCTGAAGTGGAAAATGGCAACCCACTCCAGTATTCTTGCCAGGAAAATCCCAGGGACAGGGAAGCCTGGCGGGCTATAGTCACAGGGTCTCAACAAGTTGGACACGACTGAGCACCATCCACACATCTGTATAAAAACCAAGGACTCCTCCAGAGGTCAACATTTTAAAATGTAAAGAAGAATCCATCTTTGAGCCCTGTTTGTAAGGCATATGAAAACATTTTAGTTGAAGGCAATTGGAAATCTGTAAGCAGTTGAATTCTAGTTCTATTGAGAACCCGTGAAATCCACTGTTTTTTAAATGTTTTCTACCAGAGAAACATGCCAATGGTAAGTGACTAATATCACTGATCTATATTGACTCCATAATACAAGCAAATAAATTTCCTTCACTTCAGATATATCTATGGTCATCTGAATGTTCTCGCTTTCTCCTGAAGATCTTTTCCCGAAAATGATGGCAAAAGCATTTTGTTTGTTTTAACTTGCCCCATCTTTCGCAACCCAGTTTAATTATTTTACAGATTTCCTTCTGAAACAAATAGGTCAGACAATGGTGGTGGTTTAGTCTCTAAGTCGTGTCCGACTCTTGCAACCCCATGGCGTCTCCGTCCATGGGATTCTTCAGGCAAGAATACCAGAGTGGGTTGCCGTTTCCTTCTCCGAGGTCAGACAATAGTGGCAGGTTTTCGCCATTTCAGTGATCTATGTCAGAGACGCTGGTAGTGAACTTTGTGCATCAGATTCTCCTTTGTGCACCTTTTTCCCAGTGAATTCAGTATAAAGTGTTGGTGAAATAGAACCTTATTAATTCAAAAGAAGGGTCACCAATGTGAACATAAAACATATGAATTATAGAAAACTGTTTAGAGAAATCTGTTTTACTACTTTGAAATAGAGTACTTATTACATAGTAAGCTGGACATCAGTGCTAGTAGAAGGAAAGTAGTAAATAAAAACTTTCTAGCAAGCATCATAAGGCTTCCCGGTGGCTCAGACGGTAAAGAGTCGGCCTGCAATGCGGAAGACCCGGGTTTGATCCCTGGGTCAGGAAGATCCCCTGGAGAAGGGGTTTGCTACCCACTCCAGTTTTCTTGCCTGGAAAATTCCATGGACATAAGAGCCTGGTGGACTACAGTCCATGGGGTCTCGAAGAGTCGGTCACGACTGAGCAACTAACACTTTGACTTTCGAGCGTCATAAAAATCTTAAAATTTTTTTTCTAAATTAAGTACAAGACTCATATCATAGGAAGCTTTGTTTTCTTTAAGCTCTTATATGAAAATGATTAAAACCTCATTGAAAAGTATAGCATAAGTTTATTTTTTAGAAAATAAAGATATTCTGTGCCTGAATGAATGCAAATTTTGAATTTGTGGTGTCTGAATTAATAGATATTGAGGATATCCATTCCCTGCTAAAAACTAAAGTATTTGATTCATCATTTATTTTGTAGAAAATGATACAGCATCCTCAGCAGAATATTTTCATTGCCAGTCACAATCTTTTCTCCACCTAACATTCAGCTTCTTTTCTAGACTGGGACAGATGGACAGGGAGGCCTGGCACGCTGCAGTCCATGGGCTCGCAAAGAGTCGGACATGACTGAGCAACTGAACTGACTGAACTGAACTGAACGGACCAAGGACTTATTCCTTTGCAGATCTGTCTTCTTCTGCCATTTCCAACGCCAATGATGCTACCATTCAAGTCTTCTCTAGAAAGATAGCTCACAAGCCCTTCTAAACCAGGCCCATTCTAAAATTACCTTCATGTGAAACTGAATCCCGGTGGGTCTCCATCAGAATGTCTCCAGAGGCATGCTCTCATGATAAAACTTTCAGAGCAATTGCCTGGTCAAGAGACAAAAGACAGTCAACTTACTGATTTTTAACTTTGAGGCATTCATTGCAGTGCCAAACTTTTATGTTAGACTCCTTTATTTGTATTAATCAAAATAAATTCTCTAGGTGTAAATCTGTATAAAACATCTTCCCATAAAAATCTTCTACTTTTATACCTGGGCATTAAAGAGTGTTTCCATTCCAATTTTACTTTTCCTGCTCAGAAGTCCCTCTTCTTGACATTAATAATTAACCAGTAAACCAACTTACCCAAGTTCTTCAATCTTGGTTTCTTTAAAAAGGAGAGTAACTTCAGGAAGGTCATATCGATGGTTTACCACTGCCTCCAGCATGGGCCTGTGGGGCATACTTTGTTTTTTAATCTTCCTGGGGAAAAGTTGGGGCCAGGAGCAAACGTAAGTAAAAGAAACTACCTTCATTTTTCAGTGCATCTTATCAAGGTGGTGAGTGAAAAACCAGATACAACGGACTATGAATTTGTACATTACTTTCTACTTCTGGGAACACCAGTAGTCTCAGCTCTGAATAAGAAAATCATGCAGCATTTTGATTTGATGTGTGGCTAACAATGGGACAGTTTTACAGGTTTGGTTTTTTTGTGTGTTTTTTTTAACTTTAAATTTTGTATAGGGGTATCGCCTATTAGCAATATTGGGATCGTTTCAGGTGAACAGTGAAGGCACTCGGCCATATATATACATGTATCCATTCTCCCCCGAACACCCTTCTCATCCTGACTGCCACATAACTTTGAGCAGAATTCCATGTAGGAGTTTATTGGTTAACCATTTTAAATATAGCAGTGTGTATATGTCCATTGCTGCTGCTGCTGCTAAGTCGCTTCAGTCGTGTCCAACTCTGTGCAACCCCATAGACGGCAGCCCACCAGGCTCCACCGTCCCTGGGATTCTCCAGGCAAGAACACTGGAGTGAGTTTCCTTCTCCAGTGCATGAAAGTGAAAAGTGAAAGTGAAGTCGCTCAGTCGTGTCCGACTCTCAGCGACCCCATGGACTTCAGCCTACCAGGCTCCTCCGTCCATGGGATTTTCCAGGCAAGAGTACTGGAGTGGTGTGCCATTGCCTTCTCTGATATGTCCATTAGGGGATTGTTATTTATAAAACTTTACATGAGTGAGTGATCAAATTCTTCTTCAAAAAAAGCGCAACTAAATTCAAGATCGCAAACTTTCTTGCATTGATTGCTTATTTCTATTTGGTGTAGAATTTTCCTGTGTTTTCTGTGTACTCTACATAGTAAAGCAAGAGTTACTTGGGGGTCAATTCTAATACCTTGGTTTGAAATCTATTGATGTAATTACTTCTAAATTTATGAGCGCATGCTTCACAAATTACACACAATAGTTTGTTGAAAATTATTATTGAAACAATTGTTTTAAAACTAGGTCTTAAAATATTGATCTCATATCTAGAAATAACATCTTAGTATTGAAAAGGAACTGGAGAGTATCTAATCAAACCTATATCAAATGTAAGTATAAATCCAGACAGAGGCAGTAACTTGCCAAAGGTCACACCACTAAAACAAACAGAAGTAGAATCTGTATTAAGGACTCCTCTTTATTACTTCAGATTTTTTCCATTTTGTCATAAATGTACACACGTAAAATACACAATAAATATCAATGTGTACCTGAGATGTCATGAATTTCAGCACTCTCCCACCCCTAATCTCACATGGCCACCCCATTTCCTAGATTCTGTTATTCCATCTTAAAAGACAGCCAACTGAAGTTCAGAGAGATTGGATTAAATGGCTGCAGATTCGTGGTGGAACTAGGACTAGAACCTAGGTCTCATGATACTGAATTTTCAACTACACTGTACTGACCCTTAATAAGCACATTCTGTTTCTCTGAAAAAGTAACAGTATACTATACAGAACATGGGAATCAGTAAATTTAATTGATTGATTCAGCTAAAACTTGTCGAGAACTTGGCACTGAGGATGTATTGGGTTGGCCGAAAATTTCGTTCGGCTTCTTGGGGGAAAGCCAAATGAACTTTTTGGCCAACCCAACAGTAGATGGTATAGAGCTTGCATTCAAGAAGGAGGGGAAAATGACTCAATGAACAAACCAGTGAATGAATGAATAAGGTCAGGTGGCTATTGGTACCAGGAAGAAAAAAATAAAAAGGACAATAAGAGGATAAAAAAATGATTGGGCACCATACGAAAGTGTAGACAGGGAACATTCTCTACAGAGGCGACACTCGAGCAGAGCTTGCAGGAAGTAACACAGCAAATCAGGCAAACATTTGGGGAAAGAACATTCCAGATAGAGGCCAAGCTATCATTTGTGCCTCTTTGCAAGTTCAGTGGCCATGTTCTCTACAACTATTGAAAGAAAATAAGAAAAATGCAAAATACTTTATATGATAGATTGTGTTGGCATTACATCAGTAAGGATCAAAATACATATGAGTAGAT
Source organism: Bos indicus (assembly GCF_029378745.1). Taxonomy (NCBI): domain Eukaryota; kingdom Metazoa; phylum Chordata; class Mammalia; order Artiodactyla; family Bovidae; genus Bos; species Bos indicus. The sequence continues at coordinate 110,357,186 of NC_091767.1, read as the reverse complement.
GGTTGCAGAGCTATCTTTTAGGGACTTGTGAACATGAATTACATGAATTAGCTGAAAGTTCCTTGGACAGTAAGGAGGTCAAACCAGTCAATCTTAAGGGAGATCAACCCTGAATATTCCCTGGAAGGACTGATGCTGAAGCTGAAGCTAGAGTATGTTGGTTATCTGATGTGAACGGACGACTCACTGGAAAAGTCCCTGATGCTGGGAAAGATTGAGGGCAGAAGGAAAAGAGGGCATCAGAGGCTGAGATGGCTGGACGGCATCACCGACGCAATGAACATGAACTTGGGCAAACTCCAGGAAATGGTGAGGGACGGGGAGGCCTGTCGTACTGCAGTCCACGGGGCCACAGAGTCTGACACGACCGGGTGACTGAACAAGAACAACAGCAAACATGCATTATTCTCTAATTCACCACTACTACCACACAGACAATCAGAATTAAAACAACACTAAACTGAAAAATATAAAACTTCTAATGCTGCTGCTGCTAAGTCGCTTCAGTCGTGCCTGACTCTGTGTGACCCCATAGACGGCAGCCCACCAGGCTCCCCCGTCCCTGGGATTCTCCAGGCAAGAACACTGGAGTGGGTTGCCATTTCCTTCTCCGATGCATGAAAGTGAAAGTGAATTCACCTAGTCGTGTCTGACTCTTAGCAACCCCATGGACTGCAGCCTACCAGGCTCCTCCATCCATGGGATTTTCCAGGCAAGAGTACTGGAGTGGGGTGCCATTGCTTTCTCTGAAAACTTATAATAACAACAATTTGAAAAATAACTTTTATTTCAGTTCAGTTCAGTTGCTCAGTCATGTCCAACTCTTTGGGACCCCATGGACTGCAGCATGCTAGGCCTCCCTGTCCATCACCTCCCGGAATTTACTCAGACTCATGTCCATTGAGTCAGTGATGCCATCCAACCATCTCATCCTCTGTCGTCCTCTTCTCTTCCTGTCTTCAATCTTTCCCAGCATCAGGGTCTTTTCAAATGAGTCAGTTCTTCACATCAGGTGGCCAAAGTATTGGAGTTTCAGCTTTAGCATCGTTCCTTCCAATGAATATTCAGGACTGATTTCCTTTAGGATGGACTGGTTTGATCTCCTTGCAGTCCAAAGGACTCTCAAGAGTCTTCTCCAACACCACAGTTCAAAACCATCAATTCTTTGGCGCTTAGCTTTCTTTATAGTCCAACTCTCATATCCATACCTGACTACTGGAAAAACCATAGCCTTGACTAGATGGACCTTTGTTTGCAAAATAACGTCTCTGCTTTTTAATATGCTGTCTAGGTTGGTCATAACTCTCCTCCCAAGGAGCAAGTGTCTTTTAATTTCATGGCTGCAGTCACCGTCGGCAGTGATTTTGGAGCCCCCAAAAATAAAGTCTGACACTGTTTCCACTGTTTCTCCATCCATTTGCCATGTCTTTCAGAATGTCCCACAGTTCACTGTTACTTATTTATTTACTTTGGTTGTGCTGTGTCTGTGTTGCCTCGTGGCTTTTCTCCAGGTGTGGCAAGCAAGGGCCACTCTCTAGTTATGGTGCTCAGGCTTCTCCTTGCCGTGGCTCCTCTTGCTGTAGAGCACGGGCTTTCGGGAACTCAGCCTTCCGTAGTCATGGCTCCTGGGCTCCTGAGCGCGAGAGCACAGGCTCAATAGTTCTGGCACACAGGCTTAGCTGCTCTTTGGCAAGTGGGATCTTCCTGGATTGAACCCATGTCTCCTGCATTGGCAGGCAGATTCTTTACCACTGAGCCACCAGGGAAGCCCAATGCCGAAATTAAAACAGCTTTCCCCCACCCCTGCAGACTAAACTTCTCTTGAAAAACTCTCGATAAATTCAATTTAGTCTAGCACTTGAAAGTGTTAGTTCAGGAAACAGGTTCCTCAGGTTCAGTTCCTAATTCTGTAATTTAATAGCTGTGTGATCTTGGGCAAGTTAACTACCAGCTTCCTCCTCTGTAAAAGCAGAGTAATAATAAGGTCTTTTTCATAGGATGGTCGTCACAGCACAGTGACGTATATACGTAAATAAATACATATGTGTATGCATAGTGCTTAAAATAGTGCCTAGAACTGAGTGAGGTTTCAGTAAATGTATCTTAGTATCATCAAACCTGAACATTTCTTGTTTTCTGATGTTCTTGCATAAATACATGGGAAATTGAGAAGATGGTTGGAAAACTGGAGATTCTTTTACAATTTTTCTGTAAATGGTTCCAAATTACTTGTCATGTAGAAGAATTACCAGGTGCTTTTAAAGTGTTTATTTGCTTCCAAATTAGTTTCATTGTTATTAGAGACTTGCTGATTTTGAAGCCTTTTGAAACGTCAGTGTTGTGCACACATGTGTGCTACGTTGCTTCAGTCGTGTCCAACTCCCTGACCCCTCGGACTGCAGCCCACCAGGCTCCTCTGTCTGTGGGATTCTCCAGGCAAGAACACTGAGCAGGTCGTCATGCCCTTGTCCAAGGGATCTTCCCAGCTCAGAGATCAAACCCGCGCCTCTCACGTCTCGTGCATTGGCAGGCGGGTTCTTTACCGCCAAGCCACTGGGGAAGCCCATAGTGTTGTGAGGAATCTGCAATAATTCTGCCCACTGGCCTGTGCCCTCTAGCCCTAATCAGCTGCTTGAATTATTCAATCACCTTTTGGGTTGAAACACACTTCTTTTTCTATTAATAGCATAGGTAGCTCTCACTGTTCCAATTAGATACTTTTACAATATACAATTAATAACCTTGTTTATATTTGTAAGTTTTCTTTTAATAAAACTATGAAAATTCACCCATTTTAAGATTTCTATTTCAAAACCTTATATTGATTCACGTCCATTCTTGATACATCACATAAAATATAAAACTGAGGGAACAGCCCACCGTTTGCAAACATAGTTTATAACCTTGACCTCAGTTATGCACATAATAGAGTGAGGCCTGAACATGAAGACCTGCCTCGTCCACTTATAAGCTGTGTGACCTTGGTCCACTTAACCTCTGGTCACTTGTGAAATAGGAATAATAATGACATCTACGTCACTGGCCTGCTGTAAAGATTAGGAGTTGTACGTAAAGCCCTCATACAGCCTCTCATTTCTCACTTTTTGTTCTTATCATTATGTTGTATGACTGTTATCATCTGTTCTGCAAGGACCTCCATTACTACTTCCATTTCTAAATGCATTTCCTGGCTCACTGTTATTCTGTTCATTTCTTCATCCACTCACTGCTGCTGCTGCTGCTGCTGCTGCTGCTGCTGCTAAGTCGCTTCAGTCGTGTCCGACTCTGTGTGACCCCACAGACGGCAGCCCACCAGGCTCCCCGTCCCTGGGATTCTCCAGGCAAGAACACTGGAGTGGGTTGCCATTTCCTTCTCCAATGCATGAAAGTGAGAAGTGAAAGTGAAGTCGCTCAGTCATGTCCGACTTTTAGCGACCCCATGGACTGCAGCCCACCAGGCTCCTCCGTTAATGGGATTTTTCCAGGCAAGAGTACTGGAGTGGGGTGCCATCGCCTTCTCGGATCCACCCACTAGAATAACATAATAGTTATAAGAGTATTTCCTTTCAACAATTCAGCAAACATTTATTGAGTACTAAGCATGCTTCCTCCTTGGAAGGAAAGTTATGACCAACCTAGATAGCATATTCAAAAGCAGAGACATTACTTTGCCAACAAAGGTCCGTCTAGTCAAGGCTATGGTTTTCCCAGTGGTCACGTATGGATGTGAGAGTTGGACTGTGAAGAAAGCGGAGCGCTGAAGAATTGATGCTTTTGAACTGTGGTGTTGGATAAGACTCTTGAGAGTCCCTTGGACTGCAAGGAGATCCAACCAGTCCTGGGTGTTCTTTGGAGGGAATGATGCTGAAGCTGAAACTCCAGTACTTTGGCCACCTCATGCGAAGAGTTGACTCATTGGAAAAGACTCTGATGCTGGGAGGGATTTGGGGCAGGAGGAGAAGGGGATGACAGAGGATGAGATGGCTGGATGGCATCACCAACTCGATGGACATGAGTTTGAGTGAACTCCGGGAGTTGGTGATGGACGGGGAGGCCTGGTGTGCTTCAATTCACGGGGTCGCAAAGAGTCGGGCACGACTGAGCGACTGAACTGAACTGAAGTATGCTAGATGCTTTCAGATAGATATTCCTATTTCCTCCTTGGCACCCTGGTAAAGGTGACTGGCTTCTGCGCTGGCTCAGCGGTAAAGCGTCAGCCTGCCAGTGCAGGAGACGCGGGTTCAGTGCCTGGTTTGGGAAGATCCCTCAAAGTAGGAGATGGCAAAACCCACCCAGTATTCTTGCCTGGGAAATACCATGGACAGAGGAGCCTGGCGGGCTATAGTCTATGGGGCTGCAAAGAGTCAGACACCATTTAGTGGCTAAACAACAAAAGAGGTAATAATTAAGGTATATTATTTAACTCTTCAGAGAGGGTTAGTGATTTTACCATGGTCGCTCAGCCAGCAGATGGCAGAGCTGGAATTCAATCTCTGGTACCTATGCTGCTTTTTTCTGCGTCGGGCAAAAATATTGAACCTATTTATCATTAAAAGTTTTCCTTTGCTATAGACGCTCAGGGAAGGTGTTATCACTACCTTTCTAGAGGTTAACAAAGTCACCAGCTCTATTTCTAAAGTCTTAATTCCAAGCTATTTTTTTCTTGGAAACTGTGCTGAAATGATTGTAGATAGCAAATAAATGTTAATTTAAAATATCATTTCAAGTTGAGAAAAAGTGCCCATTGTAATCTAATCTATCAAGTGAGATAAAAAGTCAGAAATATAACAAAAATGTCATATAAAAATACTTATCCTTCTCTTTCTTATTTCAACAGGTATGTCATTTCAGCACCAAAAGTATTCCATGTTGGAGCATATGAAAATGTTGTAATTCAAGCTTATGGATACACTGAAGAATTTGATGCAACAGTCTCAATCAAAAGCTTTCCCGACAAAAAAGTTACTTACTCTTCAGGCCATGTTACTTTATCTGCAGAAAATAAATTCCAAAATTCGGCTACCTTAACAGTATGTATTTATCCTTCAGTTTCTTTATACATACAGAATATTCTCAATAAAATGTGTATCCAGTTTGAATATTGATAACAGAGATTTCGTCATTTATACCAAACTACCGCTGTGTGATTCCTAGATGATGTCAGTCACTAATGATGATATGCGTGGAAAAGAAAATTCTAAATAGGAGAGTTGTATCTGCTTTTTAAGTAGTGTATGAAAACTTTAACATTCTTATTGGAAAATAAAGTCCTAATGTGAGCATATGGAGAAGGAGATGGCAACTTACTCCAGTATTCTCCTGGACAGAGGAGCCGAGGGGCTACAGTCTGTGCGGTTGCAAGGAGTCGGACACGACTGAGAGACTAACACCAATGTGAACAGATTTGGAAATGAATGGAAAGTACTCGTTTACTGTGAAAATTACTAATGCAAAGAAACAGACCGATATGAACACGCATATTGATCTGTCATGCATTGCCTACAAAAATCCCTGGATGCTATTTGTTTAAACTCCAATATCCTACAATCAAAACTTCTAAAACTAATGAATTATTGATTACTAAAGTGAATAGCTCTTATGTATAACCATAGTTAATAGAAAGAACAACCTGTATCAAATAAATTTTCCTTCTATTGGGCTTCCCTGGCGGCTCAGACGGTAAAAGAATCTGCCTGCAGTGCAGGAGACTGAATTTCGATCCCTGGATCGAGAAGATCCCCTGGAGAAGGGAATGGTAACCCACTCAGGTATTCTTGCCTGGAGAATTTCATGGACAGAAGAGCCTGGCGGGCTACAATCCATGGGGTCAGAAAGAGTTGGACACAACTGAGGGATTAAGATATTGTTGTATAGTTTGGTTAGAGAATTGCTCGTAATTCATTTCTTATTAAGAACTCTGATAACTAAAAATAACTTTCATATTTACTGTTTCTTTATCCAAGTGAAAAATATTGTTTTAAATTCTGATATAAATTCAAAAATAAAGAACCAAAAAATCAAAGACTTCTAGACTTGGAAGGGCCTCTGAGGCTTATTAGACCAGTGTTTCTTTAACGTGAGTTCTTTAAAAAGAGATTAAACTGAAATTTTATAAAGAGCTGAAAGTTAGAATTACGTTGATATTTACCATTTTGAGTTTATTTTATAAATGTTTAGATTTTATAATTATACAAAAGTGATAAGCACAAGAATATTATGCTTTTAGGTCTGTACATATTTAACACTGTACTGAAAATATTTCTTTATTTTTATAAATAACAAAAAGTCAACACTTGAGAGTCCTCCAGAATATTTTATCCTTTAAAAGAGTTCTATATATTACTCAAATTTCAGAAACACTGATCTAAATAAATTCTAACCAAACGTAGGAATTCTTTGCTTCATGTCCTTGATGATAAGTGCTCTAACCTTTTAGCAAACAGGTCCACTTATTAGGTTTATGAGGAAATAAAATTCATTTCCCCAAAGAAGGCACTTTTATCTGCTGCCATTAGCCACAAACATGTGGCTGTTATCTTTAAATTTAAATCAATCAAATGTAACTAATATAAAAAATTCAGTTCATCACTCATACTAGCCATGTTTCTAGTGCTTAAATAGCTACAGATGGCCTGTACTGAGCAGCATAGTTTTAGGACATTCCCCTCACCACAGAAAACGCTATTGATCAGTGCTAACTTAAATGGCTAATTTGGAAAATAAATTAGGGTGGGGAAATCATAAAAACTGATGCATATCTTAAGCATTTAAATTTATCTCAACATTACAATATATCTTTATTTGCTAATCGTTTGATGTTGTGCCAAGGTCTTTCCTTGGGTCCACTTGCAGCAGCCAGCCTTATTCATAATGGGTCACACCTTTAACGAATCATCTGTTCTGCAGTTTCTATTTCCTTGAAGTAGAGAAAAAACTTAGGTACTCGCAAAGCAATCTGAGTGCAGAATCTTTATAGATTCTTACTGCTTTTCCAAACGTTTATAGTACTCTCATATATCTAATTCACCATGGTTGGTTGTATTAATTAGCTTTTATCTCAAACTGGAAAGTATACTGCTCAACCGTGGGAACAGAGGATGTAAATATAATACAGTGTCCTGAACACCAGTCAGGATGTTGAAGAGAGGGAATGGAGAACATGGACTAACCCAGCAAAATGAAGAGGTTAAAGCTTGTTAGGAGAGCTGTGGTTCAGATGGTAAAGGATCTGCCCACAATGCAGGAGACCCAGCTTTGATCCCTGGGTCTATTCTTGCCTGGAGAATCCCATGGACAGAGGAGCCTGGTGGGCTACAGTCCGTGGGGTCACAAAGAGTCAGACACAACTGAGCAGCTAACACTTTCATAGTAGTAGTTTTAAAAATGTGTATAAAATTTGGGAAGCATAGAACCAAAAATTTTTAATTACTTAAAGCTGAATGTTGATTATGATGTTTGATACTGAAGGGCTTGGAGCAAAATTTATTTACTACTTTGGCTCCTATACTACTTTTTAAATAACATGTTTTATAACTTTGGAATTATTATACTCTTTGCCATCAACATTTTCTTTTACAGATACAACCCAAACAGTTGTCTGAAAGACAAAGCTCCGTTTCACACGTGTATCTGGAAGTTACATCAAAGCATTTTTCAAAAGCAAAAAAAATGCCAGTAACCTACGACAATGGATTCCTCTTCATTCACACAGACAAACCTGTGTACACCCCACACCAGTCAGGTAGAGTGTGAGACGCCTCTTTCTCTGGGGAGCAGTGGGACGGGCACTGACACCGTACTGTAGAGCTTTATCCTTCAAGCTGGAGCAACTGGATAATGGATGACGGCATTTGTTTAAACTGAACTCTGGATGTGGGGAAGAATCGTTTATTTTTAATGTTTGTTTTGCATTGGAGTCAAACTGGTTTACAAAGCTGTGTTAGCTTCAGGTGTATAGCCAAGTGATTCATCTGTACATATACATGTATCACATTATTTTCACCTTTAGGTTATTACAGACTGTTGAGCAGAGGTCCCTGGGCCATGCAATAGGTCCTCGCTGGTTATCTATCTAAATACAGCAGCATGAACACGGCCAAGCTCATTCTAGGAGGCCACCAGCGCTGAGATGACAAAAGCAGACAGGGACACCACAAAATAAGATGACAGGCCAGTATCACTGTGAGCTTTAACGCTTGACTTTAAGTGGAGACAGGCTTCCAACTTGATCAAAAGAGTCTCAATCCCCAGTGATTTCTACTTATAAATATAATTTTAATTTTAAATTCATATGGAAATTGTTAAATAATTATATGGAATTTAGTTTTTAAATTTTAAATATAAATCTCAGATTCATATGGAAATCACAAAAGTCAACAAGTACATTATCTACCCTGTCAGTTGTTCCCACGTAGGAAAAAAGCTATTTAAGAATTATGAGATGTAGTGTTAGGTTTTATTATTAAACAAGCTATAAGAGGTAACTGCAAATATAATTTTGGCAATGTGAAAATAATTTGTTATAAAGTAGTGATCATAAAAACATTCTATTACTTTGCAGCTAATTCTCAAATTCAGAAAACAAATCAAAGCCTAGGGTATCAGATGATTCAGCAAAAAGTAAGTGAAGTCACATAAATAAATGGATATTAATTTTCTAAGGAGATCTACCTAAAGAAAGTTCCTATTAGAACACGGGTTTGTATTAGTGGTTTATCTGTTAGAGGGGGAAAGGACAGGGTAGCCCATCAAACCTCTGATTGGTGAGTGGCTGGATTTACTCCCAGTGAACGAAAAACAAAACACAGAAAAGTGTGAATGCTGCCCACATATGTTCACGTATCTGCAAAATCTTCAATTCCTCCATCACTCCCTGTTGCCAAAATTAACTTTTGAGCAAATCAGGATGGAATTATAAGAGTACATGGAAGGGGGAGGTTCCGGAGTTTCAATAATGGCATTATTGGTGAAGGAAAGAGGACGAGAGGCCAGACCAGCCAGTTTTGTTGAAAACCTTTCAGGTAGCACATGTTTGCTACATGTTGACTGATGCTGATGACAGAATGGAGTGGAATGGGCCTGCACCATTGCCTTTTCAGCAGGATCTCCTGTCATGACCAGCTCAGAAAGAAAAGGCCTAGAAAGGTTGGGGTATCGCTTCCAGCTTGGACATAATATCGTTGCCAGAATAGCATCCTATTGACTCCAAGAAGATGACTTGGTGTTCATTGAGATAGTCTCTGCCCATAAAGTTTGAGCCCTTTTTAAACATCATACCTTGAAACAAATATACCCTCACCCTTGCCCTGTTCCCATATTAGAGGATGCTTCTTTAATTGGGTCTTGTTGACACTACTTACCGTTTAGGGTTCTCATCTTTCTTTTTCTTGTTTAATTTTTGGCTGTGCCCCGTGGCATGCAGGACATTAGTTCCCTGACCAGGGATTGAACCTGTGCCCCTCGCAATGGAAGCATGCAGTCTTAACCACTGCCCTCCAGGCAAGTCCCTAGGGTCCTCATCTTTGTCCATCAAGCAGCCTGATACCCAGACCCTGGGAATTCTGTTAGCTCTCAAGTTTTCCCTTAAGAACAGCCCCATTTATTATTTCTTTATCAGAACTTTACCATAAAAATATGTAGTGTCTTCATCTTAGAATGGAGAAGGAAATGACAACCCACTCCAGTGTTCTTGCCTGGAGAATCCCAGGGACGGGGGAGCCTGGTGGGCTGCAGTCTATGGGGTCGCAGAGTCAGACACGACTGAAGCGACTTAGCAGCAGCAGCATCTTAGAATAGAGATGAGAGATCTCTAAGATCTCTCTAAGACCTATTCTATCTTAGAATAGATCATACAGAAAACCAGAGCACCTCCCTCTAAATTTTGACTCATTAATGAGAGGTAGTGAAATATAGTTGTGAACAGCAGACTCAGGAGCCAAATTGTCTGGGTTCAAATCACAGTTGGGGCTCTTATTAGCTCCATGACCTTGTGTGAGTTAATCTTTCTGAGTCCCGTTTTCCTCATCTGTATAGTGGAGATAGTAATAGAACTTACCTCTCAGAGTTGTGAGAGTTTGGTGAATTCATATGTATAAAGCACTTCAAGCACTGCCTACCCCAGAGTAAGCATCAGGAAAGTATTTTCCATTATCATTTAATCTATGGAATAGCACAAAGCCTTATTAACACAGAAGAAAAAAGAATTACTGAAAAGTAATTCTTTTAGAAATTAATTACATCTTGCTATTTATAGCTCTAATGTCCCAGTCCTCACATTTTAATCTGAAGATCCTGGAGGGATTTTTCATATAAGTGTCTTTAGGATAGAGGCTTAGATCTTCAAGGCTTTACAGGATGAAGGATTTTAGAATATTGACCAAAATGCTTCCAGTTTCACACAGCCTGTGTCCTGCCCGCCCCTCCTGCCTCATCACCCACCGTGCGGGCTCTCGTCTGTGGACAGCAGCCAATCTGACGTCTGTACAGTTGCTTTCTTGCACCGTTTTCCCATCCGTAGTAAGGCCTGTGAGCCTCTCCCCGGAACATTCATCGCCTTCCTCGCCCTCTGAACTTCCACTCACCTCTTCCGTGCCATCACACAGAGGGCAGCCTTCTCTGCGTCAAAGCTCCCTCTGTCGGCCTCAGAAAGCCGGGCAGTGTCCTTGGCAGCATTTCCCACCCCTGGAAGTTTACAGTTGTGGGATCTTGTGTTTGCCTCTCTACTCCACTCCATTAGAGGAATTCCACATTGATTTGCCACCATCATATCTCGGTGCCTAGCATAGTGTCTGCACGTAGAAGGCATTCAATATCTATTTTAAACGTCTATAAGCTATACCTTTGGTACAAAAAGCATTTATTGAACTTGCCTTTGGTATACCGTCGCTATGAAGACAAGATTAATTTTCTAACCTAGCACAAACTGAGTTAGGAAGTGGACAAGTAGCTATAGAAATAATAAAAATAAAATAAAAATAATAAGCATTCATGGTTCGTTGTTATGCGCTGGGTTATGCAAAGCTTTGTCTCATTTAGTCTCGCGTGCCATGAAGCAGATACTAGCAGTCCTGTGTTACAGATGTGGGGCCGAAGGGGTAAGAGGGATTAAGTATCCTGTTCTGGGTCACGTTGGAAAGTGGCAGAGATAGAAATGAAACCAAAGTTTTGAATTTTAGGGCCCAAACTCTTAACTTTTGCGGCACACTGCCTCTGGCAGCAGCTCAATGATGCTCAGGGCTGGACCAGGTATGTTCATAAGGCAGGAGAGGGGACTCGAGCTGAGAGACAGGCGTGAGGGGACAGCAGGGCAGAGGGATTTACTGAGCATTTCATTTTGATCTTATGGTCTTAGTGAAATCAATTTTAGAGAGCTTAATATGTGGCTTCTTAGGTAGAGCTTTGCATAATACTTACCCTTTAAAGGTTTATGACGTCTGTCTACAAACGTTTAACCGTTTGTGGTTAAAGTTTTGGCCATGAAATGATTTGAGCATCAGAAAAACCCTAGAGAAATTATAATATGTCATTGGAAGGAATTAAACCAGCGTGTTCAAGCAGCTAAGAGTTAAAAGCTAAGCAGACGTATTCGTTTAAAAGGTGGGGATCTGACAGGAAGAAGTGGAAGGGAACTAATTGTTACTGAGCTCCCTGCCATTATTCTTTTAACAACGAAGGAATAATTGTAGGATCTGGCTCAATAAATGTAACAAAACTGTACAATTCAAAACTATCCTTAGCAACAGTAAGAGACAATTTGGGGCCTTGTTGTAAGAGTGTATAGTCTGAAACAAACCACCTAATTTTTCATTAAAATCTTCAATTCTGAGATGATTTATTATACTCCCAGTATAACCACTCCAGTATTCTTGGGCTTCCCTGGTGGCTCAGATAGTAAAGAATCGGACTGCAGTGCAGGAGACCTGGGTTCGATCCCAGGTTGGGTGGAAAGATCCCCTGGAGGAGTGCATGGCAACCCGCTCCAGTATTCTTGCCTGGAGAATCCTCGTGGACAGAGGAGCCTGATGGGCTACAGTCCATGGGGTCGCAGGAGTCAGACATGACTGAGTGACTAAGCTCAATATAACCATAGGTAGACATCACTATTTTGCTACTATGAAATTTTTTATAAATACTGGCCTAATTACAGATATAACTAATTTTGTACTATATATTTGTTCCCCCAAAGATATATGCAAATAAATTTTAATAAAGTGAACTGTTCTTTAAATTCTTTAAAGAAGAATTTAAAAATCTTTTAAAAATGCTTTATATCTTTAATATCTTTAAAAAATACTTTAAATAGAAGTAGCTCTTTAAAGGAATGCAAAAGGATTCTCTTTAAAAGAAAAAAATTTTAGTGATGTGCTGGGAAAGATTGAGGGCAGGAGGAGAAGGGGACAACAGAGGATGAGGTGGTTGGATGGCATCACCGACTCGATGGACATGAGTTTGAGCAAATTCCGAGAGTTGGTGATGGACAGGGAAGCCTGGTGTGCTGCAGTCCACAGGGTTGAAAAGAGTCGAACATGACTGAGTGACCGAACTGAACTGAACTGAAAAGGATTCTCAATAAAAGAAAAAATTTTTAGTGATGTATTTGTCTACAAGCTAACTTTTTCTTTCTTTTAAATACGAATTTCCATATATGATTATGTATTGAATCTTTAAGATGAGGCTTATCTCTTTTAAGGATGATTATTGCAAATATCAAAATACTGTCGCTTCACAAAGTTATTGATGATATCAATTATTCTTACAGTAAAGGTTAGAGTTTATTCACTGAATGATGACCTGAAGCCAGCCAAAAGAGAAACGGTCTTAACTTTCATAGTAAGTATGTTTATTTAAATAATAATTTTATATAAAAAATTTTAAATTATTTAAATTTTCATCAGGACAAGATACTTTGCTCCATAACCCTGTCCTGACACCATACTGGCTTATTCAATGTTCAGAAATGGCTGTTGAACACCTTCTATGTGTGTCACGTTGTAGGGTTATTCCTTTACAATATGTAAAAATACCATGAAAATGAAAATCTCAGAAAGTTATGGTTTTGAACTAAATCATTTAAATATATGCTTCATGATACATTTCTTAAAGACCACCCCTCAATCACTAAGAATTCAACTTAGTGAATTAATCCATCGATTCAACTAAGAATTAGTTGAATGTCTATTAAGTATGATCTTTTTGATTTGCACAATACAAGGTAAAGAATTACAGCCTGTGGCACTTACGCTTGAGGAGTTTAGAGTTTAGTAAGTAACAGACACTAGCACATGGAAAACAGTGCTAACCCCATGAGATAAAGATCAGCAATTATCAGCCTTTCATGAGCCATGATGTACATAACAGATGTGTGCAATAAATTCCCATGGTCTTCCCAGTTCACGTCAAAACCCTACACATTTTTGGGAGGAAATAACTGCTCACCTATTAACAGTAGGTCCCCACTGCAGGTTGCAGCCCCTTTTTCTCCTACTCAAGGAACCAAAAAACCAAAAATCTTAACAGAACACGAGTGAAAAAGAGGGCTGTACAGGAATAACCTTGAATCCTTTATAACTTACAAAAATTACGAAACTTTCATAAACTTTCACATCTGAGTATTTTATAATGAATTATTTGAGAAGCATTAGTGTGTTCCAAGGAGAAGGCAATGGCACCCACTCCAGTACTTTTGCCTGGAAAGTCCCGTGGACGGAGGAGCCTGGTAGGCTGTAGTCCCTGGGGTTGCTAGAGTCGGACACGGCTGAGTGACTTCACTTTCACTTTTCACTTTCATGCATTGGAGAAGGAAATGGCAACCCACTCCAGTGTTCTTGCCTGGAGAATCCCAGGGACGGGGGAGCCTGTTGGGCTGCTGTCTATGGGGTCGCACAGAGTCGGACACTACTGAAGCGACTTAGCAGCAGCAGCAGCAGCAGTGTGTTCCAAGATTGTGGTTGATAATTATTGATATAGCCTGTAGACTTTCAAATTTCTAGCTAATAAATGAATTTTACAGCATATTTGCTTTGGAAAGTTCCAAATGAACACATACAAAATTTAGATTCCACTTTATAGATAAGTGTATGAGATATTATTTGATTCATTATAACATCAGTTTTTGTCATAGGTCTTTTTTTAGCCATACAATAGAAAGTTGAATCTCTTCTAGATAATTGAGACGAGGATACCCTGGACACTGATTTACTTTTTTTGTTTGTTTGTTTTTTTAAGTGAGGCAGGAGATGGAAAAAAGTCAAAAAAGGAGGAAATGCCTTAAATGAGCCGTATTTGTCTTTCACAACATTTAAATGGTTTTCCCCCTTCATATTTAATTTGAAGACATGGATATTTGTTAGTAAATATTTCTATCAATCAAAGACAACGTAATCAGTTAATTTTTAAAATGTGATTTATATGCTTGGAAATTGTCTGTTTTTATTCAAAGGATCCCGAAGGATCAGAAGTTGACATGGTAGAAGAAAATGATTATACTGGAATTATTTCTTTTCCTGACTTCAAGATTCCATCTAATCCTAAGTATTTTAAAGTTTTTGTTGTGTTTTTAATAAAGTTTTCTGTAGAACAGACATCTGGACCTTTTGGTCGTGAGGTAGATAACCAGTCAAATGGAGCCACCTAGTGTTAACAAAAAGTAAGTGTGAGAGAAATGAAGATGTACAAAGTCTTTTCAGGTCTAATGAAAAGCTAGGCTCGGGTTCTGGCAAAACAAACAAACCACTCCCAATACTTCTCACCTTACAGATAGAAATTAAAATTTGGAAGAATCAAAAAAATAGTTCCCAGGCCTTTTTCTATCAAAACCATCAACCTTCCACCCTTCAAGGAATCTAATAGACTATCAGTCTAAAAGGCTGGTTTTGTCCCATGCCTTGCTATGACCAATAGAAATATTGGTCTTCTGTAGTCTTTACTGCATAGACCACCAGAAGACAGATTTCAAGAGGGAGGATCTTAGTAAAGTTATTTCCTCCATTTGGTCTCATGCTAGAGGATTAAGAACATGTTTAAACAGAACCCAATGTGATAAAAATTTAGTGAACACATTCCCGGGAAATGCAAAGTACAACGGGAATGAGAAATTTAAAATAGAAATAAAAAATTCATAGTCCCTGTCTCCCACAAACTTAAAGAAGGACGAATAAGTGCGTATAAAAATGACTGCAATATCACTTTAAAATCTTCTTCTGGTCGTTTTTGCTCTGCCCTCTAGAAGGGAGTTCACAGTTAATTAACTGTACTGAAGATCTTCTAGAAATTTGGATGAAATTGGGGGATTTACGTAATTTGGTAATTTTAAAATTGTGTACCTCCTTGAAAATATTCCATAATAGCGAAGAATTGAGCCAATTATTGTATAACTCTTATCATTTCTCCACCTCCATCTTATGCCAAGGGGTAGATCATGCCAGAGTATGCATCAGCCATGATAGCCTCCTGCGACCATTGCTTTCCTACCCCAGTACCTTTTCACAGGTCATCCCCTCTGCTTAAAATGTGCTTCGTCTTACTCTTCACAAAGCTGGCTTCCTCTCATCCTTTAGGACGTGGGTTAAATGCTCTCTTTTCTAAGAGGCTACCTTGGATGCAACATCGAATGCAGTCCCTCTCTTCCTTTTTCTTTTCTCTCTCCTCATTTTACTGTCTTATTTTCTTCATGGCACTTGTCTCAATTTTGTAAGTAATTCTTTATTAATTTACTTGCCTTTACTCCCCACTAGACTATAAACTTCTTGAGGACAGGGGTCTTGTCTCTATTGGTCACTTTTGTATCACTAGCCGCTCAACGTAACAGGCACATTTCATGACTTCCATAATTTTAAATATTTTGCTTCCATAGATACGGTGTGTGGACCATTCGAGCTAAATATAAAGAAGACTTTTCAACAACTGGAACCGCATATTTTGAAATTAAAGAATATGGTAATTTCTGATGATTAAAAGTTTACCTATGTAGAGTTAGCATTTTTGCAATAATTCTTTTCACGAATGAACTTAATGTAAAATCATTCCCAGATGAAGATGAGGCTGCTTGCTGGTATGGTTAGAAGTACTGATGGAGGCGGTGGGAGGATGGGCATTGTCTGAATGCCTAAGCTCTGGGTGTAGCTGCCCTGTTGGCCTTAAACAAGCACACCAGCCCTCTGGACTTGTCTTCCTCATCATAGAGCTCCAAGAGACCCAGCCCCCAGGGAGCTCGACTGGTTCAGGTCCTTTCCAGAATTAGGCTTTTAGGAGAAGCAACCAGAGTTGAGGTGAGCGGAACCTGGTTAGACTGACAGGTGATTTACTCACTTCATCCCAACCTGTCAGTGACAGAACAGGAACATCTGGATTCCTTACCCGAGTCCAGTGTTGTTTTCCTGCTGACTCAGAAATTCCTAATACATTGATCCAAAAATGTCAGATAGTCTTACTTTGAAATCAGTCATGTTAATGGGTTAATAATTAAACGTATAAACCGCTTAACCTTCCCATTTCTTGTAGTTGTTTACTAGAGTATCTGTGTGCTCTGATACAGAGTTTCTGTATCAGAAGTTGCTGTAATAAAAAACTTTATTTTGCTTGAAGTCATATTTTAATTCTCCCAATAGACTCATAATAATGTGGCGAATAAACACGTGAATTTTAACAATTAACAAACTGTGACAAAACAAATTTACTATGATGAAGCTCAACTTTAAAGATTACAGGCTCTAAACAACATATAATCCTAACTGGTCCCCTTTCCTCCAAGTGTTTTTGCTGCTTCTTGTACATATCTAAAATTTATCCACCTCTTATTATCTGGAGCCACACATTTATTTTATCACCAGGCTCCCTCATGGACTACTGCAAACCCACCCTCAACCCCCAGCTGTTATCTCTGCTTTGAAGCTATTCTTGCCGTCGTGTTACTTCATTATTGAAGTCCCCAACACCTCCTCATTGCCATCCCCTCCTCAGCCTCGTTTATGCCACTCCAGTAATGGTGACTTTGCATATGATCTGCCTACAACCCCCTCCCCCTCCTTCTCACCTAGCCAACTCCTACTCACCTTCAAGTCTCGGTTGAAAAACCATTTATCCAGTGATGTTTTCCCTGAATTCTCTTTCCTGGGAAGGACTCCCTGTACTCACTTATAAATATCAGCTTTCATAACGGTCCTAAGTGTTTGTGTAATTCTTTGCTTATGCTTGTCTTCCCTGCTCGACTATGAGCTCATTGAGGGTAGGGTTTGTCTGTCGTGTTCATGGGTGTGTCCGTCTTGGTAGGAGTGTGCAGGCTACATGGTGGGTGCTGGATGAAACGATGAAATATTTTCCTCTACTTCATATCTTGGAGAGAACATATCTGCCTTGATCTTTAATAACATAGGAATGCAGCCCAGAGCAACAGATTGCATTGCTCTTTGACTTCTCTTTCCTCCCACATTGCAGGCAGATTCTTTACTGTTTGTGTTATGCAGGAAGGCCCTTTCACCATCTAGAAAACATATAAGCCATATCTGACTCCATCTCACTTACTCTCATGTGACAGTCTTTATCTACAATATCAAGGTCATTGAATCACCCAATTTCTGTTAGGTGTTGTGCAGGTTAATAGAATCTATAAACCTTACTACACAGGCTGTGTTAGAACAAAGAGAAGACCGTGCTTTTTTGGACAGGTGAAATTGTTTTCTCTTGGGCAATCAGAATACCAAAGAGACAGGGAAAAAAACTCCTCCTTCCTTTCGGCCCTAATTTTTAATTTTGCATGAAGCTTTTTTCTTGTAGCTAATTGTAAGCTCTCGCTTTTGACTAAAGGGAGAGTTTTATGTTGGAATTTGGAGACTGGGTGGATTTAATCTATTAGACAAAAAATGGAAATGTTAAACAAGCAAGAAATTTCTTTTTCCATTTTCAATTTAATAAACATTTGTTGAACACATGCTCTATTTGTGGCTCATGAGAAGGTTGAGGGAGGAGACACGCAAAAATAAAGAGAATAGTCTTTTTTGTTTCAAGGAGCCCATCCTCTAGCGGAGGAAGTAGTCAGTTGCCTGTAAGTGCTGAAATCAAAGTTTAAGTCAAGTTCTTCTAGCACGTAGCATATGAACTAACCTCTGATTGGTGGAACAGGAGGCTTCCCGAGATCCTGCTATTGGTGATGACAAGGTGGATGCTGCGCTGATGTCACGGCTTATCCAGCTATTCCAGAGATACAGTTGGTTGCTATGCTTTAAAGACTACTCTAATTCAAGTGGTAACGTTGCTTCTTTGTTTTTATTTTCAGTGTTGCCACATTTTTCTATCTCAATAGAACCAAAAAGTAATTTCATTGGTTATAAGGACTTTACTAATTTTGAAATTACTATAAGAGCAAGGTAAGAAAGTGTTTTGTTTTGTTTTCAGAGTTTTCAGTTAAACTGAATGCTAACTTTGGTGACATTTGCCCAGAGTGAGATCTTTGATTTTTACCCCCAGTTTTATTGAGATATAATTGACCTATGACATTGGGAAAGGTTAAGGTGTACTGTGTGGTGAGTTGATACATTTATATATCGCTGAGATCTGTGATTTAGTGGCAATGTCTGGCATGACTTTGAAACTACCTAACTGAGAAGACATCACGCCTATGGTTTATTTGCTCATTGTCACGCCTATGAGTTTATTTGCTCATCCTGATTTTAGCTGATTCTGATTTTAGTCTGGTTGATTATTCACCAGCCAAAAAAAAAAAATCCTAAAAACGTAAGTTCAGTGTGTATGTTTAGGAGGCAGCCTGCCTTAGGATACTGGGACTGAGACATGAAGCTTTAACTTCTTATCATTTTTAATGGCTTCATCCACCAGCTAATGCTGATAACTACTTTGGGACCCAGTGCCTTAACACCACAGCTACTTACGAGTCAGCTGGGCAGTTCTGCTGTCTGGGCCAGGCTGGTGTCAGTGGGGCTCACCCACATGAGCAGTCAATTGGCAGGTCAGCTGGGGGCTGGCTGGCCTAGGGAGGTCTTACTCAGATGCCTGACAGTTAACTGGCAGTTGACTGAAGCTGCAAGGATGACTGGCCCATGTGTGTTTCTCATCAACCAATGGGCTAGCTTGTAGCAGCAGCAATGCTCGAAGAGAGAAAATGGGAGCATAAAAGTCCTTTTGAGGTTTACACTTCGGGACTAACACACCGTCACTTCCACCACATTCTTTTGTCCAAAGCAAATTACAGCACCAGCCTGAAGGAAACAGCCTCCCTTCACACCATTTGCAGGCAAAGAGCTGCAAAGGCAGTAGACACATGGGCAGGTGGAGAATTGGGGTTATTTTTATAAGCGACCTACCATTTAAAAATGACCTAGTATAATTATTAAAAACAATAACCGATTTATGTAACTATATATGTCAAGCACTTTTCAAAGCATTCTGTATGTATCACCTCATTTAATCTTTACAAAACTCTGTGTGATAGATACAATTACTATCCCCACATTACAAACAGAAAACCGAAGGTACGTAAATGTTAAGTAATATGCCCAAGATCATACAGCTAATAAATCACATGGTCTCTCTTGTTCCAGAACCCATGCCCTCAAAGGCTACCATATACTACCTCTCTTTCTAGTGTTTATTCCTCAGATAGAGTGTTTGTCACTTAATCTAAGCCACTGTAAAAGCTCACTTGACAGAGAATTGTAGAAATGGACTTCTTTTAACGGAGAGACTTACTTTTTTTGTTCAAACTACGAATAACAAGAGTAAGATCTTGCTATCATGTTGGCTATACAGGAAGTTTTCTTTATCATTGTTTTAATTCTAAACTGAAAAAGGAAATATGCAGTTAGAGTTTTTAAAAAGAACTTATATAACTGTGAGACTGGGCATGCTGCTTTAAAAGATGTAAAAGAAAATAAAGAGCAGTTCTCCACTGTTATCAAAATCATTGAGGAAGTGATGTGTTTTGTAAGAAAGAAGCCCAGACCTGACTCTTTTGATCTCCTCAAAATCAGTTTATTTCATCTAGCACATAGTAATAAAAATCTGTACTTTGGCTTTATTATGGTGGCTTTATGAGGATGAAATATAATAGTGGATGGAAAGGCACTTTAAAGTATGTCAAATGCTTTATGTGATTTTAAATTGTTATTTTTATCTGGATTTTATGATTGTAACCGTGTTAGCAGAACAGTTTTATGGTATGATTGTTTGACAGATATTTTTATAATAAAGTCGTCAACGAGGCTGACGTTTACATCACTTTTGGAATAAGAGACAACTTAGAAGATAATCAAAAAGAAATGATGCAAAAAGCAATGCAAAGCACAGCGGTAAGAGATTCACTTGTACCTAAAGATCTGTCATGAACGCTAGAGCTGGAGAGTCACTTCTGTATCATCTAGCCCACGGTACTGTTTCGTGTAGGTGTGGAAATTGAAGCTTAAAAACCTTCCATTGACTTCTCACTATCCTGAGGATAAAGTTCTGTTTCCTTGTCACCAAGCCCCCTGCCGGCCCATCTCTCCCTTTCTTCCCCCTTGCGCTGGTCACCCCAGTTTTGCAAACTCCCCCCAGTCTCCTTCGCCTCCAGGTGTCTGCAGAGCTGCTCCTTCGGCCAGGGAATGCCCTTTCCCGTTGTCACCTGCTGCCTCTTCTCTGCCTGGCTAAGCTGTCCCGTTCTTTGTCTCCACATCATCACCCATCCTGCCGCCTCAGGCCTTGAGTCGCTCTCGGTGGAGCGTGTTTCACACTTTATATTGCAGTGGTTTTCAACCAAGGGTGATTTTTATCCCCAAGGAGGCATTTGGTAATGTCCAGAGACATTTGTGGTTGTCACAACTGGGCAAGAGTGTCACACGAGCATTTCGTGGGTCGAGGCCAGGGATGTTGTGAAACTCCTTCAGAGCAGTGCTCCCCAACAATGAATTACCCTGTGCAAAATGTCAATAGTGCTGAGGTTGAAAAACCATTACAGTTAGTAATGCTTTATTTACTCTATCGTTCTCTACACAAAACTCTTTGGGGGTCTGAATCATTCCCACTATATGCCTAGAGCCAGCTTGGTTGCTGGCAAATTGTGCAGGAGCTCTATAAAAATTTGTAAGTGAGTGAATTAACCGTGAGCTTGCTGAGAAGCTGTCGGCCACAGTCAAGGCCCAGTGGCTGCTGGAGCTCAGAGTGCCCTGTGGCCCTCGCCCCAGCTCAGTGCTCTCTGCGTCGCCCTGGATGGTAAGGGCTCAGGTCATTTTGTCCACTGCTGCACTTTCACAGCAGAGAAGGCAGTGGCACCCACTCCAGTGCCCTTGCCTGGAGAATCCCATGGATGGAGGAGCCTGGTGGGCTGCCGTCTATGGGGTCGCACAGAGTCGGACACGACTGAAGCGACTTCGCAGCAGCAGCTACACTTTCACAGAGCTTCTATCACCAGTTACTGAGCCCTTGCTCTTTCAAAGTACAGTTTTATTTAAGATATAAACGCCTCTTTTTTAATGCAAGATTCTATGTTAAACACTGAGGTTTAAAGCTACATAAGACAAAAATCCCTGGCCTCGAAGTACTCGATTTTAGAAGAAAAAATAAGGCAAAATCTGTCTTACTGTGTGGTTAATAATTAAATAATATCATATGCTTCGCTGGTGGCTCAGACAGTAAAAATCTGACCAGGGTTCGATCTCTGGGTCGGGAAGATCCCCTGGAGAAGGAATGGGAACCCACTCCAGTATTCTTGCCTGGAGAATCCCATGGACAGAGGAGCCTGGCAGGCTGCAGTCTGTGGGGTGGCAAGGAGTCGGACACAACTTAGCAATTAACATATCGTGGATAACCCTATATCCCATTATCCACTGTGCGTTTTTAAATTAGTGTCTTAATATGCAAGCAGTAAAGTACAGAGTAAATATCATAAAATCCCATAAACTCTCAGTTAAGAGCAAAAGTAGGCTGAGAGGCCTAGAAAGATGATGATGACTCAGTGATGGGAAGAAGTCATCTTTGCCAGCTAGTACAAAAAAGACCTGTGGAACCAAATGATGTTTAAGATTCTTCCACATCTATAATTCTAAACAAATAGATTAGAAGATAACACTCTGGGCTTAACTGTGGACTCAGTTACTCGCGTTAGTGCTAAAGCTTTCGTCTTTGTCTTTGATTGAGAGGCTAGTAAAGGCATATTTTATTCATTTTTTGCTTATAAATTCTCCTCTGAAATAATTTGTTTATTTTCCCCCTTTAAAAAGTTGATAAACGGAATGGCTCAAGTCACATTTAACTCTGAAACAGCAGTTAAAGAATTGTCCTATGAAAGTCTAGAAGATTTAAACAACAAGTACCTCTATATCGGTGTGACAATCATAGAGTCTACAGGTAAGCTTGTTTTCCTTCTTAAACTTTCTCTTGGCAAATATTTGTTGTCGTTTATTTGCGAAGTCGTGTCCGACTCTTTTACAGCTCCATGAACTGCAGCCCACCAGGCTCCTCTGTCCATGGAATTTTCCAGGCAAGAATAGTGGAGTGGGTTGCCATTTCCTTCTCCAGGGGACCTTCCTGACCCAGGGCTTGAACCTGCAGCTCCTGTGTCTCCTGCATTGGCAGGCAGATTCTTTACCACTGACTGAGCCACCAGAGAAGATTCCCTGGAGGAGGGCATGTCAACCCACTCCAGTAGTCTTGCCTGAAGAATCCCATGGACAGAGAAGCCTGGCGGACTGTAGTCCATGGGCTCACAAAGAGTTGGATATGACCGAAGCAACTTAGCACGCACCAGAGAAGGGACTTTCTCTTGGGAAATATTTAGACAGCATATTAAAGGTATAAATATTTCATGCAATTTCTGTTTTCCTTTGCATGAAATACCACCTTTGTTTGTTTTTAGCACCCCCTCTTCCCCAAAAAGAAAAAAAAAAAAACAAGGCCTCCAGGTATCAAGATCTCATTAGGATTTTCTGTCCTGAATTTTTTCAAGCAAAATCTAGAAAATGTGAAAGCCTATTTAGATTTTATACACTCTCTGAAATGTGATTTGTTAAGATTCTTATATTTGGGCCTCTTATAATATTTTAAATGAGATCTACCAACTCATGAGAATATTTTTCACAGATATCTTTAGGCCTTTATTAGAAAGCTATTTTCCCCCTGTTGGTACATTTGGTTACCTTATTTTGCTGTTTGTGTCAGATTATGGAAAGCTCACAGGGGTGTATTTTGGAATCATTTGCTGAGTCATTTCCTCAAATCATACTCCATTGTATCAGTTAACATATAGTTTTAAATGTATGTATTATAAATATCTGTAACCAAATCATTTGAAGGCTTGATAAATTTTTAACAAAGTTTGTACATTTTTATGAAAGTTACTAGTAATGCTTTACTAAGTAGTGCAATGAATTTTTATTTTTAATCCCTGTGCCCAATTTTGGAGTTGAGAGGGTTGTTGGTAATAAATGTATGATGTACACTTAAAAAAAAAAAAAAAAAGGTATAAATAATTAGTACATTCTTTCACATTTTACTTCCTTTCATAGTTAAATTTTACTTTTCCATCATTAAAACTGGGATTGGAGTGTAGCTTTGTCACTCCCTAGCCACTGGGTCTCTACTGTCTTGATGTCAAGAAGGGATGACACCCGCCCATTTAACAGTCCAAGTGGCTCACAGCCTGTCTGGCTTGAACATCTGGCACCTCAGTTTTCTCACCCAGGAGGAATCAAAACCAAAGAGATTATGTGTGTAAAGACATTTGGTGAAGTACCATGCAAACGAAAGTTACCACGACTACCACAGTTTTATCCACTTAGCTGTATGATGATAGAGTTGAACAAAGTACATCATAAAGCCCTTTTCTTCTGGAATAGTAATTCTATCCAAAACTGGAGGTAATGTTTCTAACATGAGTCCAGTAACGGTATATGCCCCTCAGTGTTACGGCGGGAATGAAAGCGTCAGTGTGCGCAGAGCACTCTCACCAGCACCTCCTTCCCCCTTTCTCCTTGTCCTCCCCTCCTCCCCACCCCTCCTCCCCTCCTAGTTCTCCGCCCGTCTCCATCTTCCCCTCCTCCTCTTCCTCCCCGTCTTCCCCCTTCTTCTTTCTCTCCTCCTCACCACCTATTTTCTTTCCTTAGCATTCTTAATGTCTTGTCTAGTACTCTTAATCCTCACTCCAATGGTTTTAATAGTTAATAATTATTACCCCCAGTTGGATTACTTTGTCTTACTTCTGATATATCTTGATTACTAATGTACCTTATATTTGCAGGTCTATATTGAACCCCTATGAACAAATAATTTAAACACACTAAGTCCATTTTTTTTTTAAATAAAATGACTGTTACACTAGAAGATTCCTAAGTCTCCTTCTACCTCTTTAAATTTGTCCTTCCAGGGTAGCAGAATGAAGAACTGAGGTAGTTACAGAGTTATTCAGCGCTTTGCATACATCAGATTATCAGTACATGCGGGAGAATGATGATGACTTTAGACTCCCTGCCCTCTCTATATTGTTGACATTATTTTAATGCTTCTTTCTTACTGCTATTTTTCTCAACTTATTTAAAATAAATTCAGTTTAAACAATATTTATTAGATATGCAAAGAGTGCTGCTGAATGTGCAGGCTTACGAATGTTAATGATGCAGATTTCAGTACTCAAGTGGCTTGCAAACACGTATCAGCTTAAAGAAAAACAAAGAACTCTTTCACCAGAAGGGATTCCACGTGTGCTCCCAGCAAAGTGCTTGATGCTACTGACCTTCAGAAGCAGGCGAGCTCCTAGATGACGCTGAGCAAGCAACAAAGGTGTCCTGGAGCTGACTGGCCTTGTCTTGAAAGACCAGTAGGCTTTTGAGGAAGGGGTGACAGGCAGGGTGAAGTGGGGCACTCTTCAGAGAGGGGACGTGCCAAGGGTGACCGCTGAGAATAGCAGATTACTCGTTGGCTGAAGTATAGGATATATATGTAGGGGTGCGTATGTGCACGCTAAGTCACTTCAGTCGTGTCCAACACTTTGCGGTCCCACGCACTGGAGCCCATCAGGCTCCTCTGTCCATGGGATTCTCCAGGCGAGCATACTGGAGTGGGTTGCCATGCCCTCCTCCAGGAGCTCTTCCTGACCCAGGGTTCGAAACCATGTCTCTTCTATCTCCTGCATTTGCAGGCGGGTTCTTTACCACTAGCGCTTACCTGGGAAGCCCATATGTGGGAGTATCAGGGATATAATCCTGGAAAGAAGTTAGGGATACTAGAGCTCTGTATATTATTCTGATAACTTATTATATACAAGTTTTAGCTGAAGGGTAACACCATTGGGTCTTGCCAGTAGACCCTCTGGGTTCTCTCTACCTGAAGCTATTTTTTTATGTTTTCTCCAATTCTCTCTATATCCCTGCTCCCTAAAGATGACCTCCCTGTAAGGCTTAGTCTCTGGCCGACCCTTTCTTCTCTCCTTAATGCCTTCTATGTATTTAAATGAAATTCAAGCAACTGGTGAAAAGTGGCGTCCCCTCCTCAGATTTCTCCTCAGTCCGATCCCACTGCGCTACTTCCACAAGGGCCATCTCTACACAGAAGCCCTGAGCATAAGGCTTTGGAAACTCCTGAGGAGGGTCTAAACTCTTCTCTGCACTGCCCCTCTGAACCAAGACCCGTGTCTACTTGCTGTTGGTAAATGAATGAGTGCAGGAATGGAGTGAATGAATGAATGAATGAGTGGGTCTGTGGAGACACATGGAGACCGACATAGCTCCCCACACAGATCAGTACACTTCTAATAAATTTTTGTCATTTCTTTAGGTGGATTTTCTGAAGAAGCAGAAATTCCTGGCATCAAATATGTCCTTTCTCCCTACAAACTGAATTTGGTTGCTACTCCTCTTTTTGTGAAGCCTGGGATTCCATATTCTGTCAAGGTTACGTTGGGGGTGGGGGTACTGCTGAATGTGATTATCTTTCTCTAAAAATATGGGGGGATGACAAGCAAAGGAAGGATAAGGGAGAGGCAAAGCACAGAGGGAGCTCAACCTGTGCGTGAGATCTGCCTCTCTGACAGTGTAGTCAGCAGTGGGAAACTGCCAGCTGGCTTCTCTCTTGGGAATAATATCAAACCTTAGGACAGTATCAGCATTTAGCAGGATAGCCTGTGTTAAGTATTCCCTAAATGAGCCTTACATTAACGATATGTATTATAAATAAAACTCCATATGTCTATGGTTCAAAAAATACTAACATTTAAAATTATTTGGCAACACGTTCTCAAAAAGTCTTAAGACAGAGATATCATTTCTTGAGAATAAAGCCCTTTGTCTCTGTGTTTATTTCCCGCGGTCTGAGGGTGCACTGCTGCGCTCTCCACTCTGCCTTCTCTTTGTACACAACGCCGTCGGAGCACATCTCTGTATTGTTCCCTGTCCTCTCCACCTCGACACTTTCCTGTCTGTCCCTGACTCTCTTCTCTCTGGTTTTTGTTTTTTTTTCTCCTTTTCAATATTTTCTCTCCTTCTTCTTTTTCTTTTTAAAATGCTGATAGTATGGAGCTAAAACATTTATCTGACTTTGTAATTATATTTTATTGTATTTAGTATTCTATATCTGATTATATATTATATAAAATACACGCTATTACATATACTATGTTTTATTATATTTATAAAATGAATATTTTTATTCCCTATCCTTTAGAAAACCGTAGATCACTGGCTTTTAAGAGAAAAAGATTCACCAGACCCCAAGCAACCTTTGGACATGCTTATAACTTCTTAATACATATACAACATATTTAATAATATATAACATGTTACTATATAATGCATATGATAATTTTATAATTTACTATAGAGTATAATAATATATACAATGATCATAAAAATGTCACTATATAGAACATATTTATTATTTTTAAATGTCTATATATTATATTTATCTTTATATAAAATATATTTATATACTATATATCTTTATATATTTCACATCACATATAAAAATAAATAATGTAAACTATACCTTTGTGGAAATTCTATATGAATTTAGCATATGCATGGCGATGAGAGGTAGAGTTTATGGAGAAAAAAATGTATTTATTGTTCCTCATGGGGCTTCTCTGGTAGTTCAGCTGATAAAGAATCTTCCTGAAATGCAGGAGACCCCAGCTTGATTCCTGGGGGGGAAGATCCCCTGGAGAAGAGCATGCAACCCACTCCAGTATTCTTGCTTGGAGAAACCCCATGGACAGAGAAGCCTGGTGGGCTACAGTCCATGGGTTGCAAAGAGTCGGACACAACTGAGTGGCTAAGCCCTAAACTATTATTTCTCATATCTAAGAGATTAATTCCCAGAAGTGATTGCTTCATTTTCTCTTTTATCTAGTTCTCAACCAATTGAAGAAACAGAAATTAAATAACAGGAGTCCTTATCTCATCTACTTGGCAGGCCTAATACAGTGTTTATATTCTGAGTCTTCTTGATATACAGGGGAATCCATTCAAGAATGATTTAACTAAATAACATTAGACCCTTTTATATATAAAATGAGAACATGTTTCTCTTTACTGAATTGAATATGAGTAATTTATACACTGGTGAGGAGAAAGGAAAATTATTTCAGAACTGTTTTGCTTTAAAAGAAGTGATGAGCTGTGGAAATGAATTTGGACTGTTCTGGCAAACAGGTGCAAGTTAAGGATTCATTTGACCATTTGGTAGGAGGGATCCCGGTGACCCTGAGCGCAAAAACGCTCGACGCGAACCAAGAGATAACTGACTTGGAGTCGAAGAAAAGTGTAACACGTTCCAGTGACGGAGTAGCTTCTTTTGTGGTGAATCTCCCATCTGAAGTGACGGTGCTGGAGTTCAATGTGAGCTGAATTCTCCTGTTAAATTTTCTAGGACAGTGTGTACTTTTGACTGTGTGTTTTTGCCAATGTGCAGAAAAAAATGTGGCAGATTTTAGACATGAGTCCAGCGAACAGTTCCACAATTTTGCAACCAAAGGGAAAAAAAAAAAGCACCAGAGGCAATCTTCAAATTAATTGAATGGTCCTTTAGGAAGATAAATGTATCAGTTTTTTATTTCCGGTGGATTATTTTCTCTTGCATTAATAAGACTGTATTAAAATCTAGAAGCATGAAATAGGAATAGCAGTGAAAATTAGTGATAGAAAGTCTCTCTTTCCCGCTTCACAGCCTTTCGTCTCTCTTCAGGGCCACAAAGGGGTCAAGTGTGGAAACCTCTCTTTTTTTCTAGCTATGTGAATCACTGTATCTGAAAGTTCACTTAATAGTCTCGTCTCCCAGCAAATAACATTTAGGTTCCCAACTCCAGATAAAAAATAACTTAGTAATGTGTGTCAACGACATCGACAGCATGTCAGCGGCACAGATTCACTGTCGTCTGCTGAGCCCGTATGAGGTGCCAGACGTCATACTAAGAGCTTTATGTAGAACACACTCAATACCCATTTAATCAGCTCTCGGAATCAGAGAATATTGTCTTTGCCATTTTGCTGCTGAGGAAACAGAGGCTTACCTCTCTTGTGGTTAAATAACTTATCCAGACTTAATAAATGATGGCCCTTGAATGCAAACCAATGTATATCTCACCCCAGGCATTAACCCCTCTGCTGTCAAAGGCCGATATCACTGCCATGATATCATTCCTGCTCCACTCTGAGTTTGTAAGCCCTTGTCTGTGCCACGACTTCACAGTGAAACTGGGCCAGAAAGTCTGTGTGATGTCCATTCATAACTCCTGTCCCCAGTCCTCGGGACCTGCCCACTGCTACCCCTGTAACCCATAAGAAAAGAACCCCAAGCTTGCCAAGACACTTCAAGAAGGATGCCAATATTTGCTCCATGAGCATCATTCTGTTTTCACTTCACCAGACTTTCCCACCATAACTCACAGTCCCATATCATCCCAGCTTCTGTCCAGAGCCTTTGTAAAGTTATTTGATACCACAGCTGTACAAACACATTGGAGGAGTGGATTTCTTTTTCTTTAGCAATTGGTGTTGTGAAATTTAGAAATGTATAAAGCAAAGAAAGGAATTTAAAAGGTATGTTTCACAGAAAACATACCTTTACATCACAGTCCATGTATCTTTGTTTAACTTTTTTTTTCCTTTTCAGATCAAAACCGAGGATCTAGATCTTCCCGAAGAAAATCAGGCCAGTGAAGATTACCGAGCAGTAGCGTATTCATCTCTCAGCCAAAGCTACCTTTATATTGACTGGACAGAAAACTATAAACATTTGCTTGTGGGAGCACATCTGAATATTGTTGTTACACCCAGAAGTCCGTATATTGACAAAATAACTCACTACAATTTCTTGGTAAGTATAATAGTGAT
The DNA here is from genome assembly GCF_029378745.1 of Bos indicus. Classification (NCBI taxonomy): domain Eukaryota; kingdom Metazoa; phylum Chordata; class Mammalia; order Artiodactyla; family Bovidae; genus Bos; species Bos indicus. The sequence goes on along the minus strand of NC_091767.1, from coordinate 110,327,886 downwards.
TATACTTACAATTATACTTACAATTTACCTGATTGTCCTTTGCTTACAGAAAAGTGTTAGAATGATCCCTGACATATGTTCTCACAAAGCACTTCCAAGAACATCACCTAAATGAATAGTCAGTTTTTCAAAAGCCTTTGAGACAGGGCATGATTTTCATGACTATTTCACAGAAGAGGAAACTGAGGGACAAAGGACTTGAGACTCACCACAGTCATTCAGCTTGGAAGAGAAAGGTTGTGATCAGAACTGGGAACCTCTGATTCTCTGTGTGACGTGCCTTTCACCAAAGAGAGCGCGATTCCTCAGCAGAGAGAGCCTGATTAAATTCCCACATTACCTCTGCTCTACTTCATGGCCACAGATTGCATACGTAGACACGTTTAAAATACATACATTTCAGTGTAATACAGGAGGGACCCAAATCCTGCTCTTAAGGGTTGAGTCATTTCAAACCTGCTCCAGGAATATCCCTATTACATCACTTACATTAAACAGAGGTATCAGTCAAGGCTGTCAGTGAAAGCTAGGAAAGAATGTACAAAAAATGTTATAGGCTTCATGACAATTACCAAAGAAATGGGATTAATTATTCTGATGTTCGGGCCAAACAAGTGATGATGACTTTCTTTTCAACAGTTTTAAGGAGAAAATTTAAATGACATTTAGTTAATTCCTGAACTGCACCCCTTCATCTGCACAGTGGAGACAGTATTCCCATCCTTCTGGTTATCATGGAAACTAAAAGAGTTAATTGAACATGAAGTTCCTGGCACATTGTAGGCCCTTGCAATGTTAACTTTCTTTTTCTTTAACATAATTTCTATTCCCACTCCCAAGCTCTATCCTAAAGCAAAGGTTATGTTTTGTAATTCCCATTTCTGCTGCTGTTTATTTTTAGATTTTATCCAAGGGCAAAATTATTCACTTTGGCACAAGGGACAAACTTTCGGATTCAGCTTATCAAAGCATAAACATCCCGGTGACGCAGGACATGGTCCCTTCCGCTCGCCTTCTGGTCTATTACATCGTTACAGGAGAGCAGACTGCAGAATTAGTGTCCGACTCAGTCTGGTTGAATATTGAGGAAAAGTGTGGCAACCAGCTTGAGGTAAGCCACAAATTATAAGTCCCAGTCAGATTTTCTCCTGAATAAAGGGGCTGCAAATGCAGCTATCTGTGAAGTTTTGTGTCGTACAAATGATTATTTTCTTTTCCAAATGACCTTTAGGTTCATCTGTCTCCAGAGACAGATGCATATTCCCCTGGCCAACGTGTATCTCTTAATATGGAAACTGAGTTGGATTCCTGGGTGGCTTTAACAGCAGTGGACAGTGCTATATATGGAGTGCAAAGGACAGCCAAGAGACCCCTGGAAAGAGTTAAGTAGTGTGTGGCCTTCATTCCTGGGGTGGCCCTAGGCAGTGCTTCACAAATGGGGCCATTAGGGTAAGTTGTGGGGAAAGAACTAAATGAAGACTAGACTTGCTTTTCTACTGATACAATCTTCTCAGAACAGGGGCTCTTAGGAAGGTAAGCCATCCTCACGTTAGTCTCTAAAGCCCAGGTCTATCCATTTTTACTTTTCCAAGTATGGAGTTAAGCACTTTAAAAGCATATGATGATGATAGTAGTGATCATGGGGCCAGAGTACCCCTGATTGGTAGGTTTGGAGATTTGGGAGCAGGGGACTTTACAGTAGCAGCACCAGGGAAGAATGAATAGGCAACCTCTGGGGGATTTTGGCTTTTGTTTCTTTTTTTTAACTCATTAAAATCTGTGGCCCAGAAATCTGAAAATTATTCATTTACTCTGAAAGTGAAAGTGAAAATTGCTCAGTTGCGTCTGACTCTTTGTGACCCCATGGACTATACAGCCCATGGAATTCTCCAGGCCCGAGTACTGGAGTGGGTGGCCTTTTCCTTCTCCAGGGGATCTTCCTAACCCAGGGATCAAATCCAGGTCTCCTGCATTGCAGGCGAACTCTTTACCAGCTAAGCCACAAGGGAAGCATAAGAATACTGGAGTGGGTAGCCTATCCTTTTCCCAGGGGATCTTCCCAACCCAGGAATCAAACCAGAGTCTCCTGCATTGCAGGCGGACTTTTTTCCTCTAAGTTCCCATTTACCTCCCCTATGTGAAGTGAAAGTTGTTCAGTCGTGTCCGACTCTTTTCCACCCCATGGACTATACAGTCCACAGAATTCTCTAGGCCAGAATACTGGAGTGGGTAGCCTTTCCTTTCTCCAGGGGATCTTCCCGACCCAGGGATTGAACCCAGGTCTCCTGCTTTGCTGGCAGGTTCTGTACCAGCTGAGCCACCAGGGAAGCCCTTACCTCCCCTATGCTCTGCTACTATTTTCTAGACTTGAATTTCTTTGAAGAAGGAAGAAAGAACTGAGAAACTATTAAGTTAAAAATATTCAGAAAGGAAAAATTATTTGGAGTCAAAATTAAAACTGGGAAAAGCCTTCCCCCAAACAAATTCTCATTCACTTAGAACCTAGCGCCCTCTTTCCCAAAATACGAGAGATTGTGCTGTTTTTTTTCTTTCAGTGATTTAAAAGCTAGCTTATTAATTCACTTATTCATACGTTCACTCATTTATTCTTTTTTGGACATTATATTGATTACAGTATGCACTCTATGTACAAAACAGCATGGGTCGATTTCAAAGCATCGTCTCATCAAAGCTTAAAACTTAGTTTTTGATTTCATTTTGAATAGGCATGTATTTTTGAAAACAAAAAAACAAACTAAAGGAAGGAAGTTGGGAAATTCGGTCTTTGGCCATTTGATAAACGATAGGCCTGTGCATTTCACAGATTTGTTAGAGTCATGTAACAGTCTGTACCTTTAGTTTTTCAGAAGAATGATCTCCATATCTGATTAGACTTACTATTTTGCCCTTTAGGAATTGTGCTAAGAATTATTAAATTAACTAAGTACCTCTGAATAGGTATTTCAAACTTTAGAGAAGGGTGACCTGGGCTGTGGGGCAGGCGGTGGCCGAGACAATGCAGAGGTGTTCTACCTAGCTGGACTCACTTTCCTCACCAACGCAAACGCAGATGACACCCGAGAAAACGGTAAAACACACCGCTTTTTATTTATTCTTCAAACTGGTTACTGAAATTTACATGAACAATTTGCCTCCCAGACATCGTTGTTGTGCCTCCTCCAGAATAATTCACTACACTGATCTTACGGTGACATGACTAGGTAACTCCTCTGTATAAACGGTTTCACTAGACTTCAAGATAAAGTACAAATTCTTTTCTGTAATACTCCAGGCCCTCTGTGATCTTCTCCCCGGCTCTTTGCAGCTGTTTCTCACCCACTCTACGTGACCTTATGTTTATGCCGTAGAGAACCAAGTGTAGCTATGGGTGGCACTAGCCTATTTTACACTATTAGGACTGCTTTCCCTTTTATTAGCCTGCAGAAGCTAGTGGAAGAATCATCTCCTCTATGCAACCTCTTCCTCATATAGAATTGATCATTTCCTCTCCTTTAATAGGGGGACTACTATAGGGACTAGATCTATTTATAAGTAATTTAATAGAAGTACATCACTCAGTTAAGTTCAGTTCAGTTCAGTTCAGTAGCTCAGTCGTGTCCGAATCTTTGCGACCCCATGAACCGCAGCACGCCGGGCCTCCCTGTCCATCACCAACTCCACTATACAGCCTTAGACTTAGTGACCCATCTGGTTTCAGTCACTGCACTGGGAACTCTTTAAGGGCAAGGACCACACCTTAATCGTTTTATTTCTGTGGTTTTAAAACTGTTCATCATTATACTTGATACTATTATTTATAATAAAATAAGCACAGAAAATAATTAAAATAGCATCAGATCAGATCAGATCAGTCGCTCAGTCGTGTCCGACTCTGCGACCCCATGAATCGCAGCATGCCAGGCCTCCCTGTCCATCACCAACTCCCAGAGTTCACCCAAACTCACGTCCATCGAGTCAGTGATGCCATCCAGCCATCTCATCCTCTGTCGTCCCCTTCTCCTCCTGCCCCCAATCCCTCCCAGCATCAGAGTCTTTTCCAATGAGTCAACTCTTCACATGAAGTGGCCAAAGTACTGGAGTTTCAGCTTTAGCATCATTCCTTCCAAAGAAATCCCAGGGCTGATCTCCTTCAGAATGGACTGGTTGGATCTCCTTGCAGTCCAAGGGACTCTCAAGAGTCTTCTCCAACACCACAGTTCAAAAGCATCAATTCTTTGGCTCTCAGCCTTCTTCACAGTCCAACTCTCACATCCATACATGACCACAGGAAAAACCATAGCCTTGACTAGACGGACCTTTGTTGGCAAAGTAATGTCTCTACTTTTCAATATGCTATCTAGGTTGGTCATAACTTTCCTTCCAAGGAGTAAGCGTCTTTTAATTTCATGGCTGCAGTCACCATCTGCAGTGATTTGGAGCCCCCCAAAATAAAGTCTGACACTGTTTTCACTGTTTCCCCATCTATTTCCCATGAAGTGATGGGACCGGATGCCATGATCTTCGTTTTCTGAATGTTGAGCTTTAAGCCAACTTTTTCACTCTCCACTTTCACTTTCATCAAGAGGCTTTTTAGTTCCTCTTCACTTTCTGCCATAAGGGTGGTGTCATCTGCATATCTGAGGTTATAAAATAGCATAGCTAACAAACACTTGGCTCACTCCTAAGGGCTCAGGTATTTCCTTGTAATGAGTGAACCAAAAGGTTATAGGATCTAAAACCAAACTCGGATCAAACAAGTCAAAATGTGTAACGACAGATTGTGGGCCCCTCCAAAAACAAGTCGCACTGAGATGTGAGTGTGCAGAGCGTGGTCAAAACCAGGTTCTCAGTATTTGTTGAACGAGTTATGTGAATGTTTAAAAAAAATAATTTCATGGAATTTTGTGTTTTTTGAGATTTTTATCTCTTTCCCCCCTCCTTTTTTTCTTTATCTTTTTAAAACAGATGAACCTTGTAAGGAAATTCTCAGGCCAAAGAGAATGCTGAAAAAGAAGATAGAGGAAGAAGGTATTATAAAGATTTCATGTGATTGTCAAAAGGTTATGATCATGTAATTCAAAAGCTGGGAAAAATTAAACATCATCTAATTTCTCCTCGTTCCGATGAACGGGTGAAAAGGAAGCTGTATACAGACACCTAGCTCGTCTCCCTCGGATTCATCTAAACAAGCCCAGCAGTTCATTCGCCAGAACCTTAATCCAAGGGAATCGGAAAGACTCATCTAAACAAACCCAACAGGTCATTCGCCAGAACCTTAATCCAAGGGAAACAAGTCTTTGTTATTTCTATATCGAAAATATAAAAGATTAACTTCTATTTGTTACAAATATTTCCTCTCTGCAAACTTCATCTAGTGACTAAAATTACATTCTTCCATTTTATTCTAACAAAATCCATGGTTTAATTAACTTTGAGATATACCTAGATGTCTATCTCTTCTTGCATACTTTTATTTATTTTTTATTTTTTTTATTTCACTTTACAATATTGTATTGGTTTTGCCATATATCAAAATGAATCTGCCACAGGTATACATGTGTTCCCCATCCTGAATCCTCCTCCCTCCTCCCTCCCCATACCATCCCTCTGGGTCGTCCCAGTGCACCAGCCCCAAGCATCCAATGTCGTGCATCGAACCTGGACTGGCGACTCGTTTCATATATGATATTATACATATTTCAATGCCATTCTCCCAAATCATCCCACCCTCTCCCTCTCCTACAGAGTCCAAAAGACTGTTCTATACATCAGTGTCTCTTTTGCTGTCTCGTATACAGGGTTATTGTTACCATCTTTCTATTGCATGCTTTTAATACTTAAGAGTAAGTTGGATTATTGGGAGGAATAAGCCCAACAGAAATTATTTTTAAGTATTATTTAAACAGAGATATGATAATTGGCAATGATACAGTAGAAAGAACACTGAACCAGGAGCCAGTGACCTGAGCTCAACCAATAAGGATGTTTATAGTAATACAATAATACTTTGCATTTATATATGAGTCATTTTAATTCTGGCTTTCATTCTGAGTTTTAATGATATCAAAAGAGAGATATTGGTTAATCCAAGCATTTATGATGAAGGATGATGCCACTGGTGAAGGTGTACAAACTACAAGAAATGTTTGAAAAAAACAGGATATTTAGCTTGAAGAAGAACATATTTGTATAGTGATAACTATCTTCAAATGTTTTGCAAACTTCTCAGATTAACTTACTTTATTCAAAAGGGCGCTGAATCCAAGGTGCTCATTTCAAAAGCCAGTACTTCAGTTAGTTGCAGGAAGCCCTTAAACATTTAGTGTGCATCAGAATGGACAATGGACTGTTTTATGAGGCCACACTCTCCCCATTCCTATGGTAGTTCCACAAGGAGGCTGGACAGTCCACCAGCCACGACTGTTGTGGGCCAGGGGTCCTGTGGCAGCAGAAACCGGGTATCCCTCGAGAGCCCTTCTAAGCGTGAGATGTTTGACTCTATGCATAATCAAGGGCATTTGAATTATGATCGTTTCAGCTGCTAAATACAGAAACGCATGGGTGAAGAAGTGTTGTTATGATGGAGCCCATCGGAATGATGATGAAACCTGTGAGCAGCGAGCCGCTCGGATTCAGGCAGGCCCCATATGTATCAAAGCTTTCAAGAGCTGTTGTGCCATCGCAAGCCAGTTCCGGGCTGATGAGCATCACAAAAATATGCAACTAGGAAGGCTGCGTAAGTTTGGCATTTTCTATTGGAAAATATGGAAAATTTGATGTCACTTTATGCTGCCAAAAAAGGCAGTGTTCATGCTCTACTTAAAATGGAAAGTAGAAAAGATAACTTGTGAATGCTCTTAAGAAAAAAAATTGTTGTCACTTTGGGGAATCAGAAGAGGTGAATACAGAACAGAGCAGAGCGCTCTCGTCCGTAGTTAAGACCCAGATAGGTCTGAAGCTGACTCAGCCCATAAACGTGAATGGTTTTTCATCCTCTCTGAGCCTCACTCTCCTCATTTTTAAAGCAAGAAACTTGGGCCAGATGATATCTAATATGCCTTTGGGTTCTACAATTTCATGATTCTGTGATATTACAACCATTAAAATCCCGTTTGTACCTGTACTGACCAAGTATAGCAGAAGATTTCAAAGTGTAGCATTAAGTCAAATGTACTTACGTACAAGTTGAAATCGTATTTCAATTGAAACCACCATATACATCTTCAGAATTAACAGGTTTTCAGAACTTTTAGGACTTTCAATTCATTCACATACAGTCAAAACAAACAAAAACGGAACGATAGACCCTGCTTGACTGTTTTGCTTAACAGTACGTCTTAAACGTTATCGTTCTGAGTGGGTTTATTTCTGCAGAAATAAACTCCTGTGGCCATTTGTTGAAACCAAGTCATTAGATAGATGTAAGCTGTTTTCAGACTTTTGCTTATTACGCGCAGTATTTTGTATGAACAACCTAGTGCATATCCCTTTCTCGAGGTCCAGGTCTTCAACTCTAACCATCTGGGTTGGCATCAGTTGCCTGGAATTCAGCCTCTCCAGTTCCCGCCTCTGTTCCTTGTTCTAGACAGCTTAGCCTCCCAAATCTCACGCCTGGTGTTGCAACTCCGCCGGGGTCTGTATGGGTTTCTCTCCCTGCTCTGAAGCCTGTAAAATGCCTCCAGATAGTAAACCTGGATAATTTTGGGGTTTACCTAATCTGTCTCCCTTCCCTGAGGGATCCCTGATCTGGCTCACTTAAGCTCTAATATCTGAAAGCAAGCTATTGTGTCTGGTTTTCTAGTTTTTTTTAAGGCAGAGAAGTAACTCTAGTCCCTATCAGAACATCTTGGACATAAGCAGATATTCTGCTCATTTTTATTAAAGGAAATATAAATAAATGTCTGCAGTAAGGCAAAGAATCACATAAACTTCCCTATTTTATAAAATAATAACAATTGTTGCAATTTTTAAATGTAAATAACTTTTTAAAATTTTACTTATTTATTTATTTGGCTGCACTGGGTCTTAGTTATGGCATGTGGGATCTAGTTCCCTGACCAGGGGTCAAACCCAGGTCCCCTGCAGCAGGAGCCCAGACTCGTAGCCACTGGACCACCAGGAAATCCCTGCAATAGACAGGAACAGACTTTATAGACTAATTAGTATTTTGGACAATTTTCAGAACATGAAACATTTAGCAATTTAGAAAAAAATTTATTAAATATATTTTTATGCTTTATTCATTTTGTCAGTGCTGCTAGTGGAGAAATCCTAAGGCCTTTATTGTTCTATTTTGAAACTGCTAAACAAAATGTTTCACTGACCTTTCAGAAAATACTTAAGCTATTGATTAATGTCTACATTTAAAAATTCAGCCCTAGGTAGAATTTTTGCTGTTTTTCCATAATCATATATACTTTCCCCCCAGATATAAAGTCTCTTTTACCAGTAACCAAACCAGAAATAAGAAGCTATTTTCCAGAAAGCTGGCTATGGGAAGTTCATCGTGTCCCGAAAAGGTATTATATTTCTTTGACATTCCTCTGAAAAATATGGGAAAATATAACCAAAAATCTGGAAGCTACCCATTTCCCAACAGTTTATTTAGGAGTTAAGATCATACCACCACTGGGTCAAATTTTATTTTACTTTTTTTTTTTAACATGTGATTTGCTCTGAGAATTAGCTCCATGGCAAGGTCAGCTCTTGGGGAAGAAGGGTCCTATCCCACTCAACGTCATTCCATTTAAATTAGTCTTTGCCGAGCACAGCTGTGTGCCTTACGCTGTATCACACAGCTGTTTTCATCCTGAAATACCTGTAACTACAAAACAAACATTGATTAATAGGGAGCAAGGTTCTGCTCTTGTTAAAGTCCCTGTTCAACACTTGCTTATGGACTGCCTACTCTGTACCAGGCACTGGAGACAGTGCTGCTTCCCTGCACATCACCCTTCCTCAGGTGGCCAGGAGCGGGGATGGACGGGATCTCAAAGCACAGACTTTCCAAGGAGCAGTCAAGGCAGTGAGTTCTGGGCCTGACATCCGACTTCTTCTGGGTCCCCTGGTCTCTACCCTTGTCCCGCAGATTCCTCCTCCACAGTGTTGTCCACTTCATCTGACTTTGCCCCTTGGCTTGCATTTCCCTTCATAAGCCTTTCTACCACTGTTCCCCCACCTAATGACTGGATGCATTACCCCTTCAATGAACCCTGTTACACATATCACGCAGGATGATAAGGTCCTGTTTACCCAACTACCTATCACATTAAAATGTAAATACTTCCAGAGTAAGGACTAAATTCAGACCAGTTTTATATCCAATACCTGGCATAGGGTCCAGCTTGCAGAGGCCCTAAAACGAATGTGTTGAATCAATGCACACTGCCTCTGAACTTTTTTTGTTTTATTGGTACAATTTATTTACTGAATATAGACTGTGAACTAACTGCTTGAGAGAGAACAGTATCAGTGAGTGCTGTATACTCAGTATTTAGTGCTATGCTTGACACAAAGTTGATGCACAATCGTTGTTTGTTGAACGAGTACAAGCTTGAGCTTCATCAGAAATTTTTAGTTACGTCAGCTTTGTGGTGGGCAGTTTTAAGGTACATTAGTAGTTTGCTTCCCTATTTTAGAACACCCCACACAATACACAGCCCATGGGGTCACAAAAGAGTGAGACACGACTTAGCAACTAAACAACATGATAAATGTAATTTTTTCTTTGAACTGTATGTTTTGCAGTGTTTCAAAGGTATCCTTCTGAGTTTGAATTCTCACCATACCAGTAAAATATGTAAAAATATGGAACGAGTATAAGAGTCACTGGATATATTTTTCTTGCTTGATTTCTCCTTAATACCTGTTGTGATTTTGTTCTGGTGTGATTTTTTTTTTTTCTTTCTTCTAAAGTAGTATGAGGCAAAAATTCTGCAAGTTGTCAATTTTGGTTGGTGAATGTCCCATTGTATTTGAATATCAACATTTTAACTTTCAGGAACCAATTGCAGTTTGTGCTACCTGATTCTCTAACTACCTGGGAAATTCAAGGTGTTGGAATTTCAAATAGCGGTAAGCAAATTGAAGTTATATATTTACGTGAGAAGTGATTTGATTTGGCAAAGCGCAGGGTTTTTAAAATTACGATCTCTTTAGTTTATCCAGAACTTAAGGGGGCCGCTTATTAAAGTCTATTTATAATGTATTACAAGGAGGCTTAGAAGCGCTCACATCTTGGACTGTATCCGTTTCCTCTTTTTTCTTCTATGAGTCATCATTTTATCAAGACTGAGGTGAAGCCCCCACTTTTCTTGTTTTATTCTCAGTGACTAGAAGATGGAGTAGAGTTAGAGACAAATACAGGATTTCTCTCCTGGCCTAGTCCCCTTCTGTGGTGATTTAGCGCAGATACTTTATAAATAACCTCAGGCCCGGCTTGTTTGTTCGCTTGCTGTTTTGTGTTCTTATAAATCTTGGCTTCCACAACCAAAATTTGATGCCTGTTAAATGGAACCTATAACGAGTATCTAAAAAAGAGATTTGGTGCTTTAGTTAGTAATCATTCTCACTCCTTGAATAGAATTAAATACTTTTTGGACAAACGCAGTTTTCTGTTAATACCAGAATTACTGAATGAAGATCAATGATATAAGAATAGACCTTAAACTTTCTCACCACAAGAAAAACATTGTGTAGTGCGTATGGTCGTGGATGTTCCCTAGACTTGTCGTGGTGATCATTTACAATGTGCACAGATATCGAATCACTGTGTCGTACACCTGAAGCTACTATAATGTTATATGTCAATTACAGCTCAGTTTTTAAAAATCAGTGCATAGAAAATTCAAGGAAAATTCCATAAGGATAATAGGGCAGAGAAAAAGCATGATCTGGCATTCATTTTTCCTTGAAGCAAAGCAAATCTGAGACATTTTAGTACTGATAAGGTATTATGGGAATTCCCTAATTCGCTTCAACTTTGCTTTTACTTGGGCTGAAGGTATATGTGTTGCTGATACTCTGAAAGCAAAAGTGTTCAAAAGCGTCTTCCTGGAAATGAATATACCATATTCTGTGGTACGAGGGGAACAGGTCCAACTGAGTGGGACTGTTTACAACTATAGAACATCTGGAATTCAGGTAAGTAAATATTTATGGTATGTTCAAATAAATGGGAAAAATGAAGATGTCCCTAGTCTTCTGAGAATTCTATTCATGGAATTACCATGTACACAAAAAATAATAACTCAGTGACGGGAAGAAGAAAAGTTAAAATTATTCATACAATTCCTGTTAATGAAGAACACGAGTCCTAAGATAATCGGCATGCTGTGCAGGCTCACTTTGGTTCATCCTTCACCCTGGACTTTGAGTTTCCTGATTTTGCCTCTAACAACGCTTTCCTGTCCTCTTTGGGCCGTTCCCACTCCTCACTTTGCACATCTTGCCTTGCCCTTGGAAAACTTGATTTCAAGCCTCTCACCTATGACACAGCCTCCTGCCTGTCCTGACTCACGAACTTGATACTTTGTAGGTGCTGTTCTACAGCAACAGCGCTGCTGGAACTTCCAACTCATGGACTTCACTACTTTTATTCTTCATTAGCCCTCTCAGGAGGAGTGATGGCGCCCCACTCCAGTACTCTTGCCTGGAAAATCCCATGGATGGGGGAGCCTGGTAGGCTGCAGTCCGTGGGGTCGCTAAGAGTCGGACACGACTGAGTGACTTCACTTTCACTTTTCACTTTCATGCACTGGAGAAGGCAATGGCAACCCACTCCAGTGTTCTTGCCTGGAGAATCCCAGGGACGGGGGAGCCTGGTGGGCTGCCGTCTATGGGGTCGCACAGGGTCAGACACGGCTGAAGTGACTTAGCAGCAGCAGCCCTCTCATGCTAAAGCCTTTACTTCACTCCTCATTCAGGTTAGAATTCATAAGCCATCATTGTAATCTCACTGATTAAAAACATGCCAGCTCCCTTTATCTTCTTTTGCTCTGGGTACACTCTGTGAAAAACTCCAACCTTGGTCAGATCCACCATTTGTCTTCTTTTTGCCAACACATTTCTAAACAGAATTATGCATTAGGCTGACTGATTTCACTTGAAAAATCACATTCGCAAGACTTTATACAGGAACTCGATGCAGTCTGAACATCTGACTTTATTAAAAAAAAAAAAAGCTGTGATTTCATTCTTAGACATAAGTATTCCAGTGGCCTCCAAAAATTTTGCTTATACCTCCCTAAATTTTTTTCAGAAAAAAATGTACCCCATTGGCACATTTTTAAATTGGCATCTAAAATTATTCATCATAAATTCAAAGAATATGCAAATCTATAACTTTGGAAACTCTGCTGCTGGTGCTAAGTCACTTCAGTCGTGTCTGACTCTGTGCGACCCCAGAGATGGCAGCCCACCAGGCTCCCCCGTCCCTGGGATTCTCCAGGCAAGAACACTGGAGTGGGTTGCCATTTCCTTCTCCAGTGCATGAAAGTGAAAAGTGAAAGTGAAGTCGCTCAGTCTTGTCCAACTCCTAGTGATCCCATGGACTGCAGCCTACCAGGCTCCTCCGTCCATGGGATTTTCCAGGCAAGAGTACTGGAGTGGGGTGCCATTGCCTTCTCCGTTGGAAACACTTAAGTATTGATATTTTAAAAATAAAACTATCATATCAAACTTTTATAGAGCAGAACCTAAATACCATAACAATCCATTTTAAAATATGCAAATAAACTCATTAACAACAGATTATATACCATTCCTTTTATCTGTGAACTTATATTTCCATTCCACTCTCCTAAAGTTATATGTTTTAAGCTTGAATGTTTTCTCTCAATTAATCATACTCTGATACAACAAAAATATGTACATACACTGAAACTGAATTATTTTAAGTTTCCTGATTATAAGATTCTAAGTGTCAAGTAATTGCTTGCTGATTTAGTTAACAATGTATTTGGGTTTTGGTAGGTATTATCCTGAATTTGGGCTTCCCAGGTGGTGCCAGAGGTAAAGAACTTGCCTGCCAGCGCAGGAGACTTAAAAGACTCAGGTTTGATCCTTGAGTCAGGAAGGTCCCCTGCAGGAGGGCATGGCAACCCATGGAGAGAGGAGCCCGGCCAGCTACCATCCATAGGGTCACAAAGAGCTGGACACAACTGAAACGACTTAGCAGGCACATCCTGAATTTAGAAATTACTGTAACGGAAACTGATGCCGGGAAAAGACCCTGATGCTGGGAAAGACTGAAGGCGGGAGGAGAAGGGGACGGCAGAGGATGAGACGGTTGGATGGCGTCACCAACTCCATGGACATGAGTTTGAGCAAGCTCTGAGAGCTGGTGATGGACAGGGAAGCCTGGCGTGCTGCGGTTCATGGGGTCGCAAAGAATCGGACATAACTGAGTGACTGAACTGACTGTAAGGGAAACTGACCTGCTTACAATATTGAATATTTTACATCTCTTCATTCTTTTGCTTCATGTGCTAGGTCAGAGGTCAGCAATCTGTGGCCTGTGGGCCAAAACTGGCCTGCTCCCTCCTCTTCTATGGCAGATAAGCTAAGAATGTTTTTCACATCTCTAAAAGTTTGGGGGGAGGGGGGCGGGAAAAAGAAGAATATTTCATGGCACATCAGAATTATATGAAATTCAAATTTCCGTGTCCATGAGTAAAGTTTAAAGCTACACTCATCTGTGTGTACTATCCATAGCAGGGTTTGGTAGCTGTGACACAGACCACGTGTAGTGCTTTCATTGCACTGCACTACTGCTCAAAGAGCAATGCAAACTGCGATGACATGATTATAACCAGACGCATCTCATGGTATTGCCATCTTTTATTTCTTTTTTAAATTGTCAGTGCATTCTTCGTCACATCAAAACAAGAAACAAGAACATCCACAATATCTTTGGTTCAGTTCAGTCGCTCAGTCGTGTCCGACTCTTTGCGACCCCATGAATCGCAGCACGCCAGGCCTCCCTGTCCATCACCAACTCCCGGAGTTCACTCAGACTCACGTCCATCGAGTCAGTGATGCCATCCAGCCATCTCATCCTCTGTCATCCCCTTCTCCTCCTGCCCCCAGTCCCTCCCAGCATCAGAGTCTTTTTCAATGAGTCAACTCTTCGCATGAGGTGGCCAAAGTACTGGAATTTCAGCTTCAGCATCATTCCCTCCAAAGAAATCCCAGGGCTGATCTCCTTCAGAATGGACTGGTTGGATCTCCTTGCAGTCCAAGGGACTCTCAAGAGTCTTCTCCAACACCACAGTTCAAAAGCATCAATTCTTCGGCACTCAGGTTTCTTTATAATCCAACTCTCTCATCCATACCTGACTATTGGAAAAACCATAGTTTTGACTAGATGGAAGTTTGTTGGTAAAATAATGTCTTTGCTTTTGAATATGCTATCTAGGTTGGTCATAACTTTCCTTCCAAGGAGTAAGCGTCTTAATTTCATAGTGGCAGTCACCATCTGTAGTGATTTTGGAGCCCAAAACAATAAAGTCTGACACTGTTTCCACTGTTTCCCCATCTATTTCCCATGAAGTGATGGGACCGATGCCATGATATTAGTTTTCTGAATGTTGAGCTTTAAGCCAACTTTTTCACTCTCCTCTTTCACTTTCATCAAGAGGCTTTTTAGTTCCTCTTCACTTTCTGCCATAAGGGTGGTGTCATCTGCATATCTGAGGTTATTGATATTTCTCCCGGCAATCTTGATTCCAGCTTGTGCTTCTTCCAGCCCAGCATTTCTCATGATGTACTCTGCATATAAGTTAAATAAGTAGGGTGACAATATACAGCCTTAATGTACTCCGTTTCCTATTTGGAACCAGTCTGTTGTTCCATGTCCAGTTCTAACTGTTGCCTCCTGACCTGCATACCGATTTCTCAAGAGGCAGATCAGGTGGTCTGGTATTCCCATCTCTTTCAGAATTTTCCACAGTTTATTGTGATCCACACAGTCAAAGGCTTTGGCATAGTCAATAAAGCAGAATAGATTGTTTTTCTGGAACTCTCTTGCTTTTTCCATGATCCAGCGGATGTTGGCAATTTGATCTCTGGTTCCTCTGCCTTTTCTAAAACTGGCTTGAATATCTGGAAGTTCACGGTTCATGTATTGTTGAAGCCTGGCTTGGAGAATTTTGAGCATTACTTTGCTAGCTTGTGACATGAGTGCAGTCATGCTAATTTGGGCTTTTTTAATGAAATGATGTAGAGACACGATTCTATTGCAGTCCTCTGAAGAGCTTTCATCTTGGGTTGCAGTTGGCTTAATCAATCCCAAATTTGGCAATCTCAGTCCAGGTCTTTTAACCTTTAGCTAGGATGCTTGGAGACTGTGCGGTGCATAATTCAAGGGTTGGCAAGGTTTGAGTAAAGTTTATACACAACTTGGAACTCCTTCATTTTTCCACTGTGGTGGCTGTGCTATACTCTGTCCCTGGGTTCTTCAAGCCAATAAGATGGTAGGTTCTAACAGAGGTTCTCAAGGAGAAGACTCTTGAGAGTCCCTTGGACTGCAAGGAGATCCAACCAGTCTATTCTGAAGGAGATCAGCCTTGGGTGTTCTTTGGAAGGAATGAAATGCTAAAGCTGAAACTCCAGTACTTTGGCGACCTCATGCGAAGAGTTGACTCATTGGAAAAGACTCTGATGCTGGGAGGGATTTGGGGCAGGAGGAGAAGGGGATGACAGAGGGTGAGATGGCTGGATGGCATCACTGACTCGATGGACATGAGTCTGAGTGAACTCCGGGAGTTGGTAATGGACAGGGAGACCTGGCGTGCTGCGATTCATGGGGTCGCAAAGAGTCGGACACGACTGAGCGACTGAACTGAACTGAACTGAACAGAGGTTCAGCTACTTCTCAAGGGACTTGCCCATGAATGTCCGGGAGTCTCCGGTGGAGGTGTGGGTCGGCAGTGGCCTGCTGCAGGGTTGGGGCACTGAGGGCAGCAGTGCTTGGGGCCTTTTGAAGGAGGTCGCCGTTATCTTCATCACCTCCACCATAGTTTGTCCTCAGATCAAACAACAGGGAGGGAACACAGCGCTGCCCATCAACAGAAAATTGGATTAAAGATTTACTGAGCATGGCCCCACCCATCAGAACAAGACCCAGTTTCCCTCTCAGTTTGTCTCCCCATCAGGAAGCTTCCATAAGCCTCTTATCCTTCTCCATCAGAGGGCAGACAGAATGAAAACCACAATCACAGAAAACTAACCAATCTGATCACATGGACCACAGCTTGTCTAACTCAGTGAAACGATGAGCCATGCTGTGTAGGGCCACCCAAGATGGATGGGTCATGGTGGAGAGTTCTGACTAAACGTGGTCCACTGGGGAAGGGAATAGCAAACCACTTCACTATTCTTGCCTTGAGAGAACCCCATGAACAGTATGAAAATGCAAAAAGATAGGACACTGAAAGATGAACTCCCCAGGTTGGTAGGTGCACAATATGCAACTGGAGGTCAGTGGAGAAAAATAACACCAGAAAGAATGAAGAGACGGAGCCAAAGCAAAACAACACCCAGTTGTGGTATGCCTGGTGTTGGAAGTAAAGTCCGATACTGTAAAGAGCAATATTGCATATGAACCTGGAATGTTAGGTCCATGAATCAAGGCAAATTGGAAGTGGTCAAACAGGAGATGGCAAGAGTGAACGTCGACATTCTAGGAATCAGAGAACTAAAATGGACTCAGTTCAGTTCAATTCAGTTCAGTCACTCAGTCGTGTCCGACTCTTTGTGATCCCATGAATCACAGCACGCTAGGCCTCCCTGTCCATCACCAACTCCCGGAGCTCACTCAGACTCACGTCCATTGAGTCAGTGATGCCATCCAGCCATCTCATCCTCTGTCGTCCCCTTCTCCTCTTGCCCCCAACCCCTCCCAGCATCAGAGTCTTTTCCAATGAGTCAACTCTTCACATGAGGTGGCCAAAGTACTGGAGTTTCAGCTTTAGCATCGTTCCTTCCAAAAAATGGACTGGAATGGGTGAATTTAACTCAGATGACCATTATGTCTACTACTGTGGGCAAGAATCCCTTAGAAGAAATGGAGTAGCCATCAGAGTCAACAACAGAGTCCAAAATGCAGTACTCGGATGCAATCTCAAAAGTGACAGAATGATCTCTGTTCATTGCTAAGGCAAACCATTCAGTATCACAGTACTCCAAGTCTATGTCCAACCAGTTATGCTGAAGAAGCTGAAGTTGAACAGTTCTATGAGGACCTTCAAGACCTTCTAGAACTAACACCCAAAAAAGCTGTCCTTTTCATTATAGGGGAATGGAATGCAAAGGTAGTAAGGCAAGAAATGCCTGGAGTAACAGGCAAATTTGGCCTTGAAGTACAGAATGAAGCAGGGCAAAGTCTAACAGAATTTTGCAAAGAGAACGCACTGGTTTTAGCAAACATGCTCTTCCAACAACACAAGAGAAGATTCCACACATGGACATCACCAGATAGTCAACACGGAAATCAGATTGATTATATTCTTTGCAGTCAAAGATGGACAAGCTCTATACAGTTAGCAAAAACAGACCAGGAGCTGACTGCAGCTCAGATCATGAACTCCTTATTGCCAAATTCAGACTTAAATTGAAAAAAATATGGAAAACCCCTAGACCATTCAGGTATGACCTAAATCAAATCCCTTACAATTATACAGTGGAAGTGACAAATAGATTCAAGAGATTACATCTCATAGACAGAGTGCCTGAAGAACTATGGAGGAATGTTCATGACATTGTACAGGAGGCGGTGATCAAGACCATCCCCAAGAAAAAGAAATGCAAAAATGCTTGTCTGAGGAGGCTTACAAATAGGTGAAAAAAAGAAGAAGAAAAAGGCAAAGGAGAAAGAGAAAGATATACCCATCTAAATGCAGAGTTCCAAAGAATAGCATGGAGAGATAAGAAAGCCTTCCTCAGCGATCAATGCAAACCAACAGAGGAAAACAATAGCATGAAAAGACTAGAGTTCTATTCAAGAAAATTAGAGATACCAAGGGAATATTTCATGCAAAGATGGGCATAATAAAGGACAGAAATGGTATGGACCTAAGAGAAACAGAAGATATTAAGAGGAGGTGGCAAGAATACACAGAACTATACAAAAAAAGATATTCATGACCCAGATAACCACTATGGTGTGATCACTCACCGAGAGCCAGTCATCCTGGAATGCAAGCAAAGTCAACTGGGCCTTAGGAAGCACCACTACAAACAAAGCTAGTGAAGGCAATGGAATTCCAGTGGAGCTGTTTCAAATCCAAAAAGATGAAGCTATGAAACTGCTGCACTCAATATGCCAGCAAATTTGGAAAACTGAGCGGTGGCCACAGGACTGGAAACAATCAGTTTTCATTCCAATCTCAAAGAAAAGCAATGCCAAAGAATGCTCAAACTATCACACAATTGCACTCATCTCACACGCTAGCAAAGTAATGCTCAAAAGTCTTCAAGCCAGGCATCAACAGTACAGGAACCGTGAACTTCCAACTGTTCAAGCTGGATTTAGAAAAGACAGAGGAACCAGAGATCAAATTGCCAACATCTGTTGGATCATCAAAAAAGCAAGAGAGTTCCAGAAAAACATCTACTTCTGCTTTATTGACTATGCTAAAGCCTTTGACTGTGTGGATCACCACAAACTTTGGAAAATACTTAAAGAGATGGGAACACCAGACTACATGATCTGCCTCCTTAGAAATCTGTCTGCAGGTCAAGAATCAACAGTTAGAACTGGACATGGAACAACAGACTGATTCCAAATCAGGAAAGGAGTATGTCAAGGATTTTTCTCGTCACCCTGCTTATTTAACTTATATGCATTGTACATCATGAGAAATGCTGGACTGGATGAAGCACAAGCTGGAATCAAGATTGCCGGGAGAAATATCAATAACCTCAGGTATGCAGATGACACCACCCTTATGGCAGAAAGTGAAGAAGAAGAGTCGGACATGACTGAGTGACTGAGCTGAACTGGACCTGAGGGCAGCCACCATTAGTCCCTTAAGTTCAGTTCAGTTGAGTTGCTCAGTCATGTCCAACTCTTTGCGACCCCATGGACTGCAGTATGCCAGCTTCCCTGTCCTTCACTATCTCCTGGAGTTTGCTCAAACTCATGTCCATCGAGTCAGTGATGCCATCCAATCATCTCAGCCCTCTGTCGTCCCCTTCTCCTCCTGCCCTCAATCTTTCCCAGCATCAGTCTTTTCAAATGAGTCAGCTCTTCGCATGAGGCAGCCAAGGTACTGGAGTTTCAGCTTCAACATCAGTCCTTCCAATGAATACCCAGGACTGATCTCCTTTAGGATGGACTGGTTGGATCTCCTTGCATTCCAAGGGACTCTCAAGAGTCTTCTCCAACACCACAGTTCAAAAGCATCAATTCTTCGGCACTCAGGTTTCTTTATAATCCAACTCTCTCATCCATACCTGACTATTGGAAAAACCATAGTTTTGACTAGATGGAAGTTTGTTGGTAAAATAATGTCTTTGCTTTTGAATATGCTATCTAGGTTGGTCATAACTTTCCTTCCAAGGAGTAAGCGTCTTAATTTCATAGTGGCAGTCACCATCTGTAGTGATTTTGGAGCCCAAAACAATAAAGTCTGACACTGTTTCCACTGTTTCCCCATCTATTTCCCATGAAGTGATGGGACCGATGCCATGATATTAGTTTTCTGAATGTTGAGCTTTAAGCCAACTTTTTCACTCTCCACTTTCACTTTCATCAAGAGGCTTTTTAGTTCCTCTTCACTTTCTGCCATAACGGTGGTGTCATCTGCATACCTGAGGTTATTGATATTTCTCCCGGCAATCTTGATTCCAGCTTGTGCTTCTTCCAGCCCAGCATTTCTCATAATGTACTCTGCACATAAGTTAAACAAGCAGGGTGACAATATACAGCCTTGACGTACTCCTTTTCCTATTTGGAACCAGTCTGTTGTTCCATGTCCAGTTCTAACTGTTGCTTCCTGACCTGCATATAGCTATTCTAAATTATTCCAAAACCCTAAGCTCAGCAAATTTCTTTTGCCATAAACCTTTCCCTCACAAATAGGTCTCAGATAACAATCCTTCCTATGGCCTCAAGCTGCGGCCTACTGTGCTATCCTGGAACACTCTTTGTAAGGATCCTTGAACATATGTCAATGGTTACTTTATAGATTATTTTCTGGGCACAACTGCAGAAGGCTTTGTGCTTTTTCATGCTTCTCTCAAGCAGCTTAACATTCTTTCCAACCAACTCAACCAAAGAAAGGAAAGAACAAGTCAGAATCACAAGGCCTAACTCCCTCATCCTGGGGCCATGCCTGCGAGATGAGGAGGGGGGGTTGGGACCGTGCCTCCATTTTGTCAGTAATGCCTAATGTGGCTCCCAACAGCTGCAGTCACCATCTGCAGTGATTGTGGAGCCCAAAAAAATAAAGTCTCCCACTGTTTCCATTGTTTCCCCATCTATTTGCTATGAGGTAATGGGACCGGATGCCATGACCTTAGTTTTCTGAATGTTGAGTTTTAAGCCAACATTTTCACTCTCCACTTTCACTTTCATCAAGAGGCTCTTTAGTTCTTCTTCACTTTCTGCTGTAAGGGTGATGTCATCTGTGTTTCTGAGGTTATTGATATTTCTCCCAGCAATCTTGATTCCAGCTTGTGCTTCATCCAGTCCAGCATTTCTCATGATGTACAATGCATATAAGTTAAATAAGCAGGGTGACAAGAAAAATCCTTGACATACTCCTTTCCTGATTTGGAATCAGTCTGTTGTTCCATGTCCAGTTCTAACTGTTGATTCTTGACCTGCAGACAGATTTCTAAGGAGGCAGGTCAGGTGGTCTGGTATTCCCATCTCTTTAAGTATTTTCCAAAGTTTGTTGTGATCCACACAGTCAAAGGCTTTGGCATAGTCAATAAAGCAGAAGTAGATGTTTTTCTGGAACTCTCTTGCTTTTTCCATGATCCAGTGGATGTTGGCAATTTGATCTCTGGTTCCTCTGCCTTTTCTAAATCCATCTGAACATTTGGAAGTTCACAGTTCATGTACTGTTGAAGAACAGTATTCTCCTGGCTTGGAGAACTTTGAGCATTACTTTGCTAGTGTGTGAGATGAGTGCAATTGTGCGGTAGTTTGAGCATTCTTTGGCATTGCCTCTCTTTGGGATTGGAATGAAAACTGACCTTTTCCAGTCCTGTGGCCACTGCTGAGTTTTCCAAATTTGCTGGCATATTGAGTGCAGCACTTTCACAGCATCATCTTTCAGGATTTGAAATAGCTCCATTGGAATTCCATCACCTCCACTAGCTTTGTTCGTAGTGATGGTTCCTAAGGCCCACTTGACTTAATGTTCCAGGATGTCTGGCTCTAGGTGAGTGATCACACCATCATGATTATCTAGGTCATGAAGATCTTTTTTGTACAGTTCTTCTGTGTATTCTTGCCACCTCTTCTTAATATCTTCTGCTTCTGTTAGGTCCATACCATTTCTGTCCTTTATTGAGCCCATCTTTGCATGAAATGTTCCCTTGGTATCTCTAATTTTCTTGAAGAGATTTCTAGTCTTTTCTTTCTCTTGTTTTCCTCTATTTCTTTGCATTGATCACTGAGGAAGGCTTTCTTATCTCTCCATGCTATTCTTTGGAACTCTGCATTCGAATGGGTATGCCTTTCTTTTTCTCCTTTGCCTTTAGCCCTCAGGTTAAAACTAAAAAATCAGGACCCTTACCCAATGTCCTTCCTTTCTTCTGAGGATCACCTTCTCTTCCAATCTCTAGTGACTTCAGATAGTTTTTTTTAAAATACATGTTTTGTCTAGAGCTCATAATTTTATTTTCAGAATAGTTATCTAGGAGGAAATACTTGGTTATTTCCGAAAGCAGAACCACTGCCAAAGTTTTTGCTTTTTGTTTTTGATAATTTGTATTGGTTTCAGAAGTTCTTTTCTTATCTCATTTACTAAGAGTTTTTATAATGAATTCATGTTGAATTATCAAATGTCTCTTCTTATCTGTTCTTACCTACCCTACCCATGATCTCCTGAGGGAATCATTGGCTTCAGGTGACCCTAAAGTCCTCTTTTAACTCCTGCCTCAGCCACCCTGGTTGTTGTGTTTCCCAGGAAGATAGTTAAGAGGAAAAACGAACTTGCCGTTTTTGAGAAATTCCTCAAAATTAGTTGTTGAATGTTGGTACGCCTTCTTGTGTACCTGCTTGATTTATTCTGGATCATACAGATTTATTCTTTTGGGGATAATCTGTCAGGTCATTAGATTTTGGAAAGCAGATGGAAAATGTTCACTATTTGAGCCGTAAGTCAGTACGTATCATTATTCTCCCCATTACAAAGCTGAAGAAGTGGAGGGTCATGTGCTCTTGGCACACAGAACGTGGCAGAGCCAAGATTTGAGCTTAGATCTTCCTGGAGCCACAGTGTGGATGTATAATGGGATACAAATGGGAAGTTAATGAGAAGCAAGATTGGAAAAGCTAGGGGGGGCATATTAGTCAGGGCCTCGAATGCCAAGAGATAGAGTTCTAGTATTTCATAAAACCACTTACTGAACACGAAAGGCTGAGCTGTAAGATACAAAGATGAATAACACACACAGCGTACCTGAGCCCGGGTTCCCACTCTCGGAATTATAAACATGTAAAGAGATGGTGTAACAAATGCTATCGTGACAACATTT
The DNA here is from genome assembly GCF_029378745.1 of Bos indicus. Taxonomy (NCBI): domain Eukaryota; kingdom Metazoa; phylum Chordata; class Mammalia; order Artiodactyla; family Bovidae; genus Bos; species Bos indicus. The sequence continues at coordinate 110,305,173 of NC_091767.1, read as the reverse complement.
GCTGAATGCGTGTGTGCTCAGTCACGTCTGACTTTTTGTGATCCTATGGACTGTAATCCACCAAGCAGCAACTGGTATGCATGTTTTAGAAAGTCTGAAATGAACTTTCTCTACCGCCTTAGAATATGAGGGATTATTTGACAGGTACCGGGGAGAATTTGTGTCCAGACGAACATAGTCAGGGCGTGCTTTCCTTATCATAAAGTGTTTTGAAATCATTGTTCACTGGTGATATTTCAGTTCTGTGTTAAAATGCATCCTGTGGAGGGGATCTGTTCATCAGGAACCCCAGTCACTGACTCTCAGGGGAGAAGATTCTCCAAGTGTGTGCTCCAGAAAATCGAGGGTTCCTCCAACCACTTGGTCACCTTCACTGTGCTTCCTCTGGAAGTCGGCCTCCACAACCTCAGCTTCTCACTGGAGACTTCGGTTGGAAATGAAATCTTAGTAAAAACACTACGAGTGGTGGTAAGAAAAATATGCTTTTTAAAAATTCTTTCATAAATACTTTTTTCTTTCTGGAAAAAGAAGTTATCAGCAACTCATGTTTAAGTGATTCAGAAAGAGAGACAGAAAGAGAAAATGATAACACAAACATAATAAAATGTTAACATGTGGGGGAATCTGGGTGGAGGCTATCTCAGATATTTTTAGACTGCTCTTGTAACTTTTAAGTCTGAAATTATGTTTTTAAAATTTAAATAAAACAATGATACTTGCTCACTGTAGAAAGCATGAAATACCAAAAAACTATAGAGAGGAAAATTAAAATCACCAATAACCCCTACAACCAGAAACATCCAATTTTAACATTTTGGTATTTCATTTTTTGAAGTATTTTTTCCCCCAACGCTTTTGGAAAATGTTTTGAAATCTGTGCCAGACATTATGCTAAGTACTGGAGCTACAGCAATAACTAAGACAGGACTTACGAACTTATAGTTTAGAATTTATAGTCAAAATTTTCCATTTTGTAAATGAGTAAACAGGTTAAAAAGGGGGAAGAAAACTATCATTTCTTAAATGCCATCATTCTTAAATGCTATTAAGTCACATGTTTTCATGTTATTCTTGACAAGAATCTTAACGACACAACTGGGCCTTCCTAGGTCTTCATTCTCGGAGTTCTGTTTTCAGTCGTGAAATTCACTTCAGTGAGCATACATCAACTTATTTTGTGCAAGGCATGTTCTGCGTTCTGTGCATTTTGCATGGTGTTCCATGCACAGATCCTGGAGCCACACTGCCTGAGCTTGAATCCTGGCTCCACTACCCCCTAGCAGTGTGACACCGGATAAGTTTCTTGATCTCTCTGGTTGTCAATTTCCTCATATGTCATATGGGAGTAATAATAGCACTTACTTCATAGAGTATTTTTGAGGTTAGATGAGCTAATACATACAGAGCACTTAGATCAGTTACCTGACACATATAATAACTTCTATTTCAGTGTTTGCTCTGATTATCATGCACATAGCCAGAAACTTTGGTTCCCGGATGTATGCATATAAGTATTAAAGCATATTTTGCCTTGTCCAAAACATCCAATAAATAAAAAAAAATTTTAATTGGAAAAATAGTCACGTTGACCCAAGCATTCAAGTCGTATATGTTTAGTTCTGTTCTTAACTGGATGTTTTTTGCCTTTATTTTAGCCAGAAGGTGTCAAAAGGGAAAGCTATGCTGGTGTTACTCTGGATCCACAGGGTGTCTATGGTAGGCAAGATGGTTTTGTATTTTATATGTTGTCTTTTGCTCAAGAGAGATGTGTGACCTGAAACATGATTTTTAAAATGTTAAATGTCCAGAATCAGAAGTGTCCCCTTCTTGGTTTGCTGTCATTTCTGGCAGCCGTGCTAGAATCTGGATGGATTTAGAACAAAGGAAAACCCCATTGGTTGCGGTTTTGGTTTGTTTTTGGCCGCACTTGGCTGGGTTTGGAGAGCTTACTTCCCAGACTAGGGATCAAACCCAGGCAGTGAGAGTACCGACCCCCAACCACTGGACTGCCAGGGAATTCCCCAAATAACCCCGTTAGTTTTAAACGCAAAACATTGAAATAGTAACAGCAGCCTGACATCCCTTATACATCAGTCATTTTATCCTTCATGATGATATTTTCTTATAGAACCATCAATCTAAAGAACACCCAAGAAAAAGTCATTTACGTTCTTAAATTTAACATGCTTATTTGAAAACACAGTAATGCTGATTACTTAACAAAGCCATTCCTCATTGTTCCTGCTTCCTTGCTTTCCCTCCAACTAAGATATTCTAAATGAAAGTTAGAACTGTGCAGGCATTTGAGCACTTAATCAAAGCCTAAATACACAGGTATTTATGAAATTTAGAATGTTCTCAGTTAACAGTTCTTTTCACCAAAAAAGACAGACTGCTGTAGTTCTTAATAAATGGTTAAAATTTGCCTATTATTGCATTGTATCATTTTTCTTTTCTTTCAGGGATACAGCAATAGGGAAAAAAAGTTTGTTTGTTTGTTTGTTTTAAATAAATCCAGACCACTATACTTAGAGTGATATTTCCTCTGTCAAAGCAAAGAATTAATATTTACATTTCAAATCAGCCCAAATTGAATAAGGATGACTTCATGCAAACTTTTCTCTGATTTTATCTCCACACAAATTTCCTTCCACCCTGTGAAGGATCTATGGGGAGAGTTGCTGGTGGGGAGGGGGCGGTTGGGAGCGGATTTCTCTCCACACCAGCCTCCTCTGGGAGAATGGAAGGTTAGAGGAGCTCTCTGAGGCCAGATCGCCAGGGACCTGCTGCCTTAGGGCCGTGCCCCGAACATTCTGAGGCTCTGGCCTCATGTGGTCACGTCACACCTCAGAGCCAATGCTTCCTTTATCTTCTTTTCCTCTTCACCCTTAAGCCTACCACACTCACGTTACTGCAAACAGCTTTCCAAAGCAGCCCTGCCTTACCCATCCTAGGTGTGAACCTGAGGACCACAAGATGGCAGCGATCTTTTATCTGGGAGTAGATCTCTCCATCAAAAATCTTGGTTAAAAAAAGAATCTATGCTTCTTTCCAATCTCGTCATGTGACTTTTTTCCCTTGTTATTTTAGACAACTTGGATTCACGCACCTTTTATTACTTTCCAGAGTGCTAAAAAGGGTAAAGATGACTATCAGTTCTTTCCAGTTTATTTCAAAGATTTTATTAAACACTTCTAATCTGTATATACTGGAGTTGGTATACCAGTATGATACCTTATGGGCTTCCCTGGTGGCTCAGCAGTGAAGAATTCACGTGCAATACAGGAGATACAGGAGACGTGGATTCATTCCCTGGGTTGGGAAGATCCCCTGGAGAAGAGCACGGCAGCCCACTCCAGCACTCTCGCCTGGAGAATCCCGGGGCAGAGGAACCTGGTGGGCTACAGTCCACAGGGCTGCACAGATGCAACTGAACAAGACACAAGTCGCCCGACCAGGGTGACTGAGCACACATGCGCACATGATACTTTAGAGAGGTTGTTTTTTTTTTAAAGGCTAAAAAAACTTTGGAAAAGTAAACAGACAATAATGGTCAAGGAAATCTGAGGAAAATACCAATGAGAGAGAATGAGGCATCAAAACAAATTGCAAAGTAGTAGAAATTAAAATTATGTGACATCAGCTTAAAAAGAGACTAAACACAGAAACTCATAACACAAGACTAGCCTAGCCTTTGGTTCCTGCTTTCTCTGCCTGACAAGCTTTCTCCCCAATTCTTACCTTGGGTGCAAAGAGTTCAGCTCTTCAGCCCCCTCAGTCCCAGCACGTTGTCACCATCAGTCTGGACAGGGCCCTCCCGTGCTTTATTTCCTCATTCCTGACCCCCGCAACCACTTCCCTTTCTTCACATGCCCCCACTCTGATATGCTTGGTATATGTCTTTGAGTAAGGAAGTAAGGTTATTTCGTGTGTGTTTGGTTTTTTTCAACATATGAAAGGTGGTGTGCTATAGATCCTGTTCTAGTTACGTTTTTAAACTCAGTACTTTGTTTTAAACTAGTATTTCTATTGCTATGCATACATTTGATTCACTGCTTCTTACACAGTATTTCAGAGTATATTCTGTTACCAAACTCAAGTTCAGCTGCTTGCTGCTCAAAAGGCAATATTTTGAGAGGCAAATGTCAACAGAAAGGAAAGATGTTTTAATCAGAAAAGCTGGCAATCTGGCAAGAAAGTATACTCATGCCTGAAAGACCAACTCCAAAGATTCTGCTCAGCTATGACAGTTTTTTGGGCTTCATAGATGGCTCAGTGGTAAAGAATCCATCTGCAGTGCAAGAGATGCAGGTTCGATCCCTGGGATGGGAAGATTCCCTGGAGAAGGAAATGGCAACCCACTCCAGTATTCTTTCCTGGAAAATCTCATGGGACAGAGGAGCCTGGTGGGCTACAGTCCACGGAGTCTCAAAAGAGTCAGAGTCAGACACAACTTACCTACTAAAAAATGGCAGTTTTTAAAGGAGAAGGGGGCAGAGTGTCAGTGAATCATGGAGGCAGGAGGTTGAGTTCTGCATCATTCTCCACTGTATGCAGACTGGCTGACTCTTTCTGGAGATGTTATCTTGCCCACATCATTTGTCTAGGTGTAGAAAGCTAGTCATTCTTTAAAAAAAAAAAAAATTTGTTTCATATTGGAGTATAATTGATTAACAATGTTGTGTCAGTTTCAAGTGTACAGCAAAGGGATTCAGTGACACATATATATGTATCCTTTTCAAATTATTTTCCCATTTAGGTTATTACAGAATATTGAGTGGAGTTCCCTGTGGAGCTGGTCATTCTCTAAACTGCTTAATTCTTCATTCTTGGTTCTTTTTATCCACAGGTTAGGCAAGAATCAATAGGTTAGGCAAGGCATGGTGTGCATTTCAGTTCAGTTCAGTCGCTCAGTCGTGTCCAACTCTGCAATCCCATGAATTGCAGCATGCCAGGCCTCCCTGTCCATCACCAACTCATTTAGGAAAGCACAATTTAGCAGTTAGGTTAAGCAGCCTAGTGATGTCATTCCTATAGTTGTTAATAGGTTCCTTTAAAGTTAGAGGGGGACACAAATGGGCAAACAGGAAAGGGGCATAAGAACTGCTGTCAATTCCCTATTGTCAAATATCATTCCATTTCTATGGGATCAGGGGTGACGGCCCATCTTCTGTAATTTCTCCATGCTGACACAGAGCACCGTATTCTCAGAGTGAAATATGTCAACATGAGTCTGTAGCATCTCTGATGACAATCTTAGTTGCCTGCTTACATATATGGGCAGAGCAAGCTACAGTTATCTTGATGCCCACAAGATATAGTTTATTATGAACAATAATGTTAATCCCATTCTCTTGAAGCCAGATCTTGGAATTGTGCTAGCCAGACATTCAAGACTGCTCAAGATGGAGCCGCTTAGGTAATGGCTACAATCTGGCCATCACACAGTTTTTTACCCTCTGGTCCTAGTCACAGTATCTGTAAAACAGTTCAGGAACGTGCATCAGACACTTAGTCTGTGACCATTGTCTTAATCATCAACTACTCTTTTGTACTTGGTTGGGAGCGGGGGTCTGCAGGGCTCTGCTTGGTTCTGATTCCACCACCACTTTGCTCATCCACCTCCTGCTGACAGATTCCCCACCACCATCAACAGTGCTGCAGTGAACATCCTTTTTCATCCCTCTTTACAGATCTGTGTGAGCATTTATCTGGTCTGTTTCTCAGAGTTGAACTGCTGGGTCAAAGGGCATATGCATATAGAATATCATTTCCTTCTGTCACACTGCTCCTCAGAATGGCTCTACTATTTACACCTCCACCAGCACTGCATGAAGATTCTTTTCATTCCACGCCCACTCACCTCTAAAATGTGTCACTTTTGAGGGGCATAAAGCAGTAGCTCATTATTGTTTAATCTATAACTCTTCTGAATACGATGATATCTAAACATCTATTCAAATGCTTGCTGGCCACTTGGGCTTCCCATCTGTGAATCACCTATTCCTATCTTTTGCATTTTCTCTATTTTCCACTCGGGTTTTCCCATCTTTTTCTGGTTGGTTTTTGTCTCCAGTGTACTTCTTTGAGCAGTAACGAACTTCAGTGGGTTTTGAACAGGAATCCTTTATTCTGATATAGTCAGATTCATTATAATTTCACTTTACAGTCATATATCTTAGCTCACAAGAACACTGTTGTGTATTTTGTCCCCTTGGCTTTACAGATTTAACTTTTACATGTTTTAATCTCTCTGGAATCTGCCTTTATATGTGATGCCTTGATGGATCTTTTTTATGACCTCTGACAGGAGTAAAATTGACTTCCCTAATATTTAGTTTTCTCTTCTGTGCCTTTTCCATTTGGTAGAAGAGTTGCTAACGAGAACTGAAATAGTCAAGGGCAGATATCAATGGAAAAAAATCGTGGAGAATCAAATCTAAATAATCTCAAACAAGCTACTGTCATAAGTACTGTAAAAGGAGCACAAACTCTTTGCCAGGCTCTTTGTTCTTATTATTTTTATCTTCACAAAAACCCTTTGAGGAAAATATTATTATTTCTGTTTCACTGGTGAGCAAGCCAAGGCATAGCAAGGTTCTGTCTTGCCCAGTGTCACATTCTGGAATGAGCTCTTTGTGAACTCAATGCTCTTTCAACCACAATGAGATACTCGCAAATGCCCCTCACTCAGTGTTACTTTAACATTATATCCTTGGCATTTATCAAAGGTTAAAACTTACCTGAAGAACATTCCTGTTCTTGTCTCTTTCGCCAGGCGGTTTGGCTATTAAATTGTAAAATGTCGCTTTATTTTCTTTAGCATCTGCCATGTCCGAGGGACTAAGTGCTTGGGACTATAGCATTCAAGACGGTTCCAGCCCTCAAACTGCTTTCTTAGCAGGACAAGTGGAGAAGTCTCTTTGCAGTGACTACTACGGGCTCTGCAGTAAAACCTCCTGAGTTCAGATGCAGCTTCATCTGTGCTAGCTCTGTGACCTTGAGCAACTTGCTTTCTAAGCCTCATTTTCTCATCTACAAAATTCAAAGAATAAGAATAGACCCAGTACACAGGGTTGCTGTGAGGATCCATTATAAAAAGCACACAAAGAGCTCAGTTGTGTGCTTGGTTCTCTATCAGTAGGATGATAAATACTACCATTTCTATGAGATAAGCCACTGATTGCAGTAGAAAATGCTCTGACACAGGCATGCTTAAACTTGGGGGCTTCCCTGGTGGCTCAGACAGTAGAGAATCTGCCTGCAACATAGGAGACTGGGATTTGATCCCTGGCTCAGGAAGATCCCCTGGAGAATGGAATGGCTACCCACTCCAGTATTCTTTCTTTTTTTTTAATTTATTTTTTTAAATTGAAGGATAATTGCTTTACAGCATTTTGTTGTTTTATGTCAAACCTCAACATGAATCAGCCATAGGTATTGCCTGGGAAATCCCACAGACAGAGGAGCCTGGAGGGCTACAGTCCATAGGGTCGCAAAGAGTCAGACACGACAGAAGCGACTAAAAAAAGAAAATTGTACAGAGAGAAAAAGTGTCTAAGTTAGATGGAGAGGAAAAGGTGGAAAGGATTTCAGGGCATGCTTCCCAATGGAGTTAATCTTCACATTTCCTTGACTAAGGATTATATGTTAGTTATTTTTAGATTTCAGTTCCGAGAACAATTTTCTCTCTTTGGACAAAATGGCATGCTCCCTCTTACTGGTGAAAAAGATTTACATAACCTATTTATTTCCTATCCTGTAATGACCAGGAAGTTTGAAGTCAACTTTAATGCTTTATTTAATGAGATTATGTAAGCCTAGGGTTTGATCAAAATCTTTGATTATTTTTAACTTCCCTTTTAAATTTTAATACTGTGATTATAAAAGAGTCTTTTTTTTTTTTTTTTTTCAGGCATCATTAGCAGGCGAAAGGAGTTCCCATACAGGATACCATTAAATATGGTCCCCAAAACAAAAGTCAAAAGAACTGTGAGTATAAAAGGTAAATTAACCAGTGCCATTTTTATTTCTTATTTCACTGTGTTTCAAACAAAAGTCAAGTATTCTCATGACTTTCCCATTTCTCCTCTTCTCTACTCAGTTGCATATCCAACGGGGGCTCTGGGAGTGCCCTGTTCCTGCCCTCACCTTCACTTCCCCAAGCTCACTTTCAGCTCTCTTCTTCCAGGGGCTTGATTTCATGGAGATTCATGCTCCCATGATGGAGGGGGGAGCTGTCACTGGCCCAAAGACTTCTCTAACATGAGAGTGCAGCTGCGTCCAGATTTAAAGGACTTTCTATGATCCAAGTGGGCAGTCTTAGTCCAGAAACAGTTGCATGCCCTGCAAATGGCCCCAGGAAAGCAGCTCTGGGGCCATTTGTAGCACTGGTGTTTTTAGTGGGCTTTATCCCTGGCCTCCAGCCTTTAAAAATTCAAGGACTTATCATCACAAGAATAGAATGTCCTGACTACATTTTATCTCAGATAAAAGCTTGGAATCACAGAATGTTAGTACTGGAAAGGACCTTTCTAAGCATGCCCCACCCTGTTGTTGGATATATAAGAGAGTGGTTTTCCCAGGTCTCACGATGAGATATAGACAGAGCCCTCATGGCATTCACAGAGCGTTCACAGTTCAGACTCTTGGCTTTGCACTGGGGAAGTGATTGATTCATAGGGTTTATGATATCTAAAGCTATCACGTTGAAAGTGAAAGTGAAGTCGCTCAGTCGTGTCCGACTCTTTGCAACCCATGGACTCTAGCCCACCAAGCTCCTCCGTCCATGGGATTCTCCAGGCAACAATACTGGAGTGGGTTGCCATTTCCTTCTCCAGGGGATCTCCCCGACCCAGGGATCGAACCCAGGTCTCCCACATTGCAGGCAGGCGCTTTAACCTCTGCGCCACCAGGGAAGCCCTTAAATACAAGAATCAGAGATTTCAAGGGAGGAAAGGAAGCCAGGTTGAAAGAAGAAGCGGGAGGAAGCAGGAAAGGGAGGCGAAAGGGGTGGCCTTATCACTTTGAATGGCAACTAACTTGCCTTTTCCAGTAGGCTATAATCCGGCCACTGTATTACATACACCATCTTACCTCCATGTCACGGTGGTATGTTTAGGCCTGGTGTTTCTTTAAATACAACTGTCTAATCAGATATTTTTCCCTCTCCCCAGTTCTGAGAAGAAATTCAACTGCTTAGATTAAAAAGGAAAGAATAAGGACGGTTGCTCTTATCGCCACTGAAAATGTACCCTTACTCAGAAGCTGGTAAAAGCTGAGCGTATCTACTTTGATTTTTTGTTTGTGTGCTTGTTTGTTTCAGGACTGCTTATAGGCGAGATCATGTCTGCAGTCCTGAGTCAGGAAGGCATTGATAGTCTTACCCGCCTCCCCAAAGGCAACGCAGAGGCGGAGCTGATGAGCGTGGTCCCAGTGTTCTATGTTTATCACTACCTGGAGGCGGGACATAATTGGGACATCTTTTCTACGAACTCATTAACTCAAAAACAGAACCTGAAGACAAAATTAAAAGAAGGTAAAAGAAAATCTGTTTCACATATTGTACATTAAAATCTTGTGATTTTTTTAAGCTAAAATTTGATTAAACTAATATTTAAGTTATGAATTACACAAAACCTTAGTTGTAAAAACACTTCCGCCAAAAAAAAAACAAAAAACCATGAGGCGGACTCTGTTACACAAATAAATACCGTTTGCTGCAGCGTTTTGGCTTAACTTACTGAAACGCCTGGATGCGAGACAAGACACCTGGATTCCAAACTCTGCAGAGCACTTCCTTCCTTCTTGAATGAGCTCAGAATGTTCTGCTTGATAATTCCCAGCTCAAGCGATGCATATACCTCCTTTGAGAAGCTCAGTGTTGGCCACAAAGCATACGTTGGCTGCCCAACACCGGAGGAAGCTTACCTTTCCCAGGGGCTCATACTGCGCTGAGTAGAGCCGGGGGTCACTGAAGCTCTGTGTTCTTTTCCTGCTGCCTCTTAGGGATGGTGAGCATCATGTCCTTCAGAAATGCTGACTATTCCTACAGCATGTGGAAGGGTGGCAGTGCTAGCACTTGGTAAGTGGAACGTTTTGACTTGTGTTTTCACACAGTAGTGGACTAGAGAATAACAACTCTAATGGGCGCTCCGTCCAGCGGCTCAGGCTGAGACGCCTAGTCGTCTTTCACTTGCAAGCCTCATGTGACCCAGCAAATACTTTTGGCTGCACCTGCAAAGTACATCCTGAACCTGACTGCTGTTGCGTTGCTTAGTCACTAGTTCCCATCAGACCCTTTGTGACTCCGTGGACTGTAGCCCTCAGGGCTCCTCTGTCCATGGGATTTCCCAGGCAAGAGTACTGCAGTGGGTTGCCATGTCCTTCTCCAGGGGATCTTTCTGAATCAGGGACTGAACCCGTGTCTCCTGCATTGGCAGGTGGATTCTTTACCTCAGAGCCACCAGGGAAGCCCTGAACTTGACTACTTCTCACTAACACCAACATGCCACCCGGGTCCAAGCCATTCTCATCTCTGACTTGGGTTATGACCGTAGCGGCCTCTGGTCTCTCAGCCTCAACCCTGTCTCCTCTTCAGTCTGTACTCAGCACAGCAGCCAGAGTGAGTCTGTTAGAGCATAAGTGTGGTCACATCACTCAAAACCGTTCGGAAGTGTCCCGTCTTACCCAGGGTAAAACCCAGACTTCTTACTATGATCTACAAGACCCCGCGTGATCTAGTGACACCTCACCTCTCTGACCACGTCCCCCGCTACTCTCTTTCACCCCACCCGAGCCCCACTGGCCTTCTTGCTGTTCCTTGAACCTGCTGACCACGCTTCCACCTCAGAGCCTCTGCACTTACTGTGCCCTGTTCCCTCTCGTCTGGGGAACACTCTCTGCCAGGTGTCAGCGAGGCAGGCTCCCCCCTCTCCCTCAAGCCTTTACCAAGAGTCACCTCCTCAGTGAGGGCTCTAGTAATCATTCTATCTAAAATTACATCCCATTCCAGTACATCATTTACTTTACTTCCTCCTATTCTCCTAAAAATGTATCCCTAACACTCTCCTTATCTCCTTATTGTCTGTCTGGTCACTAGAATGTACGCTCCACAGAGGCAGTTTCAAGTATTCCTGGTGCCTGGTACTGGAGGTGCTGAGCAAGTACTTATTCAGTGGGCACTATACCTTCCAAAGTTCTGATGATCTGAGGGAAAGACAGTCTCAGTCAGTAAATCTGAATTGTTTCTGTTGTTCTATTCAATTGCTAAGTTGTGTCCAGTTCTTTGGGACCCTATGAACTGCAGCACTCCAGGCTTCTCTGTCCTTCACTATCTCCTGGAATTTGCCGAAATTCCTGTCCACCGAGTTGGCGACGCTATCTAATTATCTCATCTTCTGCCGCACCCTTCTCCTTTTGTCTTCAATTTTTCCCAGCATCAGGGTCTTTTCCAGTGAGTTGGCTCTTCATCAGGTGGCTAAAATATTGGAGTTTCAGCTTCAGCATCAGCCCTTCCAATGAACACCCAGGACTGATCTCCTTTAGGATGGACTGGTTGGATCTCCTTGCAGTCCGAGGTACTCTCAAGAGTCTTCTCCAACACCACAGTTCAAAAGCATCAATTCTTTGGTGCTCAGCTTTCTTCACAGTCCAACTCTCACATCCATACATGACTACTGGAAAAACCATAGCCTTGACTAGATGGACCTTTGTTGACAAAGTAATGTCTCTGCTTTTTAATATGCTATCTAGGTTGGTCATAACTTTCCTTCCAAGGAGTAAGTGTCTTTTAATTTCATGGCTGCAGTCACCATCTGCAGTGATTTTCGAGCCCCAAAAAGTAAACTCAGCCACTGCTTCCGCTGTTTCCCCATCTATTTGCCATGAAGTGATGGGACTGGATGCCGTGAGCTTAGTTTTCTGAATGTTGAGCTTTAAGCCAACTTTTTCACTCTCTTCTTTGATTTTCATCAAGACGCTCTTCAGTTCTTCTTCACTTTCTGCCATAAGGGTGGTGTCATCTGCATATCTGAGGTTATTGATATTTCTCCTGGCAATCTTGATTCCAGCTTGTGCTTCATCCAGCCCAGCGTTTCTCATGATGTACTCTGCATATAAGTTAAATAAGCAGGGTGACAAGAAAAAGCCTTGACATACTCCTTTTCCTATTTGGAACCAGTCTGTTGTTCCATGTCCAGTTCTAACTGTTGCTTCCTGACCTGCATACAGATTTCTCAAGAGGCAGGTCAGGTGGTCTGGTATTCCCATCTCTTGAAGAATTTTCTACAGTATGTTTTGATCCACACAGTCAAAGGCTTTGGCATAGTCAATAAAGCAGAAATAGATGTTTTTCTGGAACTCTCTTGCTTTTTCCATGATCCAGCGGATGTTGGCAATTTGATCTCTGGTTCCTCAGCCTTTTCTAAACCCAGCTTGAACATCTGGAAGTTCATGGATCACGTATTGTTGAAGCCTGGCTTGGAGAATTTTGAGCATTACTTAACTAGCATGTGAGATGAGTGCAATTTTGTAGTAGTTTGAGCATTCTTTAGCATTGCTTTTCTTTGAGACTGGAATAAAAACTGACCTTTTCCAGTCCTGTGGCCACTGCTGAGTTTTCCAAATGTGCTGGCATATTGAGTGCAGCACTTTCATAACATCATCTTCTAGGATTTGAAATAGCTCAACTGGAATTCCATCATCTCCACTAGCTTTGTTCGTAGTGATGCTTTCTAAGGCCCACTTGACTTCACATTCCAGGATGTCTGGCTCTAAGTGAGTGATCACACCATCGTGATTATCTGGGTCGTGAAGACCTTTTTTGTACAGTTCTTCTGTGTATTCTTGCCATCTCTTCTTAATATCTTCTGCTTCTGTTAGGTCCATACCATTTCTGTCCTTTATTGTGCCCATCTTTGCATGAAATGTTCCCTTGGTATCTCTAATTTTCTTGAAGAGATCTCTAGTCTTTCCCATTCTGTTGTTTTCCTCTATTTCTTTGCATTGATCGCTGAGGAAGGCTTTATTATCTCTCCATGCTATTCTTTGGAACTCTGCATTAAAGTGGCTGTCTGAGGAGGCTTTACAAATAGCCATGAAAAGAAGAGAAGCAACAAGCAAAGGAGAAGGGGAATTTGAATATAGACAAAGGGGAATTTGAATATAGACCCATTTGAATATAGACAAAGATTTATATATATATATATATATATATATATATATATATATGGCCAACACCTGAATACCCCAAAAAAATTTTTTTAGAAATACAGGGAAGATAAAAAATTAAAGAGAATAATATTCATTTTAAAAAGAAAAAGGAAAACAAAATTTTAAAGTAAGGGAGAGAGTGAAGTGGTCTGAGTCTCGGGGGTTTCTGGCCCCTGGGCTGCTGAGTGAAGGAATCAGAGAGGAGGAGAGGAGGTATAAGAGGCACCTGGGGTCATGAGGTCGATCCCCTTGGACAGTCTCTGCGGGAGTTAGTAGAGACTGAGCTGGTTTGTTTGGGGCAGTGCCAGTCGTCGCTCTGCTCGGGCTTCGTAGAGCGCAGGGGGCGGGAGCTGCTCTCTAGCTGAGGCACGGGGTTTCTCGATGTCGGTGCCCCTCTTGCTGCTGAGCACGGGCCGTAGGGCAGGCGGGCTCAGCAGTCCCGAGGAATGTGGGATCTTCCGGGCCAGGAATTGAACTTGTGTCCCCCGCCATGTCAGGTGGATTCTTAACCACTGGACCACCAGAGAAGTCTCCTGAACTTGTTTTTTGACTAAGTAATCATAATAAATAAAGCTTCCTTGAGAGGTAGCGAGTTCTCCATCAATGGTGTGACTCAAGGGGAAGCGAGATAAACACCCCCACGGGTATTAGGGAAGAGAATTCAGACCTCAGATGGGGATTGAGATCAGATAGCTTGTACAAATTTTACAATCTAGAATTTTATAATTTTGCTCCTCAGTATCTCATGTTTGTGAGTCAGTGCTTTGACTCTATTTGTTTGAACGCTATCCAACGTTAGAGAATAATTTTTGTATCATCAGGCATCAGTTTTCAGCTTGTACGCAGGCTAACAATGCTGCCCTCACAGAAGATGTGTTGCTTACCTTCGGTTGTTTTTGGAGATCTTCCTGATACCTTTCCTGATGTTTTGAAATAGTAACATCTTACTTCAGAATTGCGTGTTTTGAAATGTTTTTCTTTTCAAGAATAAACACTGTATGAACGAAAACACACTGCAGGTTGAAAGCCCAAAGGGCTTCAGTGTCTAAATGTTTATTTATTTGATTTTCATCCCAAAGGTTAACAGCTTTTGCTCTAAGAGTACTTGGACAAATAAGTAAATATGTAGATCAGAACCAAAATTCGATTTGTAATTCTTTATTGTGGCTGCTTGAGAAATGTCAGCTGGAAAATGGATCATTCAAGGAAAATTCCGACTATCAACCTGTGAAGTTACAGGTAAGGAAACCAAATGCACAGATGAACAATACTTGGATTTAAAAGTCTGAGTTGTGTTCTCATTCATTTTTAGAAGGGGAAAATATATGCAATCCTGCAAGAAACTTCTCTTGAGTACAGGCAAAGAATTTGAAAAGTCTTCTCATCCTGTTATTCAGATAATTCAAAATAGGTCAGATGAGTAGGATCGTGGGCATCTGGTGTCACAGGCGTTCGTGGGTCGCAGAGCACAAGCGCTGGAGCTCAGAGGGGTAAACGGGCCCTTTTGTCTACAAACACTCGGTACAAAGTCTGCACTTGAACTTCAAGGCCTTCTCACAGGTCAAGGCTGTAATTTGTTGTTGTGAAAGATGGAAGGGATCCTACGTACACTCTGTTAAAAAGAAGGTTAGAGTCAATTTATTAAGAAGTACAACAAAGTGTTGTTTCATATTGGAATCCACTTACATGTTTAAATTGAAAAATCTCTCCAAAATACTGCTACAGCATCTTCTACTCCTAGAATGTATTTTTTAGGATCCAACAGCTTTCCTTTATTTATTTATTTTGCCTGCCCCAATCCAATCCCTTTCATGTCACAAGCGGCCTTCCTGGCTGACCGGGGTCCCATAATTAGGACCGATTAGGACTCCCACGAGAAGTGAGGGCAGCTGACATCATCTAGGTGCTATTTGAAAAGGAAGATACTACAACAATTTTTTTTTTTTAATCCTACACATCTATCCAGCTGTTCACATCCATTCAACAACCATTCACGGAGCACCTGAAATGTGCTAGGGCCTCTTTGGGGAACCCTGAGGGAGGAAGAGTGGGAAGAATGGATCAGAGAGCACCCGTGCCCCAAAGGAGCTCACACACTGGTAGGGAGAGCAGGGTACAGATACTAACAACTCTAATCAAGATTTAAGTTTATGTGTTCATTTATTTAGTCAATAAATATGTACAGAATGTGTACAAAGTGCTACCTAGTAGGGATATAATAGTGAACAAAACAGGTATGGTCACTGAGGCCATGGCGATTGTTACCATCTAGCAGAAAAGTCAGACCTTAAGTGATTTCACGTGTGTGATTCACACTAAGAAAAGGCCGATACGGTTTCTTTGAAAGCAGGAGCTCTCACTTAGATTGGGGAAGTGAAAAAACGATTTGACCAGGTTCCTAGGAGCTAGGGAGGAGGGAGGCAGGCAGAAGGGTCCAAGTAGTGCAAGCAGCATGCCTGTCCTCTCGAAGTGGAGAGAGGGTGGTCCGTTCAAAGAGCTGGAGCCTAGAGGACTCAGGGGTGAGTGGCACAAGATGAAGCTGGAGAGATGAGTAGAAGGTCATCTCCTGGGAGGTCTTAGACACACTGCCTTGGAACGTCACTGCCCTAAGAGGAGAAAATATGGGAGGACAGAGGAAGAATCGGGCCTTGTAGAGGAGGTGGCCCTTTAACAGGGTCTTGAAGGAGAAGGTGAGCTTGAACGTGGTGAAGGGGTGTGAAGTGGAGCTCCAGGGTGGAGAGGTGGAGGAGAGAGAAGCAAGTGAAAGCATGTGAAACTCAGAGCTTTGAGAAGACGCCAGGGGCCCCGCTGGCCCGCATGAAGGGAGAGAGAGGGAGGGGAGGCCAAAGTGGAGAGTCAAGCCAGGTCATTTCGTTTGAAAGACACCATTTCACTCTCCTTTTAAAACATTGCTTGTTTTTAGGGGACCTTGCCTGTTGAAGCCCGAGAGAAGACTTTGTATCTCACAGCCTTTGCTGTGATTGGCATTAGAAAGGCTTTTGATATATGCCCCTTGGAGGTAAGTGTTTTCTTTCTCCAACACCCATCATCTGTTTCTGTACCATATTCGGGGAACAGAGCGGGGGATAGGGCGGGGGCTTGAAAATAACCTGAACTCCAGAATTTAAGGAGTTCTGAAGCATGATAGGTACTAAAGAGCGTCTAGTCCAACCCACTCATTGACAGCTGAGAAAACCGGGGCCTGTAAGGAAGGTGAATTTAATTGTCGCATGTCACAAGATACTGAATTGTAGACCTGTGATTAGAATAAATGACTTCTGATTGTGATGAGAAGACGACCCCATGTCCCTGGGATCCTACTCTTGCCCCTGCTAACTCTTACTCTACGTATGGGACTGTTCTTTTATTACATGGAATCAGTTCAGTTCAATTCAGTTGCTCAGTTTTGTCCGACTCTTTGCAACCCCATGGACTGCAGCACACCAGACTTCCCTGTCCATCACTAACTCCCAGAGCTTACTCAAACTCATGTCCATTGAGTCAGTGATGCCATCCAACCATCTCATCCTCTGTCGTCCCCTTCTCCTCCTGCCTTCAGTCTTTCCCAGCATCAGGGTCTTTTCCAAGGACTCAGCTCTTGGCATCAGGTGGCCAAAGGATGGACTCACATGGAGTACTGAGCGCTCAAGTGCTCTGGGTCTCAGAACTGCTAAGGACACCCCTGCCGTGCTTTCTGCCTGGGGCTGTGCTGTTCATTTGCTTGGAAGCTGAGGGGAGAAAGGAGAGGATCCACTTAAGTGAATCAACGTAGACGATTCTAAAGATGAACAGAAGTGAGATCCTGATCTGGGAAGTAGATTAGACCTGTCCTTCAAACCAGCTGACAGAACCGAGATGGAAAAACCCAAGGGGACTGGTAGGACTTGAACCACAAAATGAAATCAGTTTTTCGTTTAGTTCAGGAGAATTGTTATATGTGTGTGCCGTTGTTATTGTTTAGTTGCTAAGTCGTGTCTGACTCTTTGTGACCCCATGGACTGTGGCCCACCAGGCTCCTCTGTCCATGGGATTCTCCAGGCAAGAATATTGGAGTGGGTTGCCATTTCCTTCTCCAGGGGACCTTCCTGACCTAGGGGTTGAACCCACATCTCTGCATCAGCAGGTGGATCCTTTAGCACTAAGCCACCAGGGAAGCCCTAAATATATATATATATGCATGCATGCATGCTAAGTCACTTCAGTCGTATCTGACTCCTTGTGACCCTATGGCCTATAGCCTGCCAGGCTCCTCTGTCCATGGCAGGCTATAGGCCATAGGAGAATCCATGGGATTCTCCAGGCAAGAATACTGGAGTGGGTTGCCCTGCCCTCCTCCAGGGGATCTTCATGACCCAGGGATCAAACCTGCATCTCTTACATCTCCTGTGTGTGTATACGCACACACATATATATAAACACATGTGGGGCTTCCCGGTGGCTCAGTGATAGAGAATCTGCTTGCAATGCAGGAGACACAGGAGACATGGGTTCAATTCTCAATCAACAAATAATTCTCAATCAGCAAACACATATGTATACGTGGTGGCACTAGTGACCAGAACCCACCCGCCAATGCAGGAGACGTAAGAGATGCGGGTGTGATCCCTGGGTTGGGAAGATCCCCTGGAGGAGGGCATGGCAGCTCACTCCAGTATTCCCGCCTAGAGAATCCCATGGACAGAGGAGCCTGGCAGGCCATAGTCCATAGGGTTGCAAAGACTCAGACATGACTGAAGCAACTTAGCATGTACATATATATATTCAACAAGACAAAATAATCAACAAGTAACATTGCCAGTACCTGGTGGTATGTGAGTGAGAGACAGATGGAGCTGGCGAGAAGGTGCCAGACGAGGAGTCAGAAATATTGCACCATACTGCCTCCTCATCCACTTATCCAAAATAACTATTTCAGTTGTCTGCAGGCAGAGGCATAGAGATTATTTTCCCAGGAATCCTTAGGATCAAAAAGCACTTTGGCAGCTTGGCTGTTTTTTTGCTGCTGATGGTTTTCTTTAGTAGAACTTCTGAAAATGTGACTCTGTCTCAGCTCTGCTGGATGCAGCAGGATGAAGAAAGCCATGTCTGTACTTGATGCTGCTTCTTCCCAGAGGCCAGGTCTGACATGGGAAGCAGAAACTAAATGGAAAAACCTCTACCGAGGAGGGAGGCTTCAGAAGCAAAAACTTAAACCGATTTGGACAATCTTATTTTCATTTTCCAGGTTACCCTCTGCTCCTTCTCCCAGAAGGACTTGCCTCAGGGAAACACCATCCATTTCCACTAGGTCATTTTCCTTTCTACCCTTCATCTTGCCTGCAACCTGGGGTGGTGCAACCTGGGGGTAGACCCCATCAGTTGGTAGGTCAAATCTTGTCAAAGAAACTTAGGTATCTTCTGCTCTTGTTTCCAGAAAATCAGCACGGCTGTAAGTAAAGCTGACATCTTTCTGCATGAAAATGCCCTCTCATCCCAGAGTGCTTTTACACTGGCCATCGCTGCTTACGCTCTTTCCCTAGGAGATAAAGCACACCCGCAGTTTCGTGCAATTGTCTCTGCTCTGAAGAGGAAAGCTTTCGTCAAAGGTATGACTCGTTTCTGGCATTTGTTCATCAAGTGTCCAATAAGCACATTGTTGAGTCATTCAGTCATGTCTGACTTTTTGTGACCCCATGGACTGTGGCCCACCAGGCTCCTCTGTCCATGGGATTCTCCAGGCAAGAATACTGGAGTGGGTTGCCCTGCCCTCCTCCAGGGGATCTTCATGACCCAGGGATCAAACCTGCATCTCCCCAGGCCTCCCTGTCCTTCACTATCTCCTGGAGCTTGCTCAAACTCATGTCCATTGAGTCAGTAATGCCATCCAACCATTTCATCCTCTGTTGCCTCCTTCTCCTCCTGCCTTCAATCTTTCCCAGCATCAGGGTTTTGTCCAATGAGTCAGTTCTTCACATCAGGTGGCCCAAGTATTGGAGCTTCAGATTTAGCATCAGTCCTTCCAGTGAATATTCAGGGTTGATTTCCTTTAGGATTGACTGGTTTGATCTTCTTTCTGACCAAGGGGCTCTCAAGAGACTTCTCCAACACCACAGTTCAAAGGTCAATTCTTTGGCGCTCAGCCTTCTTTATGGTCCAAATAAACATGTAGCCTCTGCTAATTCTGGGAAAAGTGGGTGCATGCAAAGTAGAGTGAGACAGAATCCCCGCCCTCAAGGAACAAAGACAGCACGATACAATGTAATAAGCCCTACTATTCATGTATTTAGTCACTCATTCAGCACATATTTATGCATTCCTTAATTCAAAAAATGTGTATGGAGTGCCTCCTACGTACCAGGCTTTGTTCTAGGCTCTGGGGATAAAGCAACAGACAAAAAAGAAAAAAGTCCAGGCCTTCATGAAATTTATATTCTGTTCAATGAGAGAACATGATTAATAACTAAAACATTGCATATAGTGACTATTCAGTGATACAGTAACCTATTTAGTGATGACTGATATGAAGAAAAATAAAGCAAGGAAGGGAGAGAAAGTGAGGGGATTGGTTGTAATTTTAAACAGGGTGGTCAGGCTTAAGCCTCATTGAGAAGACGGTATTTGAATCAAGACCTGAGGAGGTGAGAAAGCAAACCAGTGGCTTTCTGGAAGGGTATTTCCTGATAGAGAAACAGTTTAGGAAAATGCCTGAGGCAGGAGCCTGCCTGGTGCTCCGAGGAAGGCAAGGAGGTCAGGGTGACTGCAGAGGTGAGGGTGAGGGCAGGAGGGTGTCAGGGAAGGGCAGGGCGAGCGGGCGCCGTGCAGGACCCGGGCGCTACGGAGCTCTCGCACTCCCGTATACAGCTGTGTAATCTACAAGGCATGGGCGAATGAAGGCTGAAACCCAGCTTCTGCTCCACTACCCCAGCCATGCTCCCTGGTTTGGGTCGGCCTCTACGCAGAGCGAGCAGTGCCTGAGTCTTATTCATATCAAGGTCCTGTGGGGGCCATGGGATTCCCCAGAACCTTAACTTCCACTTCAAGTGAGAAGGGAAGTCACTGGAGGGCTTTGAGCAGAAGAGTGCATGATCTAGCTTATACTGTACCAGGCTGACCAAAAGGCATATATTTCATTTTGAAGAATAAAGACATTGCTTCCTGTGGGTCAAGAGTAAAGAAATAGAGAGGAGCGGTGGTCATTGGCTAATGTGCCTTGACCAGCACTGGCATGGTTGGGTACTTCTGAGCCCTCTTCTGGCTGAAGTTTCCTAAAAGTTTAATAAATACTACATAAGGTTTATCACCACCTACAAAATTTGACTCCTGTCATCACTTAAAAAATGACTGAATCTCAACATATACTTCAAAACCACTTCTATAATACTTTTCAAATAACACAAAAGAAATATCTAGGTATTGTAAGAAATGAATAATAAAATAATAGAATTTAAGAGCTAGAAGGGAATATATTAGTTTACATAATGTTTGAACTGGAACTGTCTTTAGAAATCAAAAGCTTCCTTCCAAAAAAAGCCTTCAAGAGGGAGGGAAAACATTTTGTTCCTCAAGTCAAGTAAGCAAGGTAATTCTGAGTTGTAAACAGATACATCAGAATTTTGAGGCGGGGATGTTGGAGTGATGGAGTTGGAGGTTGGGGTTAGCAGATGAAGAACTGTTACATGCAGAATGGATAGCAGCAAGGTCCTAATGACAGCACAGAAACTATAGTCAATATCCTAGGATAAACCGTAAGGGAAAGAATACTGAAAAGAATATGTGTGTGTGTGTATATATATATATATATATATATACACACACATACATGTATATATATTTGTGTGTGTGTTAGTTGCTCAGTAGTATCTGACTCTTTGCAAACCATGGACTATGTAGCCCATCAGGGTGCTCTGTCCATGAAATTCTCAAGGCAAGCCATACAGGAGCGGGTTGCCATTTCCTACTCTAGGGGATCTTGCCCCAGGGATCGAACCCAGGTCTCCTGAATTGCAGGCAGATTCTTTACTGTCTGAGCCACCAGGGAAGATCATATATATGTTTATGTGTACACACACACACACACACACATATATATATATATATATACACACACACACTGTGCTCAGGCACTCAGTTGTGTCTGACTCTTTGTGACCCCATGGACTGTAGCCCACCAGGCTTCTCTGTCCATGGAATTTTCCAGGCAAGAATATTGGAGGGGTTTGCCATTTTCTCCTCCAAATAGATATAGATATAGATATAGATGTAGATATAGATGTAGATATAGATACATAAGGCTTCCCAGTGGCTCAGTGGTAAAGAATTCACCTGCCAATGCAGGAGACCTGGGTTTGATGCCTGGGTGGGAAGATCCCCTGGAGTAGGAAATGGCAGCCCACTCCAGTATTGTTGCCTGAAAAATCCCATGGACAGAGGAGCCTGGTGGGCTACAGTCCATGAGGTCGTAGAGAGCTGGACACGACTGACCGACTGAGCACAGCACACACAGCACAGAACAATAAAAACCAAATATAATCTAGAAACTAGCTTATGAAAAGCGCTGCCTACATGAAATTGTCTTCAGGGTTTTAAATTGGGAGGAGATAGAATAGTTAAGGTTTGGGTGTGAGCTCAAAATTTCCAAACTGTAGTTTTTTTTTCTGTCAAGGAGAAAAGTTCTCTAACTTTTTTTGGTAGTGTCAATAATAATAACAATAAACATATATATGCATCTATCTATATATATATGGTGCTTTCTGGTTTATAAAAACATTTACATTTGGTGTCTCCCTTGAGTTTCACCGCAAGGAAGAAAGCACTATCTATTCTTCAGGGAACTGAAAGACTCACGGAATGGAAAGAGCCCATCCAAGTTTACAGGTCTGTTAACGGCGCCCACTCCAGTGCTCTCGCCTGGAAAATCCATGGACGGAGGAGCCTGGTGGGCTGCAGTCCATGGGGTCGCGAAGAGTCAGACACGACTGAGCGACTTCACTTTCACTTTTCACTTTCATGCGTTGGAGAAGGAAATGGCAACCCACTCCCGTGTTCTTGCCTGGAGAATCCCAGGGACGGGGGAGCCTGGTGGGCTGCCGTCTCTGGGGTCGCACAGAGTCGGACACGACTGAAGCGACTTAGCAGCAGCACAGCAGTAGCCGAGTAGAGACCAGAACCTGGGTGCTATTAACAATTCCGGTCCCCTGCCTTTCCAGCCGACCCTTCAAAAGTACTGTGGTACCTGTAGATGCTCCATGTTGACGTTTATGAATAAAGACAAACGGCCTTGTTTTGGTTTTATTTTTATCAAAGTATAGTTGATTTACAGTGTAAGTTTCAGGTGTACAGCCAAGTGATTCAGCTGTCTATCATCTATCTGTCTGTCTGTCTACCTGCTCATATTTAAATTCTTTTCCATTATAGATTAAAACAGCCCTGTATTAAGAAACCTTGTTTGTATTGGTCACCTTGAGAAAATTCTTCTTACAAAAGAATAGCAAACTTTTGGAAACCAGAAGGCCACTACCAGAAGAAACTTCTAGAAACCTGCTAGAACTGTTATGCCAAATTCACATTTTTCATGATACTTACCAGTGTGATTTGTTGGTGTTAGGTAATCCACCTATTTATCGTTTCTGGAAAGATGATCTTCAGCAGAGAGACAGCTTTGTGCCCAACACTGGCACAGCTCGTATGGTAGAAACCACGGCCTACGCCTTACTCACCAATCTGAACTTGAAAGACATGAATTACGTGAACCCAGTCATCAAATGGCTATCGGAAGAGCAGAGATACGGAGGCGGCTTTTATTCAACCCAGGTGGTGTTTCTTTCTCTCGTGTTACCTTCCTGGAGATGCCCCTAGTGCCTCCCACACCGCACACTCCACACTCCTTCCGGCCTCCGTGGTTCTGTCACCAAATGAGCGCACTAAAGGTGTGAATAAATGACTAGAATCAGGGCCCGAAGGAACGTCTGCATGGACGCCCTTCTCACGCAGAGGCGAAACTCAGCGCCAGGAGGTTCGTTCACAGTTAGCGGCAGAGCCAGCATCAGAACTCACACCTCCAAACTCCAAGCCCAGAACTTCCTTTACGATTCTTAGTTACCATGAAGGGCTAGGAGAGTTATCAGCAATTACATTAAATCCTATATAAGAAACAGTGGCTGCCATGTAAATAAAGGCACCAATGTTCCTTTCCACAATACTAAGTGAAAAGTAAGAGGAATGCCGATTTTCCGCATGTTTATCTGTCTAGCTACCAGTGTGAACTCACTTGAGTATGTGTATTTTGCATTATAGCTACCATGTCGCTGTATAGTGTACATCTACACTCAAGTTTATCTCAAATGTTAGCGTCTTCCCTGTTCCCCGGATGCCTGGGCAATGACAGGGTGTGTGTGTAGGTATATAAAATGTAGAGTTAGAGGGGTCCTTCAGGGTGCTGTTGGTGACCATCTAATTCTAATCAGGGGAAGGAAATGGGTTTCGCCATGGGCACAACTGGAGGCTTAGAGAAAAGAGGACCCCACTGATGAGCACTGGCTGCTTGGACATGGGAGAGAAGGCAGTCACAAATCTGCTCTCTCTGATTCAACCACATTTCCCCATTCTGTAGATGAGGAAGACAAGATCTAGAAAAATTAAGCTCATCCAGCTAGGGTAAAAAGAACCTGCCTGCCAATGCAGGAGACATAGAGACATGGGCTTGATCCCTACGTCAGGAAGATCCCCTGGAGAAGAGCATAGCAATCCATGCCAGTGTTCTTGCCGAGAGAATCCCATGCGCAGAGGAGGCTGGCAGGGTACAGTTCACAGGGTTGCGTAGAGCTGGACTCGACTTAGAGCTGGACGCGACTTAGCACTCACGCACACGTTTATTCCTTCAGCAAATATTTGTTGAATAACTACCATGTGCATACCTGCTAAATGTGGCGGATGCCAAGAAAGATGTACTGTTGCCCCCAAGAGTCTCACATCGCAGTGGGGGGAAGCCCATGATAAACTCTACATGAAGTATCACCAATCGAGAAGAATGCTCTAAGGAGCAGAAGGGAAGAACACTGAACAGAATGATGAGAAGGGAGAGATGCCTTATGTCTTCCCTGTGGGGCTAGTTAAGCGTAGATATGAGGATGGGAAGGAAATCCACAGTTGTTCAAGGAGTTGGAGGCATTCTGGGAAGGATGACTTGCATGAGGTCACGTGCCCAAGACACGTGGAGAACCCGATGCGAGCCACACTGCCTTCTTGCCTGCAGCCAGGAGCATCCTCACTGGCGGAGGGAGACTCTTCTTCCCCCTCCTCACAGGGGCCCTTAACTAGTTCCACTCAGTCACCCGGAGTTTCATCTCCAGACAACGCTGACTCACCTTCTCGTAAGAAAGTGTATTTGTAAACAGGGGGTATGTAAATGAGTAAACCTATTTTTGAACCTTGCTGTTTGTTGATAGGATACAATTAATGCCATCGAGGGCCTGACAGAGTATTCACTCCTGGTTAGAAAACTCCGCTTGAACATGGATGTCAAAGTGTCTTACAAGAATAAAGGTGACCTCTACCACTATAAGATGTCAGACAAGTATTTCCTTGGGAGGCCAATAGAGGTAAATAAAGGGTTTTTTAAAGTAAAATTTTATAACTGGATGGGGCCTTCGAGATCATCTGTTCTGCCCTTCTTATACAAATGCAGCCATTCACCCCTTAAACCCAAGATGGGTGCCAGGCGTGTCCTAAGCAGGGACGCCTGCTCTGTGCTGGGCGCTGAGGGCCCAAAAGTAAAGCACAAAGCACCCTTGTGCTGTAGAGGAGACAGTCGCTTCAACAAGCAGTGGAAACTGAGACCTCTGCTAGGGTCACGGAAGGACAGAGGGGAGCCTCCCGAGCCAGGCTGAGAGGTGAGGGCCGTTTTTCAAATGCATCCAATGGGCAGGGTAAATCTGGAAGAATCAGAAGGAGTTAGCCGGGCGAAGAGAAGTGAAGAGTGTTCCAGACGCAGCGACCAGCACACACAAAGGTTGGCAGAAGAGTCAGAGAGAAGGCCACTTGGGAATCTGCCAGTGGTTCCAACGACCCTGGCCACACATGCAGACTGTGGCCAAACGGGATACGGTCTGCAGGCCGCCCAGTAACCTGTCCCGTGTCCTTTGCCACTACTGGGTTTTTAAAAACGAAAACCTTGATGGCCAATGAGAATTTCCCAAGAGAAAAGATGCTTTGGAAAAACTAGGTTCCGTATCAGTAATAGTAGCTATCGGTATATAGATGCTGGTATGTATGTTTTTAATTACCACATTTTAGATTATTTAAGGCATATTTAAACATACAAATAACCGGAAATAGTTGTTGCTTTCCACAGCCTTTTGTGCAAAGGAAATAAGCATGAGGAATAGTACTGAATGCAAAAATCTTTCCAGGTACCTCTCAATGATGACCTCGTCGTCCTAAGTACCGGACAAAGCAGTGGCTTGGCTACAGTGCATGTGAGTGTTTTGTGGAGAACAGCTTGATTGAGGTTGTGTGTCAGCTTACAGTAAGTAGTCTAAAAGAAAGAGACTTTGAGACAAAGTTATAGAAATCTGGGCTTGGGTGACCATAACTGAGGTAAGAGTCATTTACCATTCTTTCTGGTTGTCTTGATAGCTATCCCCACAGTTTCTTTTTGGAAATGGCTGTTAATCTTTATATGTGTATTTCTAGAAATCATGTATAAGTGGATGTGCATAGTTGTATAGAGATGAACAATATTTATGTTTACATGTATATGTATATGACGTGTGTATGTATGTATACATTCACACGTATATACATGGATACTGAGGTTAGTAACAGTCACATCTCATTTATCCAGCATCACTGCTGACTAATGTGTATATGTACGGCCTTCAGTGTCTTCTATTTTTAACCACAGGCTGCACAGACACAGATAAACAGCTTAGGAAAACTAAGCTGTAAATGCCAAAGGCCTGAAATGATACAAACTGCATGTTCTGGGCATAAATTAACGTCCTCCTGGTTATTTAATTGTGCGCTCGTCTTTAGTACATTCCTTCAGAGACCGTTCGTAAGCTGCGTGCGGGTGGGCAGATGCACGGTCAGCTGTTGTCACTTCTGGTCGCCCTCACTACACCTGCTTCTGGCAGCAGCCCTGCCCTTCCGTGTACACCTGTAATTTGTTGTTCCCACAGTGGTTTGTGGGCTGAAGAAAACCATACTTCATGGCCTTGTGGTGTTCTGTGTAAAATTAGAGTGAACAGGCGCAGGGATGAAAGTCTTAAAAGCTTTCCTGCAGAGTGAGGTGCTCAGAGTTGACTGCGTGGACTTTGGACCGAGGTTCTGCCTGGAGAGGGATCATTTTTAGCTTACTTTGGGCTTCTCAGTTATGTTTCAAATTGTGGCGTTTGCCAGAAGTCCAGGTGCTGGGAAAATGGGTCTGTGATGATCCCGTGTGCACTGGGTGATAAAAACACTCGCGCCCCGTTTTCGGCCGCAGTCCCGCCATAATGCCTTTTCCACTCCCTATCATAAACAGTCCTCTTGTTTACTTGTCCCCACATAGGTAAAAACTGTGGTTCACAAAATCAGCACCTCGGAGGAAGTTTGCAGCTTCCATTTGAAAATTGAAACCCGGGAAATTGAAGGTAAAACAGCATGATTTACACTATAATGTTGGCTAAGCATAAAGAATACCGAAGAGTTTCTCTGATTAGGAAAAATGTGCTAAAGTAATTTCTCATTCAAATTCTTTAATAGGTTGACATCTGAGTAAACATAGCTGCCATTTATTATAATAGAGGTAGCTCATTAATAACAGTTGGAAACTGATACTAACAATAACTAGGTTAAATGTATCCACTGTTGATCCAGAAATTTTTTTGACTAAAGAAAACTTTTAAAGATGTAAGGAGGATCTAGAGAAGTGGGATGGGGTGGGGGCTAGAGGGGAGGTTCAAGGGGAAGGACACATGGATACTTCTGGCTGATTCATGTTGCAGGGCAGAAGCCAATCCAATGTTGTAAAGCAGTCATCCAAATAAAAATCAATTAAAAATCAAAGCTAAAGGAGAAAAGCATGTGACTAGGGCCTTCCCTGGTAGTCCAGTGGGTAAGGCTTTGCCTGCTGCCGGCTCAGCCCCTGGTCAGTGAACTAAGATCCCACATGCCTCCAGCCAAAGAACCAAAACATGAAAGAAAAAACCCCAAAACAGAAGCAATATTGTAACAAATTCAATAAAGTCTTTAAAAGGAAGAGAAGAATGTAACAGGCAGTAAGGGCCTACTTTCAGAACCTTGGATTTCTGTTAGTAGTTTTATGTCTGTGTTCCATCCCCAAGCCCTGAATTTCTCTCACCACTCTGCTGGGCTTCTATCCCATACCCTTTCTGTATCCCTAGGAGTCTGGCAAGTGCACACTTCCCTGTCTCCATCTTCAGCTTGGTCTCCTCAGGACCAACGAGTCTTTCTTAACGCACCTGTCTTTTTTCTACACATGGCCCTCACATCCCTCTTATGATGGGCTGGTTCTCCCGTCCCAGTCTAGAAGCCAGGCCACTTGGACACTCCAGCCCTCCTTGACCCACGCCCTGGGACCAGGAAGTGTGCTTTTCCTCTGCCCGATAGCTTCTGTTTGTGACTCAGAGTCTTGTTCCTGCAGGAAATTTCCAACTACCAGAGAATCTAGATGTGGGCGCTTCCTCCCTGCCACCTCCCCAGACACGTTACCAACACAGATCCACCTTAAATGCCTCCTTCCTTATTAAGTTCTTGGAGAGCAGAGAACTGTTCTAATGATTTCCACAGTTCCTGGATTCTCAGGAGCCAGTTGACTGCTCCATTAAAACCAGAGTTTCCATTAAAATCATCAAAAGTGCCAACTTCTAAATCTCAAATAATTTCCAAGTGTGCTCATTAATGATTCTGCTCTGACATGTTCCAGAACAAGCTAAAACAGTTTACTCTTATTTTTGTTTGTCTGTTTCGTGTGCCAGCCTTCGGCTACAGCAGCTCAGAATACAAGCGCATAGTGGCCTGCGCCAGGTGAGCCCGCGTCCGCCGGGGGGACGGTAGACCTCAGGGCTTCACTTCTGCCAGAGCTTTCTCTCTCCAAATCTTTTTGAATGATAAAGATGTCCGGAAGATGTGAAATTGTTCATTTTTTTTTCATGTGGAATATACGAGGTATTCTTAAACAGCTACTTACTCTACAGAACAGTTTTGTTTTGCTCATATACGCTTTTCTCTCCCATTTTTGGACCTGTTTCTAATTCAAACACTATATTATTAATTTGTCTTCCAGAAAGGTAGATTATGATATATAAGTGTTAGGAAAAGAGCAAAGCATTCTCTCAGAAGCGACTCCCACTCTTTTACTTAGAAAAATCATGTTTGCCCAACAAAATCCCTGGTCATTAGCAGCCAGCCCACGGTTCCCAAATCAGGTTGTACATTGAACTCACCCGGAGAGCTTTTAGAACTCTGCAGAACTCTGTCCGACCTCACCCCCTGCAGGGTCTTCTAATGGTAGCCAGGGCTGAGATTACCCTTATCGACTAACTCCAAGGCCTGCTTTGACCACTAGTTGCTACTAGTAACAATTTACCATAAATATTATGACTTACAGGGGCTTCCCAGGTGGCTTAGAGGTAGAAAGAATCCACCTGCCAAGGCAGGAGATCACTTGCAATGTAGGAGAAGCAGGTTCAATCCCTGGGTTGAGAAGATGCCCTGAAGGAGGAAATGGCAACTCACTCCAGTATTCTTGCTTGGGAAAGTCTATGGACAGAGGAGCCTGACAGGCTTAAGTCCATGGATCTCAGAGTTTGACACAGCTGAGCAACTGAGCACACACACACACACACACACACACACACAATGACTTAA
Source organism: Bos indicus (assembly GCF_029378745.1). NCBI lineage: Eukaryota > Metazoa > Chordata > Mammalia > Artiodactyla > Bovidae > Bos > Bos indicus. Next base: position 110,276,112 of record NC_091767.1, on the reverse strand, counting down.
CTCAAATGCATTATCATTCTGGAAGTCAGAAGTCCTCAAATCAAGGTGTTATTGGGGCCCTGTTCCTTCTGGAGGCTCCAGGGGAGCCTTTTCCAGATTCTAGAGACACCTGCTTTCCTTGGCCTGAGCCTCTGTCTTCAAAGCCAGCAGCACAGCATCTTTTAGTATCTTCCTCTGACTCAAACCCCTGATTTCACTTTCTTTGATTCTCCTGCTTCTTTCCCTTATCAAGACCCCTGTGATCATATTGGACTTGCCTGGATATTCAGGAGACTCTCCCTGGCTCATGAGCCTTACCTTGATCACACTGCAAGTCCCCTTTGCTATTTAAGGTAACAGATTCACAAGCTTGGGGATTAAGAGATGGACACCTCTGTGGGCCATTGTTTTGCTTACCAAGCCACCGTCCCAAAATGTTTATGAAAATATGCCTATATACCTTGGTGACCACACGGAGTGAATCAGGCAGCGGAAGAGCCAGAACCAGAACACAGGCTTCTTCCTTCTTCTTTCTCCCACCCCTTAGGACCTCCTGTTCTGTGCTATTTTCTTAATTCTTCCTATTCTCAACAACAGTGATTTCTACGCTGGTATTTTGCTGTTTGTACTTGTTATCACACATGATGCAAAGCATTCAGAATGGGTAACTTAGAAATCCCATGCAGTTATGTCGTAGATTAGAGCTGAAAAGGATTTTAGGAACCATATAGTAATCCCCTTATTTTAGTGGTAAAGAAACTGAGGCGCCAGGAGGTGAAGGAACCGCCAAGTTCTCACAGTCAGAGGCAGAGCACGCCGCCCAGTCCAGGTTCCGAGTCACCTGCTTCAGGCAGCGTTTTCTGAGACCGCCAGCCTTAAGGAACGGCACGCTGCTTCTCAGCTGCTCGATCTCGTCTCCCAGCCTTGTCTGTGATCCCAGGCCGGTCCCTCTCCTCTCGGGGTCCCCTCATCAGCGGGTGAAGCCCCGCCTTCCGTCCTGGGCCAGGCTCTGCCCTCTGCTCCCCCTCCACACCCTTCTTCATTCCCTGAGGTCCTGCCGAGGCCACGCTTTCTCGGGCAACTCCACTGCTGCCATCCCTCCTTCAGGTGCCTCTCCTGTGGCAGACGGGGTGTGATCACTGTCTAAGCCCCTAACGTGTTGCGGGGAGGTATGAACAAACTCCTGGGCAAAGCGAGAATCAATGTGTGGGATACAGGGAGGCACCCCGAGTAGGAGTAGGATAGCTAGACTCCTGAGGGCAGCTTCTGCCATGAAGGACTCAGGTAACTGTCAGCAAATCACCTCACTTCTCCAGGCCTCTCTGTAAAGCAAGAATATAGGACTACCTGATCCCAAAGCACCTTCCAGTATTTCCACAACGCTGCTATGCATAAAAGGGCTCGCGTCAAAAACGTATTAATTTGCATTCCAGATTGTCAGTCTACAAAAGAAAGCAATAGAGATACGATATTCAGTATTGTATCCGCTCTCTTTTGTTTGTTTGTTTTAAATAAACTGGGGACAGAATGTTCAAAAAAACCCAGGTAGAACATGCTTTTGGCTTTATGATGCTGAAGCTGGGTTGGACAAATTCCAAATGTAACTGTGTAGTGCTTATTCATGTGAGAAATTCTTTGCCTTCAAATGCACACTCTCCTGGTTTAAGAAAATGCCAGCACAGCTTCTATATTGAGAGGGTCTCTTTCGTGCATTTAGCTTTTTACAACTTCTCTGTTGTATTCACAAGAAAAGAAAAAAGGATTTCACTTCTCTCCTTCTCTTGGAACAAAATGCCTTTGGGAAGGATTGCTGTCTTTGGCAGCAGGCAAAGGCTTCTTGAAAGGAAGGTTTCTGTTCCATGGTTGAAACAGTCGCCATGGCAACCAGTCATCACGGCTCCAGCAACTTTTCACAGACACTCTCCACTCAGGAGGCCCTTTTCCGTCGTGTTGACAGAGCATTTGCATCTGTGAGCCAGAGTTCTCCACTCTCGGTGACACTCATTCATCCAATCACGGGGATGCTGGACGCCATATTTTCAGTTACACGTTGCCTTATATTTTGTTCCAAATTATTAATTTGGTGAAGAATGGGGTTAAACTTTATACTATTTACATTTTTATGGCAAATATGATATCTCAAACTTGTAATGGGGTCTGCTTTATGCATGCTAGATAAGATAAAATTGGGGAAAGAGAGTCCTTACCACCTCACTAATTGGAATAACAGCTCCCATCTCACTCATACTTACTTTGCGGGGTGAGGTCAGTTCACCTTCTCCCTGTGAAGCTGTCTCCCCAGGCTCTTCCTTTAATCCTGACTCCTCTCCGAAGTTCTACTCTCAAATGTTCAGCTTTCTCTCCCACATCTTGAGGCAGGAATCTAAAATTCAACCTTTGCAGGACACACGCCGATCCAGTCCCTACCCCACCAACTTCTCCTCTTTTATCATTAACTCTGCTTAACTGTAGCAACAGGCCTCTCTGCCTCTCAAAACGAAGTCTTGGAATTATAATTTTAAAGCACAAGTTTATACTTTTTCACAATTAATTTTACAAATAAGAAAATGAGCTCTAGAAAGGGGAAGTAATGTGTAGAAATCTCTCAGAAGAACTGGGATAAAACCTAAGTTTCCTAATTCCCCATTTCAGTATTCTTTTCTCTCATACCAGAGAAGCACAAACAAAATAAATCAAATTGCCCCTGTTACTCCCTCGGCCTTTCTCCTCCGCTTCCCCACAAGCACAATTCCTAGACAAAGGGTAGTCCTTGAAACATTTTTTTAAAGATAAAATATCTATTGTGAAAATTTTAGAAAATAGAGAAAAACATGGGAAAGAAAAGAGATAACCCGTTATGATCTCATCATCCAGAGGAAGTAGCTGCTCACATTTTAGTGTGTTCCTTCCAGTCTGTTTCTGAACATGCTTATCCAGTCTCTTGCCAATATACAGTTAATTTTTTTCTTCGAACATGCTCTGCTAGAGAGAGAATTCGGATGAGAATCAATAGACTTAGGAAGCCCTGAGGCGAACTAGTCGTGCGACCTTGAACAAGTACCTTACTCTCGCCCGCAGTCTCCTCAACTAGCTAATTAAGAGATGGGACTGAATAGCCTTTATGGTCTCCTCCAACTCCAGAATGGTAGCCCACCGAGGTTACTGATCAAGTGAGGAAAGGGTTGGGATAGATGACGCAGAGGTCTCTTTAAACTTCAGAGATTATAACACATGTTATCATAAAGAAGCAAATACTTGGAGACTCAAATTAGCGAGTTAAAGCCTACCAAGGAACAGGGCCTTTCCTTCAAGAATCTTATCCATTTACTTGTTTCATGTCCTCGTCTCTACTTTATTTCAGCTACAAGCTCAGCAGTGAGGAATCGTCATCTGGGTCCTCTCACGCGGTAATGGATATCTCTCTGCCTACCGGAGTCAACGCAAACCCAGAAGACTTAAAAGCTGTAAATGTCTTCTCTTAAATATTGTTATGGATACTTGCTTTTATTTACTGCATTATTTTACAAAGCTATTTCCATTCATTCTATGTCACTTTCTTAGACTCTCCCAGAATATTCTTTTCAAACTGATAATCTACCTAAGTTTTTATTTTTCAAAGTGAAACTGAAAAATATTCAGTTTTATATTTATATAAATATTCAGGGGCAAGTATTATGCTTGCACGTACAGAATAGTGTGCGTGCATGTGATGACATGTTCAGACTCTTTCAAGAGGAGGAGCTGCTCTTCACTGTCTTTAAGTAGTGGATTACATCCCCACGGCCTCACATTCCATCACTGGGTGAACGCACTTAAACAGAAAGGTCACGAGTTAAATTTGAGCTCCTCTCTTTGTTCCCTTAGCTTGTGGAACAGGTGGATCAATTATTAACTGACTACGAAATCAAAGATGGGCATGTTATTCTGCAACTGAACTCGGTAAGTTCCACCTCTCACCATTTTTCATTTATTATTACTATTTAACAGCTGCTGCCTAAAATATTTTGAGTCTTTTGTCTCTCATGATTTTCTTAATCTTTGAATTTGTCAGATTCCTTCCAACGAGTTCCTTTGTGTTCGATTCCGGATAATTGAACTTTTTGAAGTTGGGTTTCTGAGCCCTGCCACCTTCACAGTGTATGAGTACCACAGACCAGGTAATCAACTCTAAGGTTTCTTCCGAAGACTGCTCTGTATTTATTATGGAATTTGAAGAAAGGCGCTCGAGGCCTGCAGATTGTATACATTTCTTCTCTCGGGGCTCACTCTACACAAACGTCCCCACTGGGACAACCAGTGGGTGAGCGAGTCCCTCCGCTGCTCCGGCCCTCAGGCTCTTCATGTTTGGAACAGGCGAATGGACTTGACGGCTCCCCTCACACTCTTCGCCTCAAGTCTGTCTTTGGTGCTTACTGTTCCTCTTGCGTTGAAGAGAAGGCCGTTGACCCTACTGTTATTTCCAGTCTTCACAGAGTCAGTGTCCCCTCCGTCCACATTCTCAGCACTTTGCAGAGAGCTCTAGCACAGCGCTTGTCGCGCTGCATCCTGATTGTGTGTTTGCACGTCTTTGTACGCACCCCCAGAACATTCTCATCCTTCTGTCCCAAGCATCTACCCCAGGGTCAGGTACATGCTGCTGCTGCTAAGTCGCTTCAGTCGTGTCCGACTCTGTGCGACCCCGTGGACTGCAGCCCACCAGGCTCCCCCGTCCCTGGGATTCTCCAGGCAAGAACACTGGAGTGGGTTGCCATTTCCTTCTCCACAGGTACATAGCATGTATCAATAAATGATGGATGAATGACCTCTGCGTTTGGTCATTCAGCCACGTCTGATAACTCTCCACTTCTGAAGAGCCCTTTGGTTCACAAGGCAGACAACTTCACTTTGGACAGTTCTACTTGTAACAAAACTCTTAAAGTGAACCAAAACTCTGAGACCCATTCAATCTAGTTTTACTTCTGAAATCATAGATTATGATACTTGGCCTCTCCTTGAAAAAGGACTACACACACACACTCAGCCATATGTGTGTGTTTCTTTTCTCCTCCTGAACAATAGGAAAAAACAATGCTTTTCTGCTCTAGCCTAAACAATTACCAATTGTAATTCTTTCAATAGACTCTTGTGTGACATAATTTATTTCTTCTCATTCATTGAAACACCAAATACTTTCATTCTCAGAAATGAGTATGGAAGAGTAAGATTTCAAGTACAGAGAGGGAGAATATTTTGAGTGTAGAGGGGCCTGTGTTAGGACAGGCAGTTAGTTCATAATTTAACTTTCCTGGGCCTCAGCTACAGAAAGAGGGTTAGGAGTGGGTGATGAAGGAGCCATGGCCGAAATTCACTGACGGGTAAATGGCGTGTCTGCCGGCCACCTCTTCTAACTGCGCTTTCATCGCCACAGATAAACAGTGCACCATGTTTTACAGCACGTCGAACACCAAGCTTCAGAAAGTCTGTGAAGGAGTAACGTGCAAATGTATCGAAGGTAAACTTCGTTTACTGTGTTCAGGCTGTATACTTGTTTAACGCAGCCACTCATAATCTGGGGCTAATCTGGGGGGAGCTGTTTGACAAACTGTCATTTCTCAGAAATGTAATCTCATCTGGTGGAAAGTCATTCCTCGAGCACTGTAAGGCTGCATCGCGACGGCTCCAGAACAACCCGATAGTCCCACTGTGCGGAGAAACACCATCAGGCGGTTGTTGGGTATCGGAAAGACAACATGATGTGACATTCTTACCTTTTACCTGGTCTTTTTGGTGCAACAGGACCATTGCGTAAGAGAACAGCGGCTCTGGAATGAGCCACTATCTCCTCTCTCCTTCCCCTGGCCCTCCCCAGTTAGAGACGCTCTCCATTCAATTTTTTGCCAATCAAGGCAGCTTTATTGGCCAAAGAAAAGCCCCAGAACTCAACAGTAAACAACTGCGGACTCCATGAGGGTCTGAGTTGATTTTGGTTTTCTTTTGTTTTTCAAAATCCTTAAAATCTACACTTTTTCTAGGCACATATTTCTCCCTCTTACAGCATAAGTCGGTCATCAGTTTGGTTCCTTCAAGAGATTTTTGATTACACTCAAAATGGGAAAATGTCCTCCTTTCTTCAGTGAAGCATATACATTTCTGAAGAGCTCAATGTGGAGTGACTACCCATTCTAAGTCCCGTGTTCAAGATTTTGGTTTTTTTGGTTTTGGTTTTGCTTTGCATATTGTTTCACTTTATGGAAGAGGAGAAAATGGGGACAGGTCTTAGGAATCTGATATTTGTAAGATTATATTGGATTGTCTCAGGGCAGATGAGGAAAAACTGTGTTTACTCCCAAAGGTGTCCGTTCCTTATGTTAACCTAACTCGTGCCGTCTTTCACAAAATCCAGCTGACTGTGGGCAAATGCAGGCAGAATTGGACCTGACAATCTCTGCAGCTACTAGAAAGGAAACAGCATGTAAACCGGAGATTGCATACGGTAAGTTGGAAAGTTTAATATATAGTTCCGTTAAACATGACATTTTAAGAAAACTTGATCAGTTAGGAAGATCTACAATTTTGCACAGTGATTACGTAGATGCAACATTCCATGTGCTCCCTTGAAGGAAAATGTCATCAATTTTCAGCATTAACATGCAAAGTTATTTATCCTTCAGCAAAGAAATATGATTTTCATTAAAAATGATGGGAGTGAGGTACACACACAGCCAAAACATTTTATTCCACCAGGCTCCATTGAATTAAAAGTGCTAAAACATAGTCAAAGAGAACATGTGAGAAGCCGCAGAGGTATATGATTTCGCTCCTGCATTCTTCCGGTTGATGGAGCAGAGACAGAAACAAAGATGGTTTGGGGGTCTGAGTGTTTTTCAAACTCCCTCCAAAGACAAGGTGAAAGTGTCAGTGCTAAATAATTGTTACTGTGTCACAGTCGCAATCCACACTTGAGACTCTCTCCATCTCAAAAGGAGAATCTCCTTCTTGTCATCCAGATCTCAGAGCTAAATCAAATGCCCGAGTAGAGTTGCAGACACAAGCTCCTCATAGAATTAGATCCTTTGTTTTCTACCTATAGCTTCCAATGTTTACTTCTGTCTTTTTTAAGAAAAAGAGAACGAACAGATAGTACACTATTTCAAGTTTTTCTTGACAGCTGGTAGGAGGGCTTTTATAAATAAATAAATAAGCACAGTGCTGTTCACGGAGCCTTTCCTGTTTACCAATTGTTTTCGTATATGGTCTCTCATTGGTGTCCCATGAGCCTCCTTGGAGGTAACAGTGAAGAAACTGAGGCTCTGAGAGATGCAATAATTTGCTCAAAGTCATGCAGGAAGTAAGTAATAGAACCAGGACACATTCTGGTCTCCAGTATTATTTCCAGTAGGTAACACTGAATTCTATTAATGGAAATAACAGCCATGAGAATGACTCTTGTGTGGCTCATGATCTTTCCTTCCTTCAAATTCATCTTGAGTTTTAAAAAATGCTAAAAACTTGCCTAACGCAGCCAAGACCCACTGCAACTTTTAAAATATACTGAGACTTGAAGAGAATTCTATATTGTTTTAACAATTTTCCCCTAAAATTTAGATCCAAATTATTTCTTTCCATGATAATAGAACAATTTTAACTCTTAAATTAAAAAAAAAAATCTGTTTTAACACAGAGAGTACATGCAATCAGGATCTAGTTTACCACATTCAAGAAAAAGCTTAGCAGGCTTTTTTGGAGCTACAGGTTAATGATGGAATCACAGAATAGAAACAAAATTAAACGGTCCTTCACTCCGCCTATGCCTACAGTAGGTTCATTGCCCTTATCTACTATAAATAATTAAGAATCTGAAATTCAGGACATTGTTTAAGCCACTAATTTACACAGCCTTTGGTTCTGCCACACTGAGTTCGTTCACTGAGCTTTAAGTCTTACTAGCTAGATGCTGCTGCAAAGTCGCTTCAGTCGTGTCCAACTCTGTGCAACCCCATAGATGGCAGCCCACCAGGCTCCCCCGTCCCCGGGATTCTCCAGGCAAGAACACTGGAGTGGGTTGCCATTTCCTTCTCCAATGCATGAAAGTGAAAAGTGAAAGTGAAGTCGCTCAGTTGTGTCCGACTCTTGCTAGCTAGCTAGGATCTCAAAAATGAACAAAAAATTTTAGGTCATTCACTTTAACCCCAAAGAAAGCAAGAACAAGAGGAATTTTTCTCAGGTCACAAAGAAGAGATGGGTCTCTTCAAGCTGGTCGTTTCAGACGCGAAGTCAAACATACCATAGGTTAAAAATTGATGCCTGAATGAACGGAAGTGAGACTGTATCATATCAAATAGCTGCCAATCCAAACAAAGATCAAAACCAATAAAAGCCGTCGAGGCATGGAGGTGAGGAAACATGGAGACTCCTACGACAGGTCAGAGTGATAGATACAGGACCCCTCTGTGGGCATGCAGAGAAGGAAGAGGCTCTTCGTCTTGAAAGATCAGAATCGGAACTTTACATCTAAGGTTTATTTTGTTTTGTGTGTTTTTTAAAATTTAATATTGCTCTTACCCTAATCAGCCTGTTCTGTAACAGTGGGCAGAGTGACTCTGACTCTAAGCAGAGTGATCCCTTAGAATCATGGCCAGAAGAATCTCGCTGGGAGTGCTGGGAAGCCTTCTTGGAAGAAATGAGATTTACCACAGGGTGCCCATAAGAGCTTGCCACACCTCATTTTTTGTTTGTTTGACAGACTCTGGCTTCTATTGGACATAGAATGTTGTAATAAGCATAAATTATTGTGTGTGTGTGTTTTTTTTACCAGCTTATAAAGTTGAGATCGTAGCTGTCACTGAAGAAAATGCTTTTGTTAAGTACACGGCAACTCTCCTGGATATCTACAAAGCTGGTAAGAATTCATTCATTAGTTCTTTCGTTCAACAAATATTTGGTCCTTACTATGTGGCAGGCATTATATTAGACACAAAGGATATAGCTTGAATAACACAGCCAGAGCTCCTGCCTTCATAAAGTTTATATTCTATTCGAGGAGACACATTTTTTTTAAAAAGGAAATGGACAAAATAAACAATCAGAAAGTATAAGTGCTGTATTTGAAACAGACATGAGTTAATAAGGGAAATACCTTCAGAGTAATAACAGATGGCATCTTTTAGGAAATGCTATTAAGAGTTAGCTATTCTTAAAGGCGAGAGTAGAGGGAATCAGATGGGCAGGAGCTGGGTCGTACCAGGGTTTATAAGGCAAGGTGAGAAATTTGGATTTTATTCTAGAAGTTCAAAGGGTAGCTAATAAATGGTTCTAGGTGGGCAAGGAACGTTTTCTGAAGATGAGGTATCCTGTCATGTTAATTTTGTCCCTGTCATGATTAAATAAATAAATAAATAAATAAAAATCATTCTGGCTGCAATTGAAGGGAGCAAGAGTTGGAAGAGGAAAACCAGTTAGGAGCATCTATGAAGTGCAGAGCCTTGGCTCAGAGGCCACATGAGTCTTGATAGGCTAAATGAGCTCTAGTAACCAATACAATAAAATGAATTCATATGGAAATAGCACATAAAACAATGGTTTAAAATATGTTCCCTTTTATTCCCTAAGTAAGATGACCTACAAATATTATTAAATTGCTTGTCAAATGATGTAAATGGTAAAAACAAATGATTCATTAAATCATATTTAACTCCAAATAAGTTTTTGTTGGTTTGTTTGTTTTATTTAGAAATTGTCATTTTGTTTGACTCACTGTAGGGGGCCTCTGTTTGAGCTTTGATTTGGCAACAAGAAACCACATCAAATTTTTCCAGTTATGTCTCTACTGAATTGATAGTCATTACATGACATCTAGCTTCAAAAAGTACTTTCTGCTAACAGCGACAGTATTGTGCAAAGTACAGAACCCTTTCTCAGTTCTGCTAAACTAGCAGTACTTACATTCAAATGTTTCTCATCTTTATGATACCACCTAACATTTCCAGGTATTTAATATCGATTATCAGCTAAATTATAAAAACAATTTATTGAAATGTCATGTTTAATTTTCCTAATTTTCTTAATTTTTATTCCCCTTCAACCCTCAGAGTTTTACAAAACATACTTGATGAAGTTTCAGGATTCACGTTTTAAAAACCTTAAAAGTTCATCCATTTTTGCTTTTGTCACTAAAAACAAAAACACTTTCATACAATCAGCTTTTCTGTTGATATTTTGTTTTATGTCAAATGGCATACCATTCTTCACTTTGTAACAACTCTTGCTTTATTTTCATATTTCCTTTACTTATTTTTATATGATCAGTTTTGCCATTCATTAATCTTTCAGCTTATTAAGGCTGAAATATTTTGTCTTGAATATCTAAATATTGACATAATTGCTAGAATATCATACACAAATCACTAATGTATATATATGTATGTGTGTATATTTGTATATATATACACACTTTCTAAGTGTTTACTCCTGTGTCTGTGACTATCAGATGATGTGGTTTATAAACTACCGTTGCAGTTTTAGCACTATTGGCTGCCTTTCAAAATGCCAGTATTTTTCCAATTTTTATTATTGCAATTTTTGAAGTCTCCACACTATTTCTTTATTCCGTCTAGTGTATATTAGGTATATGGTAGTAAATATCAAATTTATGAAAACAATATTTAAAGTGATTCTTGTTTGCCTTGTTTCTTTCATCGCATTATCCGGAGATGCTTGACTCAGAAGGTGCCAAACTGAAACAGCTGTAAATTTCAGGATTTTTGCTAAAGTCCCAGATTTCTCCCTGACATTACATTTGCACCAATAAGGTGTTCTTATAAATATTTCTCATTGACACCTTTTTTCTCAGTTTGATATGTTGTCCTTTCTGTGCTTTGAGTTCAACAAAACCCATGAAGCCATCTTCAGAGCCTCTAATTTTTTAAGTTATTTAAAACATGTTTTATATTCAATAGTTGATTTTCTAGGAAATGATTGAACTTTTACTACCTCATGTATATTTCTCAAAAGCTGTGTTCTCATTTCAGCAGGTAAGAAATTCTGCTGTAAGTGGGGCCCTAACTCTAAGCCGTGGCGCTTGGCTCATTCCTTTTTTCCTTTTGAAATGCTATCAAGTATTTCAAATCTGAAAGTGTTTATTTTTAATCATACACTAGAGTTTAAAATTCTAGTAATACTTTCCAAATTTTTCTTTGCTTGATCGACACTCTGACAGTTTTTTCTGACTTTTACTATTCCAAATGTTTCACTGTGTGAAGTTGATTTGTGATGGTGGCTCACTGATGATCACAAGTGTTCTTTATTTGTAACGTGATTTTGCCATTTTGACAAAATAGGTAAGCACGCTTAGCACTCTGATCTTTTCACAACCCAATTTTCAAGCACTTTTGCAACCGACATACGTATCATAAGCAATAAGACATTCCTATTTTTACCAAAATAATCAAGTTCTTTTCATTCCAGAAATACAAATTACTTATTTTGTATCAATTATCGCCTAGTATCAAAAGATATTCCAGACTGTTCTGAACTTCGTGCAGAATCATGATTCCCAAGCTGTAGTTCTTTATCGCTATCATTTCTTCTCTGTTCTGTCCGTTCAGAAGACTCATGTTTATGACATTTAAAAGGAAATGTTAAGAAAGTTTTGCATAGTTTGTTATCTTTTCATTCTGGCTCTTCATTTTTAACATATATAGATTTTTAATTTATATAAAATAGCAAAACACCACACATTTACCACTTACACAAGAAGTCCTGCTAAAAAGAAGCCAAAATAAGAACTAAACTACTTTGAATCAAGGGCAACTATGTAGTTCAAGGATAATGATGTTATTATCCTGTGACCAGTGTTTCTCCTAAAACACAGGTGAGGATATAAATGAAAAAAAGATGAGTGATTGTTGAAACTGAGGTTAATTATTCTCCCTTCTGAATATGCTTGACATTTTCCATAACAAAAGGTTTTTAAAAATAATAAGACGCCCCACAGTAACACAGCTTACCGTGACAGGGGCTGACTTGGCAGATAGTGCTGGGAAGCTTGCTTGAATGTTGCTGCAGTGGGAAGTCATGTATGCAGGGTCCCCAGCAGAGCCTCAGAACATTAGCTTGAACTAATGTGGGTACACTGTAATTTATTTTACTAATTAAAGTTTACCACTCGTGCAGTTTCTATTATGTGCTATTTAGCAACAGTTTCAGAAGTTTTTCAGGATTTAATAATTAGGATGACTCAGCCAGAGTTTAATAACTGGATACCAGTCCTGAATATATAGCAATGAATGCCCTGGCCTGGCCTCAAGAAGTTTCCAGCCTAGCAGAGAAGTCAGGCATGTGGAGGGAAACATGACGATAGAAACTCAAGTGTAATGGGGATGAGGAGAAAATATGTACTTAGGACACAGAGCATCAGGGAATATTTCCTGAATACTGGGAGGATTGAAGACGTCTTTAGAGGTGGCTGAAAGAAAGAAAGTGAAAATCGCTCAGTCGTGTCTGACTTTTTGCGACCCCATGGAATAGTTCATGGGATTCTCCAGGCCAGAATACTGGAGTGGGTAGCCGTTCCCTTCCCCAGGGGATCTTCTCAAGCCAGGGATCAAACCCAGGTCTACCACATTGCAGGCGGGTTCTTTACCAGCTGAGCCACTAGGGAAGCCCCTCAACTCTGGAAAGGTTCTGCTAATTCCTGGTTCCAATGAAATAATGACAAGCACTTTAATAAACCTCACAGCAGTTCTGCAGGGTAGGTTTTACTGTGAAGCCCATTTTGGGGATGAAGAATCTGAGCCTCATTTGTTCAGGTACACAGCTAGGAAGTGGCAGAGCCGGGTTTAGCTTGGGGAGCCTGATCCCAGAGTCTGAAGTCTTAACCACAGGGACAGTGCCAATAGCCATTAGCCTGTTGATGGAAATTTACACTGAATAATGAATAGCCACGAGGAACAGGAATGCTCAAATGAGTTGAAAACTGTGACATGTGATAACCTTGCTGTGTGTCTCTCAGGAGAAGCTGCTGCTGAGAGAGACGCTGAAATCACCTTCATTAAAAAGACAAGCTGCTCCAACGCCAATCTGGAAAAAAGAAAACAGTACTTAATCATGGGCAAAGAGGCCCTGCAGATAAAACACAACTTCCGTTTCAAGTAAGTCACCTGTATTTTGGAGTCTCTGATCTTCCATCCAAAACTGAGTGCAATTTATTCTTAAACCCGCTACATGTTTCTTTCGTGCCCTGCTGTTAACCAACAGACCATTAGGAGCCTACATGTAATAATGTGAGCTTAAAACAAAGAACGCCTCAAAACCACCAGGGTAGCTGAGGTCTCGCTGACGATAAACCAACTGAGTGCCCAGGTCTGACGATTAATCTCGGCTCACTCATCGACTCCCCCTTTACCGCATCTGCCCTCTCAGTCCTCAGACTGTTCTGTTTGTAAGGAGGACAGTGTTTGGATACATGTTTTATTATCTGTTTTTTGAAAAATAGACATTGAAACAGATGTTGTTCATGCCTTTAACCATGGGAGCCCCGAGCAGCTCATGATCTCCAGGGTTTGTGGACCTTCCCAAGGAGATGCCAGTTCAGAGGAGTTTGGCCAAAAGCCTGACCCCTGGGCACCTGAGCAGCTTGGCTCAATTGAACTCAGCTCTTCTCTATCTGTGGCCACCATCACAAGTGATTCATTTGCATTATTCCTCGGCAGGTACGTCTACCCGTTAGATTCCTCGACCTGGATTGAATATTGGCCTACAGACTCCAGGTGTCCATCGTGCCAGAGATTTTTAGCGAATCTAGATGAGTTTACTGAAGACATCTTTTTAAATGGCTGTGAAAACGCCTAAAGGTCAGCTGCATCCAGTTTGCACTATGGACTCCTGTTGTTGAAGTTTCTTCTTTTTTTTCCCCAACATTCACAGCTGGTCTTATTTGGAAAGTTCATTCTACTTAGAATGGGGGACACTTGCTTTTATTAGAGAACAATTTAAGAGCAGTAACTCTCCGAAACAGCATGTCCTTCAGGGGGCCTGGAGACAGACACTCATTCCAAGGTTACTGGACACCAGAAGCAATAAATCGGAACCCTCCTGAAACCTACCGCTCAGGAATGCTTGCCGGGGACAAAGAATAGCCCCACTGAAATGTAGTTTCTTACAAAAACATGGCCTTTGCTTGAAAGAAAATACCATGGAACAGAAAACCGATCATTAAAGCCTGACTTTGCTTTCAAAATGTGCGAAAAAGCGTGTTATTTTATGCTAGGTCAGCAGCAGCTGCACAAAGACAGGCAAATTGAGAAAGGTGCAGAAGGCCGCCCCTCAAAGCCCTCAGCAACCTGAGAAGGTAGGAGCCTTGTCCTGGCCACCTCCCTTCCTGTTGCCTCTCTGTACCCCCATGCGGATGCCCTACTCCCCTCCCCACCCTCCCAGCGCCTACTCCTTCCCCCTGGAACTTGCTCTCCTGGAAGGCAGGCCCCCGGGCAGCCACCTGTTGAGGAGAAACCTAGTGGAAATCCAGACACCTCTGCTCTTGCTCCAGCCAGGTCTCTGAGCCTCCCTTCCGGATTTATTAATGAGGATTTCTAACAGCAGGCTCGTTTGTAAGTGATACTCTACAGCACTTTAGATCTTATGGAAGAGTGCTCATATTTATTCCCATTTAATGTCTCCAGAATCTCATGGAGTACGAGAATTATTATTGCCCCCATTCCAAGAAGACTTGGAGGCTAAGGACCCAAAGGGCTTTGAGGATGAGGAATTTGAGGCTCAGAAAAGGAAGCAATTTGCCCAGCCTAGTAAGGGCGAGAGTGGGAGACCAAACCCCAAGGCTTGCTCACAGTCCAAACACCTCCCTCTTCCACTTCACTGCCCCATCCCATCGCTTGTCAGGTTTGATTTCCTAAGAGCAAGGCAGGACGCAGGTGGAGTGTCTTTCTTCCTTAGCTATAGTTTAACCAGCCCCGCTGAAGTGTCACAAGGAAACAAACCCTGGATGGAATGGCAGCAGTGACTGAAATGCATCCCGTTTTTGAGAAACCCGCGCCTTACCAGTTAGCCTCACGAAGCTACACAAGGCCTTGCACTGTGCCTCGTAAGTTAAACTAAGATTTTCCAGCTTCAAGGAACTAAGGATTTATTTTTGTAAATGTCAGAACTCACGTTGAAGGCACTCCCTTGGCAAAAACAACCCTTGTGTCCAATATGCCCCAACTCGCTGCCAACAAGGGGTGAGGGGCCCCCAGAGCAGGTCTGCGGCGCCTCCGGTCACCTTCTTGCTGAAGGCCGGGCGGCAGGACCTCTGCAGTAACCTCCCCGTGGCCCCAGCATCTCCGCCTTCTCCTTGAGCACTGTTTCAAGTAGGTCGTCCACGGCAGCCTAATTAACTCACAAAGCAGCTGAACTTCCAAACTTCAAAGCAGGCCTTTGTGAGTGAGCCTGGCTCCGCTGAAGAACCCACCAGCCCCTCTTCAGCAAACTCCTAAGGACTTAGACATACGTCCTGTTGGAGGCTTTTGTGGCCCTTCTCACAGCTGGGGCCCCTCCTCAACCCTGTACTCCTCTGCTCAGGCTCTTGCAGTTATTTGCTTGCTCGGTGTGCAGCCAGCCTCCTGGCCTCGCTGTTAGCTCCAGGTGGGCAAAGTCTGGGTCCTCTCTCTCCTGCTGTGTCCTGTGCCTGGCTTACCGCCAACACATTCCAGGAACTCAACAGCTGCTGCTGCTGCTGCTGCTCAGTCGCTTCAGTCGTGTCCGACTCTGTGCGACCCCAGAGACGGCAGCCCACTGGGCTCCCCCGTCCCTGGGATTCTCCAGGCAAGAACACTGGAGTGGGGTGCCATTGCCTTCTCTGCAACAAGTGCTGGCGGATTCTAACCCTGGCAGGGGTTTGGGACAAGCCTCTTCATCTTTTGGATGGCCTGTGCATCAGGGGAGTCAAACACCTTAATGCCTCTTTTATCTAGAGCCCCAAGAAGAAACGCTATCATCTTTTGTTATGAAACGGAAGACAAGACCATGGCATGTCAGCGTCCACATGTCAGGCATGTATGTCTTCCTGTAAATGTAAAGGGAGCTCAGAGAAGTGAGTGAGCATATGAGTTGGAGGAACTTCCAGAGGCTTTCTGGAGGACTTTTGGAAAGGTAGAGAGAGACATAGTGTATTAGAAGCTGGTAAGAGGTATGCATGGGAAATAGATGGGGAAACAGTGTCAGACGTTATTTTTCTGGGCTCCAAAATCACTGCAGATGGTGACTGCAGCCATGAAATTAAAAGACGCTTACTCCTTGGAAGGAAAGTTATGACCAACCTAGATAGCATATTGAAAAGCAGAGACATTACTTTGCCAACAAAGGTCCATCTAGTCAAGGCTATGGTTTTTCCTGTGGTCATGTATGGATGTGAGAGTTGGACTGTGAAGAAGGCTGAGCACCAAAGAATTGATGCTTTTGAACTGTGGTGTTGGAGAAGGCTCTTGTGAGTCCCTTGGACTGCAAGGAGATCCAACCAGTCCATTCTGAAGATCAGTCCTGGGTGTTCTTTGGAAGGAATGATGCTGAAGCTGAAACTCCAGTACTTTGGCCACCTCATGCAAAGAGTTGACTCATTGGAAAAGACTGATGCTGGGAGGGATTGGGGGCAGGAGGAGAAGGGGACGACAGAGGATGAGATGGCTGGATGGCATCACTGACTTGATGGACGTGAGTCTGAGTGAACTCTGGGAGTTGGTGATGGACAGGGAGGCCTGGCGTGCTGAGATTCATGGGGTCGCAGGGAGTCGGACACGACTGAGTGACTGAGCTGAACTGAAGAGGTATGCTGCTGTTTTGCTGCTACGTCATGTTCAACTCTTTGCAACCGCATGGACTGCAGCCTGCCAGGCTCCTCTGTCTGTGGGATTTCCCAGGCAAGAATACCCCAATGGCTCAGCAGATAAAGAATCCACCTGCAATGCAGGAGACACAGGAGATGTGAGTTTGATCCCTGAGTCAGAAAGATCCCCTGGAGAAGGAAATGGCGACCCACTGCAGTATTCTTGCCTGGAAAATTCCACAGAGGAGCCTGAAGGTCTACAGTCCACGGGGTCACAAAGAGTCAGACACGACGGAGCATACGGCACATGGAGAGACATGGGGGACTTTTCTGGTTAAAGGAAAAAGCATAAGGCAGTCTTCCACTAGGGGTAGGCAAGACAATTTAGGTGGTAAACAGCTATATGCTTATTTTAACATGTGTTAGAAAAAAATATACAACTAGCACATCAAAGCCATGATATAAAATTTTCTTTGAAAATAAATGTATTTGTCAAAAAGTCTATTTAAGGAAAAGTTTTTAAGTAAATAAAAGTCTAGGTTGTTCCTAGGGCAAAAATCATGAGGTTGGCATGCATACACTTGAAGTTTAGGAAACCCTGTCTTAAGAAAATATGTGGAACTGACAACCCGCCAAGCTTAAAGCGGGCAGCCTGACTCCTGATTTCCCGGGGAGGGATCTAAGCCAAAGTCATGCTCAGTTTTACTTTCCAGCCCTTGTGATGCTAATTTATTCAGCAACATCCAGAAAAATATGTACTGACTGGTCGTCGAAGGTTGGGCTCCAGTTCCCTAGATCCTTGCCCTTGTGGAACTTGGATTCCAATGAGAGGAGGTGCATGGCAAATAATGATCAGTCATTAGGGGACTGAGTTTGAATATCAGGTGATAAAAGAGCTGTGAGAAAAAGAAAAAGCAGAGCAGAGCAAAGGAGCCTGGGAGCGGTGGAGAGAGGGGCTGCGTCGTAGTAGAGCAGTGAGGTCAGGGTGGGCTTCAGTGAGCAGTGAGACTCAAGCAAGGTGAAAGAGGGAGCCACGTGGTGATCTGAAGACTGAGTGTTCCAGGCAGAGGGAACATGCCTGAGCCTGAGGCAGGAGCTCGGCCGGGGTGCTCCGGGGAGAGCAGGGAGGCCAACGTAGCAGGAGCAGATGAGGCAGAGGTGAGGCTGGTGGAGCTGAGGTCAGAGAGATCACAGGGACAAGAGCATGCTGGTCACGGATGGGGTGCTGCTAATCTTACGCAGAGGGCAGGGTTTGGAGCAGAGCAGTGACGTGGTCTGTCTTATCTGTTAGAAGGACAACGGTAACTGCAGCATTGAAAATGAGGCGATGGTAAAAACTGACCAGCTAGGCTACTGCTGAAAACCAGGCAGAAGCTGATGGTGATTAAACAAAGCTGAGTTTCCAGAGCTTCTCAAAAGATGTTAGAAAGAGCTTGTTCTAGGATTTGGGCTTGTGCTGGATTATTTGGGGAGGGCTCAGGGACTTGGCTCCGGGTTGGATGCCGCCGGCAAGCAGGGGTAATCCTGTGATTGGGGGGCACTGGTTGTTGTCTAATTAGGAGGAAAAGAAGGAGCAGTCACCCTTATGTAAGACGGGAAAGGGGGATATTTGGTCACTTTTCGTGATTTGGATTACGTGCTTGTTTTATCCTCTGCTCAAACATGATTAAGGAGCAGTCTTTTTTTGTGTGAAGATTCATTTGGTCTGATGCTGATGTTCTGTGACATCAGACTCTGAGGACCAGGCCGGGTCCAAAGGACACCAGGGCCCAGCTGTCAGGGCGGCTCTTCCCTTTCAGACCCTTCTTCCTAGAAAATGCACACGCAGGCTCCCTGGCAGTCCAGTGGGTAGGATTTCACCTTCCACTGCAGGGGGCATGGGTTTGATCCCTGGACTGGGAACTAAGATCACGCATGCGGCAAGGTGCAGCCAAAAACAATTTCTTTAAGATGCATGTGTACGCATAGTACACAAATCCGCATGCTATTTCTGAGGCCCCTGCAAGTCCATGCATTGACCTCGTGACTGAAAACCTCTGTCTCAGAGCTGGAAATTTAGCAGCCAAATCTGGAAGGTTCTCAGAGATACAAAGCAACTCTGCATCCTAGGGTTTTCCTAGTCCTGAAATCAGATGGATTCTGTGGGTTTAATGTGATGTGAGTACCTTGTCACCAGTGGCCTGATCTTTTTAACTTTGAGTTGAGATTCAATTATCCCTTTATGCCTCTGACTCAGAAAGAAGGGAAGTTAGGAGGAAGAAAGGAAAAAATGAAGCAGAGAGGGTGGCGGGTAGGAAGAGATGGGAGGGAAGAGGGACAGGGTTTTAAGGACAGGAGGATAAGTTGAGAGCTCCGTTTCTAAGAACCTTCTGGATTCTTCTCAGCTGGCGCGGTGCCCACCCTGACAGACATGTTGGCAGAAGCTGATCTGCTCCTTGGAGCTTGGTGTCCCCTCCTTCACTGGTTCCGTCATTATAATCAGACACATTGTCTATTACCTACACCATCAGGAGTTATAGGATCCTAAAATGTCCAAAATAGGAAGGACCTAGAGCTTACCTCCTCCACTTCCTTCATTCTCACCTGGGAAACGGGCCCAGAAGAGCGGCTGCCGTGGTCACGGCGCTGCTCAGCCCGAGGGCTGAGGCACAAGCCCGAGGCCTCTGACTCTGCTCAGCGTTGTTCCCACGGTGCAGACGTGCGGAGGTTACGGAGAAGTCGAGTGGGGCTCTCTGTAAGGAAGCGTTTTCTTGGAGCCAGAGCTGTTCAAACATAAACTAGGCTCTCCAGGGGGGACCAGGCTCCCCATCAGTTCCGCCGTCCAGGGATGCTGCAGAAGCATTCAAAGTAGGAGGCTGGCCCCAGTGATGTCCAACGTCCCTGCGGCTCTGAGAGACCGTTGATACAAAGGAAAACATCTGCTTTCCTTCCTCAAGCCCCCGTGTTCACATCCGAAAACAGTTCCCCCTTGAGAGGCTTTCTGTGAGACGTAAGTGAGGTAACACAGAGCTTGCACATGGAGTGATGGGCACGGGGCCTGGCACACTCAGTGTAACTTGCAGTTGCTGACAATACAGCCCTGGCCCACGACAAGGGATGAACCAGCAAGGTTCTTGCCTGGCATCCTGCCGATTGCATTTCGTGGAGTATCCTCTCAACGTCTCACACCCATCGTGTGAGGATTGTCATCATCTTTAGGAAGGAAACAGCTGCGGCCACAGGAGGCTGAGTAATTGGCCCCGGGTCTCATACCTTTACAAGTGGCAGGGCCACGGCTCAGATGTGCATCTCTGGGGCTCCAGGGACCCTGCTTCTAGCCTCTGAGCTGACTGCGTTTTCCCACACAGGAAGGGAGAGTAGCGTGGTCACTGTGTAATCCTGGCAAAGCTTCTGCCTCCCTGGGCCTCAGCGATGTGTGTTCATTGGAGGCTCCGAGCCGTCCCTGTGCTGGGACCGCAGGTGAGGCAGATGAGGGCTCTGGGTACAGGGTCCTGGGGCAGTGGGAACACGTCAGAGCTTTGTAAAAATGGATCCTGGAATCAGCTTCCACGCGGAGAAAACACAGCTGGCAGAACTCTGGATTGGCAGGTCCTCCTACGTTGCCTCAAGGAATTTGAGTTACCAGTAGAGGTGACGCTTTTTCCTTTGTGAGCTTCCTACACAGAATCATAAAGTCCTAAAGTTAAAGCCTCCCTAGAGATCATCTAATCAAGCTCTCCCCGTTTCACAGAGGAGGAAACAAGCCAGGGAAGAGCAGGGACTCTCCCAGGATCCCACAAGGGAATCAGGGCGGGACCAGAGTGCCAGGCTCCGCTTCCCCATACCAGCACCTGGGGTCTGTTCCCACCGGCTGGGCCGAAGGGGCAGGAGGGCAGAGTCCGGAGCCAGGGGCTGGGGTCCAGGGGCTGGGGTCCAGGGCTCACATTGCTAGCAGATGAGATGAGAGGAACCAGAACTGTCCTGGAAAGAGTAATTTTCATTTGGCTGGAGATGTGTGTGTCTACGTGTGTGAGTGTTTTGACACTGCTGGGGGTGGGTGGAAAGGGGGGTTGAAGCTGACTAAGACAAGGAAATCGGAGCTGAGGAAAGAATTATATGGCTTAATAAACTTTTTTCCAAACATAGAAGCTTTCGGAAATTAGAGTCAGGACTGAACCCTCGTTTCTGAGAATAGAGAAAGGAGCTGTGGCCAGGGGACAGGGTTGGTGGTCATTTCTCCTCCTCTTGCCAGCTCCTACCAACTCTAAAGGCAGAGGTCAAATTGTGGCTTGCTCCGTAATTAGATGTTGGGTGTGGAAATCACAGCAGCCTCTCCGTTTGACTGGGCTTCCCAGGTGGCGCTAGTGGTAAAGAACCCACCTGCTAATGCAGGAGACTTCAGAGACGCGGGTTCTATCCCTGGGTCGGGAGCGGGCATGGCAACCCACTCCAGTATTCTTGCCTGAACAATCCCATGCACAGAGGAGCCTGGCGGGCTACCACCCATAGGGTCACAAAGAGTCAGACACAGCTAAAGCAACAGCCTGTTCCATGTGACTACAGCGCGCGTGTGTGTGTGTGTGTGTGTGTAAGAGATGGACACAGAGAAAGAAGTGGTTACCATGGGGAAGAAGTAAAAGCTGCCCTGTGGGGGCCAGCTGGCTGCGGTCTCTAAGTCACACAGCTTCCTGTGCGTCTGTTCTGTTTTGGAAGTGAGGTTCTCATTTCAGCCAGCCCAATGGACAGGGTTGTTGCAGGATGAAATTAGATCAGACAAGTGAGAGAACTTTTAAGCCGTAGAATTTTGAACAAACGTGGTAATGGCATTAACAATCAAAAGCATCTTTGTGTGAAGATACCACCGGCAAAGACTGCCTGGCGAGCTTCTGAAAGACTGAAAGAGGGTCTGCTACCGCCATCGTCCCCAGTCTGTCAGATTTCCCTGTTAGAGCTTCATTCCTTTGGCTCTGCAGGCTGGCAGTCTTACAGCAGGATTTTCAAAGTGCTGAAATACGCATTCTCAGTCACCACCTCAGACCGACTGAATCAGAAACCCTAGAAGGGAGTACCGAAATCTATATTTTAAACATCTTCAGGAAAATATCATAGGTACATTAAAATTAAAGAAGTGTTGTTCTAGAGCTCGTGAAATGCAGAGTTTCATTTTGTAGGTCTGGGGTGGCCGGAGACTCTGTCTCCCCCAGGTGATGCCTGTGGCGCTGGTTCTTGGACCTAACACGGTTCCAGATTGTTCCATAAAGTTAGGGATTCCCGCATGAACAGAAGCAACTGTTATCAGCCAGCACTTTAGTTGAGAACCATTGTACCCAAGGCCTTGCAGAAAACTCCGAGGGATTCTGGGGACAAGAGAAACACAGAGCTTCAAAGAGAAAGAGGGCTTGAGAAAAAAGAGGAGGTAGGGAATGCTAAAAGAAAACTAAATCGCCTTTGTAGAATGTGGCCCGAGCAGGTCTGGGCCTCAATTAACCCTTTTACCACCAAGAGCCTGCTGTGTTAGGGACTGGGAGGTGTTGGTCACATTCATCCGCTTAATGAATCCACAAACAACCCCCTGAGTTTGGTACAGAGGAATAAACCAAGGACAAAGAGGTTAAATAGCTTGGTCCAGTAAGTGGTGGAGCAGGGATTTAGAACTCAGACAGGCTGACTCATTAGCACTAATTCTGCCTCAAGTTTGGTCTCTGCCCTCAGGAAGCTTACAGTCCCATGAGGAATATGGACGAGGCCTGATAACGGCCCAGCCTGGATGATGCCCGTCTGGTCCTGTATTTCGAGAGTCTTACAGACAACTGCTGCTTTAGCTCCTGTAGCAATTCTTCCAGACCGGGCAAGGCACAAACGCACGGGCCTGGCTGTGCGTGAAAGTCCTGAGACAGGTGTCTGTGTCCCTGTAGGCGGGTGTTTAGTAGAGCGACTCGTATTTCCTGGTGTTCAGTGTCCCGAGCAGGAAAGCTCCAGCCCAGGAATAGCCTAGGCAAAGGGGCCTCCAGAACTGAGTCCGAGCCCCGCTCTGCGTCCTCAGCTTCTCACCCCTCACAGCTCCCCAGGCCTGCCTCCCTGAAGGGCAGGGGTACCTTCTGCCCACCATGGCTCCCACACAAGACCCACATTCACACAGCCGAAAGCCCTGCCCGCCCCAGGCTGGCCTGCAAAGGCCAGGCGGTCACCCCTGCACACAGGCGCTGGGGAGGGGCCGGCCGGCTGGCTGATCACTGCTGCTGCGGCCGCCGAAGGCCCCGACCCCAGCTCCGACTTGCCCCCACCCCCATTTCTGGCACATGCCCTCTCTCCCTGCCTCCCCCGCATACCAGAAATCACTGCCTTGGCACTGGGGATTCAGAAGGATGCCTAACAAATGAACACTGACCCAACATCTTGGCAAACCTATTTGACGATACATTCCAAGAGCCAAGATATGTTTACATCCCTTGATCCAGTAATCTTCCTCCTGCTGGATTATTTATATAAATTCCCAAAAGTAGGGGGAGAAAAAAGTTCATACACAAAGATCGTCTATGCAGGATTATTTATTCAGTAAATATTTACGGAGTTATTTCTATGTGCCATACACAGTTCTAGATGGTGTAATCAAGATAAACAAGGTCCCTGCTTTCCTAGGAATTCTGGGGAGAAGGACAATAAATATCCACATAAATGAGAAAAATAATCTATTTACTAAATTCTCTGCAGGGAATTAAAGGTCAGCAATGGAGAAAAACCAAGTGACTGCTCTCGATGGGGTGGTCGGGGTTCTCTTTGTGGTCACTGTCCAGCCGCTAAGTTGTGTCTGACTCTGCGACCCCAGGGACTGCAGCACGCCAGCTTCCCTGTCCTCCACCATCTCCTGGAGCCTCATGTCCATCGAGTCGGTGATGCCATCCAACCATCTCATCCTCTGTCACCCTCTTCTCTTCCTGCCCTCAATCTTTCCCAGCATCAGGATCTTTTCCAGTGAGTCAGTTCTTCGCATCAGGTGGCCAAAGGATTGGAGCTTCAGCTTCATCGTCAGTCCTTTCAGTGAATATTCCGGGTTGATTTTCTTTTGGATTGACTGGTTTGATGATGGGGCGGTTGGGGAAGTTCTCTTAGACGTCACTAAATAAGATGACGTTTAAGCTGAGCGTCTCAGACAAGAAGGGGTGGTCTCACAAAGACCTAGAGGAGATCGTTCCAGAAAGGAGGCCGGTGACCCAGGGAACTGCAAGCAGGCTACGGATCAAAGCAAGCGAGCGACGGGAAATGAGGTCGGAGGATGGAGGGAGCAGATCAGTGGGGTTTTGTAAGCATGAGTGAGGTGTTTGGATTTGTCAATAGGGAGCAGTAAACAAAGCGGCTAAGACCACGTCAGACAAAAGGGGGCAGGGAGGGAGACCTGCTCAGGCGACTGCAGCTGTCTTGGCAAGAAGTGCAAGCAGCTTCAACCAGAATGGTGGAGATGAAGAGCCGCGGATGGGTCCGGGATATTTTTGGAGCTAGGGCTGAAAGAGCTTGCTGAAGGTGTTGGGACGGGGTTGCTGAGCGCAGAGGACTCGAGCTTCACTCGGGGTTCTTGGCTCAGGCTGCTGCAGGCGCCGTTTACACACCTGGGGGAGGCAGGAGAAAATGCAAACTTAGGAAAATGAGAAAGAAAGATGTGGTGGGTTGAACTGTGTCTCCCCTAAAAGATCCGTCGGCATCCTCCCCTACCCAGCACCTCAGAGTGGAAATAGGGTTGGAAATAGGATTGTTGCAGGGGTCATTAGTCCCAGTAAGATGAGGTCATACTGGAGGAGGGTGGGTCTCTCCTGTAATGTGACTGCGGTCCTTAAAAGAAGACAGAAACACACAGAGAGGGAAACCCAGACTCTAGAAGGAAGCCAGCCGTGTGCAGAGCTTGACTGGCAGGCATAGTGACTAGCAGGAAAGGTGCTTGGATACTGAGTCCCTCCACCTGTGGCTGTGAGGCGCCGTCAGATCTCCGCTAGGTCAGGATGTGAAGCCTGAGACACAGCTGAACGTTCAGGCAATGGTTAAGTGGCTTCACCTGAGGGGCACACAGGGACTTTGTTGTTTGGAAGCGATAGAGAAAATACCACCAATTAGAAAAACACGATGGAAGACAACAACCCATTTATAACGGCAAATGTGATCAACACCCACAGTGAACAAGGCTTGAAGTTCGTAATCATAAGCAACTTCCCTTTGTCTCCCACCCCGCGCTATACATGTGTTCAGAGGGAAGGGAGAGAAGCCCTTTTCCTGACCTTTGATAAAAATTCACACATCCTACAACTTTTCTGATCATCTGCTCATTCTCAGGACATAAGAAACTCCTGTGGTCCCTTCAGTCACTCAACAAACTCTGAAAATCAGTCCCACGAGGCTGCTGCTAAGTCGCGTCAGCCGTGTCCGTCTCTGTGCGACCCCACTGACGGCAGCCCACCAGGCTCCCCCGTCCCTGGGATTCTCCAGGCAAGAACACTGGAGTGGGTTGCCATTTCCTTCTCCAATGCAGGAAAGTGAAAAGTGAAAGTGAAGTCGCTTAGTCATGTCCGATTCTTCACGACCCCTTGGACTGTAGCCCACCAGGCTCCTCGGTCCATGGGATTTTCCAGGCAGGAGTACTGGAGTGGGGTGCCATCGCCTTCTCTGAATCAGTCCCATGCAAAAGCAAAATCCAAACTTGATTTAAAGTCCAGTCTTTTCTCCCCGTCAGGGCTTGCTGCAGCTGGGACCACTATAGCTGGGAATGGGGGCATGGACCGCCGCTTCCCCTTCTCCAGACTGCGCTCCCCAGTTTGCGAGCTGACCTCTGACCTCTCCAGGGCTAAGGTCGGCAGTGAGAAGAGGAGAGTAAGGGGAGCAGGAGAGACGTCCTGGACAGTCCTGTGGTGAGACGGCTCTCTCTGGCTGCACTGTCTTCGTCGCAGCGCGCCGGTGTCTGTCGCGTGGCCCACGGCTCTAGAGCGAGCAGGCTCAGCAGCTGCAGCGCACGGGTCTAGTTGACCTGAAACGTGCGGGATCTTAGTTCCCTGACCAGGGATAGACCCGTGTCTCCGGCATCGAAAGATGTATTATTAACCCCTGGACCACCAGGGAAGGCCCTGTCTTAAGCTGGCGTTAAAGCTGACTTTCATGTGGGCACATCCAAGCCCTGAGGACCTCTCAGCCTTACACAAGTACCACATGATCTTGTATCCCACGGGTGAGCCCTTCTGAAGCCCTAAGAATCAATGGTACCCGTCCCCCTGTTGGACAGGCCAGAGAGGCCTTCTCGTCAGTCCTTCCTGTGCCTGTCCCTTGTCTAGTCAACAGGAGTGGCATCCTGTGCATACACTGACTTTGGGATTTCAGGCTGATCTGAGCAGCAGTGTCTCTTCCTTGTCTTGTCTTGTCTGATACAACTTTCATCTCTCATCTCCTCAATGTCTCCGGTGGGTGTCAGATGAGTCCATGTGCCTCCGCATCTCAAACCCCTGTAGATACGTCTCACACTCTACAAGTAGACTGCGTAAAGTTCTTTTCTGTTGACTTGAGAAGCAGCTGTCTTCAACACATTCGTAATCTCCTAATGAAAGACTAGGAGGTCTCAGGGATCTTTCTACGGGCCTCCCAGATGGCGCTAGTGGTAAAGAACCCACCTGCCAATGCATGAGACGATCCCTGGGTTGGGAAGGTCCTCTGGAGAAAGGCATGGCAACCAACTCCAGTATTCATACCTGAAGAATCCCATGGACAGAGGAGCCTGGCAGACTACAGTCCCTGGGGTTGCAGAGTCAGACACGATGAGAGAATAAAGAATCTCAGGGCTCTTTCTACAGCTCCCTGCCTCCGGGCGGTGCACCGCCCCCCCAGCACACATTCACGTGTGCCCAAATAGGGGGTCAAAGGTGAATCCAACGCTTTCCCAGGGTCTCGGATGGTTAGGAGGGCTACTGCCGGCATCCGTTAGCACAAGGCAAGATGGTTCCCCCTGGGCACAGTGGAGAAGGCTCCATGAAGAAGGCAGCTTCTTAGTTGGCTCTTAAAGAATGGCTGAGATCAGGACGAGCCAAAATGCAGTCTTAGTAATGAGAGCAAATGCCGAGCAGGGAAACGGAAGGAAGAGTGCACAGAGACCCCTGGGCGGCTTCCTTCAGCGCGACACACAGAGGTTAAGGCCAAGCTGGACCAAAGATGAACAAAACAAGGGGTCTGGCTTTTTTCCTGCCGGAAGTGAGAAGTTTTGGAAGCTTTGGAAAGGGCAGCAGGATGGAGGGTTGGGAAGGGCAGTGACTAATTCCCGGTGAAATGTGTTCTTCATTTCCTTGAGTCATTAACTAGGGCCCCATTAAGAAGAAAAACAAAACAAAAACCTTCCAGGACCTGCTTTCTTTTCCAGGAAAACCCTTACCCTTTGGAACCTCTCACAAGTTCAGTTTATAAAGACATCCAATCCTGTTTTCCCTGTTAGTTAAGGGGCCTTGGCACAGCTGCCAGCACCCTCCTCCAAGCCCTGGAATTCTCAGCTTGAAGCCTGATGGGGCCGGTCAACCCATCTCCCCAGGGTGCCCAACACTGCCCTCTGGAAGGGGCTGAGGAGAAGGGCTTCCCTCCACGAGCAGAAGGGCCACGGAAACCTTGCCTTGATGAGCCCAGCCACAGAGGCCCCGCCTTGGGCCCTCGGGAGCCAAATGGGAAAAATCCAGAAGGCTGCACGGCCAAAAAAACAGTGGGCTTGGATACAATCCCAGCTCTCCCCTTCTTTTCTGATCTTGAGACCTCACTCAGCTCTATGTCTTCATCTGTAAAATGGAAGCACCACCACCTACCTCACAAGGTTGCTGGGAAGATTAAACGAGAGGTTGTTAGCACAGCTAGCACGCAGCAGATGCTCAAGAAATCTGCCCCCTCCTCCCCCCAGCATCTCTCTGTGTCTCGATTTCCTCGCCTACCAAACACGGTGGGGACTCAAGGAGGAAGTTGAATCTGAACAGGTTCCCAACCTCTGCCATCTGCTCCACATGCAGGCCCCGGGGAGAGCGGAGGGCCTTTCTCTGCCATGTCTGAGCTCTGGGAGCTCTTTCTTCTATTATTTTCCAAAAAAAAAAAAAATCACAAAGCGCTTAGTAGTAGCACGCCCTGGCACGTGCTTAGAGGGAGTCCACAGCCCCACCCCCCCAGCACCTCTCCGCAGTGCTCCCACCTGACTCAGTGTCCCCATCTGGAAAGCAGTTGTAACTGGACAGGTACCCGCTCTGGAAGTGCCCACTAGGTTGGGAGGACGGTGCCCAGCAGAGGGCGCTCTGAGTGTGACCTCCTGGCCGGGGCCCTGGGGAGAGGCACCCAGCCAAGGAAAATTCTAGTGGAAAAATCGAAGAAAGGATTCCAGGTTTATGAGTCCCAGACTTTGAAAAACAGAACTGCTGAGTTGTCTCCTGAGTTAGGGGAAAAGAACACCACAGCCGCCTCAAGATTTCCAGGAAACAATATGCGAAGGCTTTGGGCAAAGCTGGGGGACTGGGGAGGCCTGTTTTGGGAGGTGGGAGCTGGGGTGGGCATGTGCCTCTGGGAGCGCTCCGCAGCGGTAAGCTCTTCCTGGGCGGTGCTGGGGGCGGGGGGGCGTGACTCTGTGGGTTTACATCCGCTGGCGTCCATATGCATTTGTGCGCCTGTAGGCAATCCCACAAGTGTTTATTAAACACCTTGTACAGTCTGTTGGGTGATGAGGATGCAACAACAAATAGAACACATCCCTGAACTCAGAGCCGAGTTTAGGAGGGTGCAGAGTAGCCGGCACACAGCCCCTGAACTCAGAGCCGAGTTTAGGGGGGTGCAGAGTAGCCGGCATTCCAGTTCAGGCTTCCCTGATGGCTCAGCAGGTAAAAACCCACCTGCAATGCAGGAGACACAGAAGACGTGGGGTTCGATCCGTGGGTCGGGACGATCCCCTGGAGAAGGAAATGAAACCCGCTCCAGTATTCTTGCTGGAGAGTCCCATGGATGGAGGAGCCTGGCTGCAGATTTGCACACAACTGAGCACGCAGACATCCCGGAGGTGAGTGGGCAGCCAACACCAGGCAGCCACCAGCGACGTGGCCCTGGAGACCGCTGACACTCAGTCTCCTTAGCTGGAAAGTGGACGTCCTAGGAGACAGCTGCTGCTGCTAAGTTGCTTCAGTCGTGTCCCACTCTGTGTGACCCCATGGACGGCAGCCCGCCAGGCGCCCCCGTCCCCCCGTGTGCAAATGTCGGGTGACTCCTGTCGATCGTGCACAAGATGTGCACCTGGATAAGCACACGCGGCATGTGCAGCCCAATGAGCTTCGTGCAGGCTGGTAGCTCACCTGCTTAGGCCGTGTGTGCGATGTGCTGGGCTCTACCAGAGGCTGCATATCGTGGCCCTCAGAGACGGTTTGTGAGGATGCTCGTTTGGTTAGGGCTTGGCTTTCGGGAGCGTTCTAAAATTTAAGCTATTACACGTAAAAATCCAGATTTACAATTTCTCTAGAAACCTTGGAAGATCTGGCCATCCTGTGAGCATCTGTGTGTGTGTGCCTGTATGCCATGGTTCTGCTTCCCAGAGATGTGTCCTTTCCAGGAGCACCCTCCCCTTGGCCAGCCTCCAGGCCTGTCCTTGGAGGGACTCCAGGGTGGCTTGGGAGCGCTCGTGCGCAGACACGTTCTCTGTGAACGGAGAGGCAGGACCCTGCGAGAGCTGCTGCCAGGCCCTGGCCTCCCCAGGCGGCTCCGGTTTCAGTAATCAGAGGGGCTAGAGAGGCCCAAGGGCCCTCCCCACGGCCCTCTGTCTGTATAGCCGGATGCTGGTTACAGAAGAGAGCAACCAAGGATGGGAGCCAGACAGACTAGCTTTTCTTGTGTATTATTTGATTTTGCATTTAAAAAATTCCTGCATTCTAGCTCCAAAACGCTTGAGGCAATGATCTCCACAGAAAATGTGGCTAAATGTCTATACTATGGCTCTTCTAAAAAGGAGCAAATACAAAACTAATACAATTATGTAATTATGTAAAGTTTAAAAATAAAATAAAAGAAAAAATAAAAAATAAAAAATAAAAAAATAAAAAGGAGCAAATAGATTTTTGGTAGAAGTGAAAACTTTTAATTACGTTTGCGGAGCCCACAGATGTGAGAGACAGGATGGATATTCTCCTAACATTCCTGGATCCTCTTAAGATGGCTAATCAGTCTCTCTTAATAGACATTTACTAGGGTGTGAGACAGGCTGAACACGAGGGGCCTACAAAGATGGATACACCCTGCTCTCTGGCCCTCGGGAAACTCAGTTTTGTGGAGAGACAGCCAAAGAGAAATGAATGCAGAAACAAGAGAGGACGGGGGTATAACTGAGACATCTGGGGACAAAAGACACCAGAACATAGAGGAAGATGCCTCGAAACTCTGACTTACTGTGCAAGCTCTTTCCCCAACCTGAGCCCCCGTTTCCCCTTTTTAGACAAGAAGCTCAGAAGAGATGAGTAAGCATCAATTCCACGTGTTCACAATCCGAGCCCCGAGCTTGGGTATCCTTTGAGGGAACACAGGTCGCAGCCCTGGTTCGTAGCCCGTTACTCCCTGCCCCATATTCTTGTGCTGTAAATTAATCTAGCTTGAGCTCTGAAAGAAACTGGAAATTAATCTAGCTTGAGCTCTGAAAGAAACTCATCAGGTTTTTCATATTGCTTTGTCTTGAAAAAAAATTGTGTCTGGAGTCCAAAAATATGTCTGGAGTCCAAAAAGACCAGGCATCTGGTGGAAGCTTCTAGCATCCATTATAGATATGCCTGGTCCAGGTGTAGAGCAGCCCCTTAACAGGTGGGAGAGTTGCACCCCTTCCCCAGAACCAGGTTTGAACGGCTAAGGAACTTGTCCTGAAGGATTGCTCTGAGGTCATTCGCCCACTTTGCAGATGGGAAAAATGAGGTCCAAAAGTGCAACAGAGCTCCCCACTGTCCTGAGATCAATGTCAGAGGCCGGTCTCCTGACTCCTGAGTGTGAGCTCTGCTCACACACTGATTTTTCTCTCTCAGGTTGAGTCGTCAGGACAAAGTGAGAGAAGGATGCCCAGGCTTATCCCTCCTCAGGCAGATGTCGACTGCTTTGCAGCTAGGACATCGAGTCATCCCTGTTCCACTCGAGCCAAGAGCCTGCGAAACCCACCCTCTCAAAAGTATGAGGGAAGAGCAATCATTCTGTAGCCCAGCAAAAGCCCTTGGAGAGCTGGGCATCCACCTTCAGAAGCATTTGTAATTGTCAAGAGTCCCTGAAAGAACGGATTTGACACGTATAGAAACCAAATTTGTAGAACAAGGCACCCAGGTGGCCAGAGGTGGTGAAGAGAAGCAGCAGGTGGACTATTACAGACCCAAAGTTGTCTGCCTTCCTCATCATTGGCCTCGTAAGAGCTTGTCGATATCAAAGGGCTATCTGCCAAGCTCTTTGCCTGGACCACATCACGATCCCCGTGAGCGTCATTGGTACCCGCACCACAAACTGGAATCTCCATGGCACTCTCAAAGTGGCCAGTCCCACAAATTGTTGGAAAACCCCTAGGGACAGCTCTGGAGCCTACAATTCAAAGAACTTCTGAAGTGATTTGTTTCTTTCCTTAAAATCTGGAAGTCTGTTGAGATATGAAAAATCACTAGGCATAGAAACTCCTTTCAGAGAAGAACCCCAAATTTCTTATCAAATTTTCACTAGAATGCTATTTCTAATTTCATAACACCCTAAAAAATCAGGCCAAAGATACATAATATTTTGTGACGATGGTGAGATCATCATTAATGATCATTACCTCAAGTAAAAATGATTATGGATGGTGTCTTGAGTATTAGCCATTGATTGAACAAATGTTTATTGATTGCCTCTGTGCTGAGTCAGGGGAAAAGATAACAAAGAAATCAGACACAGCTTTACTTTAACACCTTTAATTCCTTATATTCATATAATTCACAAATTCTAGTGACGCAGGAAAAAAAACCTGTAAACAAGCATAGTTTATAAATTGCCACTTATAACAAGTATAGAAAGAACAAGATGGAGAGTAACAGAAGGAAGCTTGGGACATTTTAAATCATCACATCAAAGCAAAGAATGTGTCTTATAGGCTAAAGGTTTTACCAGATCATTGGGTAGACTGTCTCATTGTTGATATCAGCTGTGTATAAGTCACCATGGGGAGGTGCTTAACTTGGGCTGAGGAACTCAGGACCATTTGCTCTTCTAATCTATCAATACTAGATGTCTGATAACATGTAATCATCTGTCTAATTAAATTTCCTGGCCCAGGAATCAGAAGTTTTCAGAGGAGATATAGATGATGTTCGCAGGAAAGCTGTTCACTAATTGTTTTTACTAAAGACAGAGACAGGGACAAAGCCTGCAGCTGGCAGTGGAAAGAAGGAATATAGGGGCAAAGAGGGGAATGTCTGGCGTTTATGAGTAGAGGAGGCAGTAGCCCATTCTGGGCCCCGCTTAAGAGCTCACAGACAGAAACAGGACCGTCCCTAGCAGGCCGGGGTGAAGACTCCGTTTCCACTGCAGGGGGCACAGGTCTGATTCCTAGTCAGGGAGTCAGCATATACTTAATATGTTCAGTCACCTCCAACTCTGCTGCTTCCCAAGTGCCACGGTGATAAAGAATCTGCCTGTCGTTGCAGGAAACACACGAGATGCAGGTTCGATCCCTAAGTCAGGAAGATCCTCTGGAGTAGGAAATGGCAACCCACTCCAGTATTCTTGCCTGGAAAATTCCGTGGACAAAGAAGCTTGGCAGGCTGCAATCCATGTGGTGGCAAAAAGCTGGACACGACTGAGCCCCGACCCCCAGGCCCCTGCCCCCCCACCCCCACCCCCCGCGCGCGCACACACACACGCACGCACAAACAGAAGCAGCATGGACGACTGGCATCAGGAGAGTGGACACACCTCGTGCATTCACCTCTAGGAGCCAGCGGCTGTGAGACCAGCAGCCCCGTCTGCTTCACTTACTGCTATAATCTGGGGCCTGGCTTTTAGAGAGGAGAAAATAGTTTTCTCACCTCTTCTCGATGATACCAGTAAACGAGCGAGGCATGTGACGTGCTCAGGTGAGAGCAGCGTCACAGTAACTGCTACGAAATCAAGTGTAACCACTGATATTTTCACTGCTATTTTTACCAGGACCACCAGCCTCAGTCCTCCAAATGCTTAGGCTCCAGTCTCGTCCTGCCCCCCACCCTCTGGAAGGCTAATGACCCTGGCAGTGCAATCTCTTCCTCCTCCGATGCCCATCAGGACTATAACACCTAGAAAGGCTCAGTTCTTGGGGAAAAAAGTTTGAACAGTTGGGACAGCAGAGGCAAGCCAGCTCAGGAGAGAATCCCAGTGTCCACCTCTGGGATCTGGGAGTACTCGTTATATCCACCATTTTTAAACCATGTTTGTAGAGCCTAGAGGTCAGGATGGGGAGCAAAGAAGCCCAAGGCACAGACTCCTAGCTGTCTTCCTTGCTGAACAGAAAATCCATGCTTCTAGCTGGTTGGTAGGCTCGGGCTCTGGGCTTCCCAGGTGGCACCAGCGGTGAAGAACTGGCCTGCAGTGCAGGAGACACAAGAGGCATAGACTCGACCCCCGGGATAGGAAGGCTCCCTGGAGGAGGGCATGGCAACTCACTCCGGTATTCTTGCCTGGGGAAGCCCATGGACACAGGAGCCTGGCACGCTACAGTCCATGGGGTCTCCAGAGAGTTGGACACGACTGAAGCGACTTAGCATGCATCCTTGGGCTCTAGGTGAAAAAGCATTTGAAGACAGTCTCACAGCTAATACAAATTTTGAGATAACCCACGGCATTCCACCCAGGTCATTTTCCACTTAGAAAACAAAAACAACACTATGGACTATAATTTGTTGAACTATTGAGCACTCATTTATTCATCTACTCTCCCCCAAAACTGCTTTAGTGACAGGGAGGAAAAAAAACACACAAATGTCCTGCCTCCTAGTCCAGTGCTCATTCCAAAATATACATATATCCTCCAAAATATCTATACAGGTTTCAGCTGGGGGGAGGCGGGGCAGAGAGAAGGAAGACACAATTTCACTTCAGTACTAAACTGTCAGCGCCTTGTCAATTTTCACCATTTTTCTATTCTGCCTCTTAGAAGGGATGAAAAGTCTCTCCTCTAGGAAACAGGGCAGGCCAAGGAGGCGATCAGACACTTAGGGGCTGGTCCCCCATGCTCTACCATCTTCAATGCAGAACGGCACAAAAAACTTTAATTTTCCAGAGTCCTCCTAACTACTCAATCCTTAGCTCCCTGCAGGAGCCACAATCTTAAAAGGCTACAAGGCTAGCAGGCAACCTCAAGGTCAAGAGTCTGACAGCTAAAGGACTGGGGGAAGGCTGGAAAACGGAAACCCTCTGGTGCCTCTTAGAACAAGGAGAGCAGACAGGGATGTGAGAGGCACGCTGAGGCTCAAACACCCCCTTACTTCCCTGTGTGAGCTTTCTCGTTCCCAGTCGTGGCCCAGGCTCATACCACCAGATCTTAGGCCTTAGCCACATGCACTACTTTTCTTCTTCAACTTATTTTTGCAATTTTTTTTTCTACTGGGTAGAGATGAGTGGTCTCCAAAAGGTTTTGATTCCTTTTTGAGTCACGTTCAGCCTCATTGGGCTCTGCTTTCAATATGCTGCTCCCTGATGGCTCAGAGGTCCCCTGGTGATGCCCCCTCTATTTCAAGAGCCCCCCAAAATAAGTCGAGTGACTACAGATGAGTTTTTGGTACTTTCCAAAATTAAACTATTTCCCTTGGTAAATTTCCACCAAATGAGCTCATTAATCTGAAAACAGGATGTGGCACATGAAGAGACTAAGGTCAGGTTGACTGCTCACTTAGGCTGGCTTGGGGTAGAGAGGAAGGGGTGGGTGGGACAGAGATGGGACCAGAGAATGGCTATTAGAGGTCCCAAAGCCTTCACGAATTGCACTGAGAACCAAGGAGTTTTTAAATCAGAGACTCTAAGCTCTAAATCCTTTTCTCTTAGAGTTGAGAGTGACCACAGAAGCCACCTCTGGTCAATGTCTCACAGATTGCCAGCCGGGAGGCCCCTTAGACCCTCAGCTTGTCTGCAGGCAGGTGTCTCCCCTCCAGGACAGACTGGGGGCCCTCCTTTCTCCAGGAGGACTGTCCTGCAGCATCAGCAGAAGGTGGGAGTTCCGCCCCAGGTGAGCTAGAGGCTTAAACACATCCCAGGTTAAAACCAAACCAAACAAGAAGTAACACACAGTTCCCAACTCCAGTTGGGTGTCAGGACAGAAAAATGAGATCCTAACACGTAGAGAATGTAATGGGTGGCTCCGAGTAACGAAAACATAACCAGCAAAGAAGGCAGGCTCCCTTGGTCCTTAGCTAACAGTCTTGCAGATATTGATGGAGGAGCCTTCATCAAATTCGCAAAAATAAAGTTGTATATTTAAACAAAAATTCTATCCCAACGCTAAGTACAATTATTTTAATTGATATACACAAAATTCATAGGGAATAAGTGATCGTTCGCGCGCGCGCGCGCGCGCGTGTATTTAGACAAAACTAGTCTCAGTTCCTGAAAACACCGAGTTTTGTGGAAGCGCCAAGCGCTCGGAACCGCTTTGTACATCTCTTTGCTGATTGCGTCCAACTCAGTAAGCGCTGAGCTAGGATCTCTGCCGGAACCCAAGAGGGCTAAGACGCGGGTGTTACTACTGCTCGCCCCACCCCGCAAGGGGCTGCAGGCAGGCAGGGGCCGGGATAGTTCGAGTCCCAAGTCTGCATTCGTTTACCCCGCGAATACTTCATACTGAGTCCCACACGTGTGCCATGAACTCGCGCCGGGAGAAGGGGAACGGAAGCAGGTGGGTTTTCGGTGCAAAAATAGACCGCCACACCATGGATCCCGCCCCGAGCCTCAGTTTCCCCAGCGGGGAGCGCTCGCCCCGCCCCCGGGGCCGCCTGGGGAGGCGGCTCGGGCTGCAGGAACCGGCCCCGGGCCCGCCCTCCCCGGCTTCCGCCGCCGGGGCCAAGTCCTCCCGCCACCGGAAGCTCCGGCCGGGCCGCCGGGAGGAGGCGGCGGCAGCGAGGTGGGTGCAGCGCACCCCGCCCCCCGCCTGCCCCGGGACTCCGGGGACCCCCGCTCCCCGTTGGGCTCCCCAGGTGCTAGCCTCCCCGCGCCTCTGGGACCTGGAGTCCGGGCTGCCGAGCCCTGCCCCGGACTCGCTGCCCCCTGCCCTTCCCCCGGCGGCCGCGCTGCGGTCGCTCATCCTTGACTAGCCCGGGCCCGGCTCTGCTCGCAGCGCTGCGCGCGCATCTGGAGATGCGGCGGGGGGTGCCGGCCGCCCTCGGGGGGACGCACGAACCGGGCTGGGAGCTCGAACAGGCCCTCTGGCCTCACGGAGCCAGGAGGCGGGGGACTGGGCTCCGGTGGCGGGGTGCAGTGGGATCGCAGAGCCAGGAGTCCACCCATCCCTGGGGCAGCCCACGGGGACTCCCGGGGGGAAGTGGTCTGGTCCAGCTGCGGCCCGAGAGACGAAGGGAAGGCCGGGCAGACGCGAGTGCGCGGCGCCGAGAATCCTCGGAAGAGAAAGGGGTCAAGGAGAAGTGCGAGGGTGGGGGTGGGGAGCCCCAGCAGGGAAGGGAATTAGGAGGCGCCCGGAGGCGTGGCATGGGCTGGCCACAGGGCCAGGTGGATAGAAACTGGGGCAAGCCGCGGGCCTGGGGCAGCCTCGACTGGAGTGAGGAAGCGGAGCGCCTTTGTAGACAGTGTGTTCTAAAAGTTCTGTTCAACTGAGGAGAGCGTGTAGATAGATGCTGGAGAGGAATGTGTAATGCGTTTTAAAGCACCGCGTGTGGTTAGAACACAGGGATCCGGAGTCCCCATTCACTATCTGTGAGCCCTTAGGCAAGTCACTGAACTTCTTAGAGCCTCAGTAAAATGGGGTTGAAGATGACAATACCTGCCTCCTAGGGTTCCCGTGAAGATGAGATGAGATGTGCCTGTAAAAGCACTTAACACGGCACCTGCTACTTTTCGCTTTTAATCATTAGAGCAGCTTGGACACATGTCGAGGCTGATAGGAAGGAGCTGGGCGGCGGTGAAGGCAGAGGAGAGAGAACGGGACCCAAGAACTTGGACAGAGAGAGAAATCTGGGATGCCGAACCAAGGAAGGAGGGAACAGTTGGGGATGCAGAAAAGTTGGCAGGTTTGGGGTGTATGGTTAAGTGAGTGGCTTTTGGACAGTCTTTCCATGAAGCAACCTTCAAAATCATTTGCTGAAAGGGCCAGGCCAGGGCTGGCCCGGGTGAAGCTGGAGAACCTGATTTCCACTGCAGCAGTAGCGTAGGATGTCATGCCCTTTTTGCCAGCAACCCCTGGCAGACTCAGCATCGTTCCAGGGAAGGTGGGCAGTTGAATTTACTAGACTCAGAGGATAACATCTGACCTACCTTGCCCACTTGTGAGGCTCCACTAAAGTTAATGAATGTGAAAACACTATAAGCATAATTTACCATTTTAATCTTTTTTCCTGATCTTGAGGAGCTGGAAGGGCTGTGCCATCAATATCAAAGCCTTCTGAGCACTTCACTTGGGCTGTGCACCATGCCACACTTTCAACCACAGTCTCATCTGGTTACTCCGACAGTCAGGTGAGGCAGGTATTAATATTATCCCCATTTTGCAGATGCAAAAACTGAGATGCAGAGAAGTTACTGACCTTGCCCCAGGACCCAGAGCTAGTGAGTGATGAACTCAGGACCCCAACTCAAAGCCCATGATTTGAAACTGCTGTGAAAGTTTGCATTACCCCTAACGGCAGCCCAGCAGGACAGAAAGATGTGGAGGGGTTGATTGCCTTTTCCATTTGTGCTGTGCTCAGTCGCTTGATAGTGATAGTGAAGTCGCTCAGTCGTGTCCGACTCTTTGCTACCCCATGGACAGCAGCCAACCAAGCTCCTCCATCCATGGGATTTTCCAGGCAAGAATACTGGAGTGGGTTGCCATTTCCTTCTCCAGGGGATCTTTCCGACCCAGGGATCGAACCCAAGTCTTCCGCGTTGTAGGCAGACGTTTTACCGTCTGAGCCACCAGGGAAGGCCGTGTCCAACTCTTTGTGACCCCATGGACTGCAGGCCACCAGGCTCCTCTGTCCATGGGGATTCTCCCAGGCAAGAATGCTGGAGTAGGTTGCCATGCCCTCCTCCAGGGGATCCTCCCAACCCAGGGATCCAACCCAGGGATCCAACCCAGGTCTCCCATATTGCAGGTGGATTCTTAACCATCTGAGCCTCCAGGGAAGCCCGTCTTTTCCACTTGATAGAAAACAGAGGCTAGCAGCTTGGCCCTCCGTCCTGGGCCCTGCAGGCTCCACGCTGCCTTGCTGTCTCCTCTCGAGCGGGAGAAGGAGCACAGAGCTTGGAGCCACACAGACCTGGCACGAGTCGCGCTCGGCCACCGGCTCTGTGTGACTCCAGACCAGGCATCTGGCTCCTCTGTGCCTCTTTGCACCTGCGGAATTCCTAGTCGCGCTCTGCCACCGGCTGCTGTGTGACTCCAGACCAGGCTTCTCTGTGCCTCTGTGCACCTGCGGAATTCCCAGCAGCTTGCTCTAAGGAATAGGAAGGAAAATGTTGCCCGGGGCACAGGAGGTATGCCAGGAGCCATGCTTCCCACACTGCCATGGGTCTGCCTCCCACTGGGTTGCTGAGACCAAGTCTCCGTGACCTTGTATTTATTTAGACCTTTGTTCTCCTCAGTGCCAGGAAGTGGTGGTGGCTGACCCGAGTCTGTGGCCACCTATGATTTCCTTAGTGGGGCCGTGGGGGTAGGGCCCTGAGCAGTCCATGGTGTCATCACCGTGCTGATAAAGAATGCCCTGGGCAGGGCTGGGCCATCAGGGGCCTTCCTGCTGCCCCTGGTTACCTTGGCCATGGGGTCCTGGAATTTTAGTGCCCACAGAAGGCTTGGAGACGCCCTGTTGCAATTCCTTTTTTAGTTTTTTACAGATGGGGTAACTGAGACCCACTGTGAGGAAGTGAGTTTCACCTCTGGATGAGGCAGAGCTCGTACGCAGGGAACTTTCATTTTTGGACCTGCCTCCAGAACCCTGGGGATTTCCATTGGAGTGGTGATTACCCCCACTGAGAATCCCAGACTGCTTGGAGGGCCCAGGGAACACAGACAAGTCAGGGACTGGAGCTCTCTCTGCCCCTGTCCCTGGGGAGGAGGTGGAGGAAGCCAGTGGCAGCCTGAGGTCCCCCGACAGGGGAAACTCTGAACTGCCGTCCCTGAAAGTCCGTGACGTGGTTCTTCTCTCTGTCTGACTTGCTCTTCACCTCCCTCTCACTCGAAAGAATGACTGGACACTCCTGAAGCCTGCAGTTACCATCCAGGGGATTTTTTGCACCACCAAGGGTAATTCCTGTCTCTTCCCTGCTGTGACTCAGCTGTGACGTCAAACCATACAAGCCAGCGAGAAGATAAAGGCATCAGCCGCCCGCATATCAGAGCCGGTGGCCCAGCAGAGAGCACTTCTCCAGCACAGACTTCGCAGGGCTGGGCCCCTGCCCCGAGGAGCTTTGACCAGGCCCCGCACCCCCGGCCCGCCTGGGACCCCGGGATGGCCTCTGGCTCAGCCAGCAGCCCCCGCCCGGCCCCCGATGAGAACGAGTTCCCCTTTGGGTGCCCCCCCACTGCCTGCCAGGACCCCCCAGAGCCCGGCCCTGTCTGCTGCGCCGTCTGTCTCTCTGAGAAAGTGAGGTGAGGGGTCGGAGGAGAAGGGGAGGTTGGGGAGGAGGCGCCAGGGAGGGACTCCTGATGGGAGGCGAGGGCGAGCGGACCCCTGGCTCTCAGGCAGGTGACTGCATCTCTCTGGCCTCGGCTTCCCCGATACCACCCCATCTGACTTCTG
Organism: Bos indicus; assembly: GCF_029378745.1. Lineage (NCBI taxonomy): Eukaryota > Metazoa > Chordata > Mammalia > Artiodactyla > Bovidae > Bos > Bos indicus. The sequence goes on along the minus strand of NC_091767.1, from coordinate 110,236,434 downwards.
GTGGAAGGAGAAGGGGCCACAGAAAGCCCTCAGCTCCCTCTGCTGAAGGCCGTCAAGGGTGGCAGAGCCTCTGAGCCCAGCTGGGCTACTTACTTACTATATGGCCTGTGCGCATGGCTTAATGTCCCAAAACCTCAGCCCCCTTGTCAATAAAATGCCCGTAAAGTGATTTTCTACCTCCCAGGATTGTTACAAGGCCCAATCAGTAACATTTCAAAAGATTCTTATAATAGGGAATTTATCTATAAACTCCTGGGTAAATGACAAACCGCTGGACAGATGTGTCTCCTGCCACAGTATCACCCGTCACCTCAGACTGTGTTGAGAACTCTTCCAAAGGGGACAGAAGTATCTAGTACACTGTTGTATGTTCATGTATTACAGATTTATATATGTGTATATTGTCTTTGTTCAGTTGCTAAGTCATGTCCAACTCTTTGCGACCCCATGGACTGCACCACGCCAGGCTTCCCTGTCCTTCACCATCTCCTATATATTTGTACATAAATGTCTTTATATTTTATATTGTATACAAATATCTTTATATTTCCCTGGTGGCTCAAATGGTAAAGAATCTACCTGCAGTGCAGGAGACCTGGGTTCGATCCCTAGGTCAGGAAGATCCCTTGGAGAAGGGAATGGTGACTCACTCCAATATTCTTGCCTGGAGAATCCCATGGACGGAGGAGCCTGGCGGGCTATGGTCATGGGGTTGCAAAGAGTCAGATGCAATTGAGCAGTGAACGCATCTTTGTATATAATACATGCATTTGGCATATGTATAAAAATATACAATATACACCATATATATTAAAATGTGTATATTATAAATAATTCAAAGAGGTGCGACATCAATATGATCATCAGTATCCCACCTTATTATGCAACTATTATGTACCAACTGTGTGCCAAACACTCCTCAGAAGAGCCTTGGAAAGGTGGACACTGTTATAAGAGGACAGCAAGGCCTAATGGAGAGATGAGGTCAGTTTCCTGGCAGAGGTATTCTTAAATGGCCATGCGCCCCCAGCGTGACCTTTGCTGGGGACTTTACAGGTTAGGGAGGTGGGAAACTTCTGAGGCAAACTTGAGAAGTTCAAATGCTTTGACAAAGGACAAGGCTAAGAGAAAGACAAGAGAGGTGGTGATGCTGGCAAGGGCAGATGGGGCGGGGAGCAGAGCCTGACTGGTCTTACCATCCTGGGCTCGTCTCAGGCTTTGGCAGTGGGTTTCTTGGTTTCCTTCCCTTTTCTTCCAAAACGTGGTGGGGCGGGGAAGGGTTCCAGGTCTGCCCTGCATCTCTCTACCTCGGCCCACCCCTACGTCCTCTGAGGCCTCGTTCTCCTCCCTGTGAAATGGGCCTGACCGGGGGCGCTCGCTGGGCAACAGATCACTTTACAAAAGCATGTAGGCCCATGTGTCATCGCATCCAGAATCTGACACCCACTCCTGGTTAGGAATCCCAGGCTGGGCGTTCTCGGAGGCCCCTTCTTATTCTGAAAGGCCGGAGTCATCTGTAATTACTAAAAATAAGAGACCAGAATAAAATAGAGGAACCTGCAAAGAACTTATATAGTACACACCCACAATCCCTTAACCGAACCCCTGGGCTCAGATGTATTGAAGAAAAAAACGAAGAAGTTTTTCAGATTTTTGAAAAGCCAGTCAGTACATTACTCTGCCATTCTCCCGGCAGGGACTGGGGACATGCCTTATGTTCAAGCATCAAGCTGTGATATTTCTGCAAACGTAAATATTCATACTAAGTGGGATAAGAAGGGCTTTAACAGCCTAGTCAGTTCAAATCAGGTTCGGCTGCCAGAGAAGCTCACTGCAAGCTATGGGAAGACGTTGGGTGCCCAGTGTTTTTGAGGTGTGGGAATGGTGGGTCTGGGATGGAGCTATATGCTCATGGGTATCAGCTGCCATGCTGGGCAAGGCCCAGGCCTCTGGGGCTCTGGGGATGGAGGTTGGTGTCATGGAGTCTTGAAGGCCTTGCTCAGTGGCATTCGTTCTCGTGTTCCCAGGAATGACGAGGATCGGATCTGTCCCAAATGCAAAGGGGATGACACCCCATCTGAAAGTCCAGGAAGCCTTCTGTCTCAGGAGAAGGTAAGCTGGTGCTGCCGGGAAAGATTGTCCATTGTCTGCGCTGGCAGGCACCTCCCTGCTTGTCCTGAGTCTAGACTGTTCACAGCGGGAAAGCCCCTTGTCCCACGCCTCCTGGCTGACCCACAGGTTCAGGGTGAGAGTGGGAGTCTGTTCGGGGATCCACACACCACGGCCTTCGGGCCCAGCCCGGCCTGCCCCCTGTTTGTACACAGTCACGGGCTGAGAATGGTTTTTACACGTAAAGGGTTTTCAAAAGTCAACAGGGGAATGAGATTTTGTGACGCATGAAAATGATCCAGCCTTCAAGCTTCCAGATCCCTAAATAGAGTTGGATTGGGTCACAGCCACAGCTCAGTCATGTATGTCTTGTGGCCGCTTTGGCCCTGAGAAGGCAGAGGTGAATAGTTGTAACAGAGGCCTTCCAGCTCCCAAATATTCACTCTCTGGCTCTTTCCGGAAAGAGTTTGCCAACTCTTGGTGCAGACAGCTCTTTCTGACCCTGTTTGCTCTCTGACAGGGTCAGGCCAGCCTCAGCTCACTACTCCGGCTTCCCCAAGCTGTGTGGAAGGAGTAAGAGGGGCCAAAGAGACATCCTCAGGCACCATTTTAGAACCCCGACCCTTCTGAGCTGGAAAGACCCTTGCGGGTCATCTGTCCAGCCCAGAGGTGCCCACATGGCAACCCACCCTGGTTCATTCCCAAACCAGTTCATGACAAAAAAGGTAAAAAAAGAAAAAAGAAAGAAAATTGCCATGACTTTTTCTTACAAAACTAAGTTCTTTGCATTTATAGAATCACCCTTTACTCTGAGACGATGCCCTTCCTGTGCTTGTCTTTGTATAAAGGAAATGATCGTGACAGATGATGGAATTGGGGGTAAAGCCTTTTTTGGGGTAAAATTAAAAAGCAGCAATCTTTATGTTGATCTCCTAATTTAAAAAGCAAACAAAACTGCTACTGGTCTGTGAATCCAGAGCTTTTAACCCCGGCTCTAAATCTAACCCCCTTTTCTTACATGTGGGGCCCCGACACCCACTGGGGATTCTCATTGCAAAGCTCCCTGGTGACCAAGGTCTCACCAGCCCAGCCACCCGAGCTGTCCACACTGCCAGGCACCCGGGTCCTTTGGACCAAAGCTCTTCCCTTGGCCAAACTGTGGCCCTGGGTGGGGGTAGGGGACATCAGGAGCCTGGTGTCAAGGATGGCTATATAATTCAGCGCACGGCTGAGATGGCTCCTGTTTGTCTCCCTGTGAAATGAAGACGCTGCCTTGGACACGGCCTTTTCAGTGCCCGCGATGTCCCACTGCCAGTCACTGGCTGGCGGGGCGCTCTCCCTCCTGCTGTCCAGGTCTCCATGCCTCCTTCCCCCTTCCCCGCTCCGGCCCCCTCTCCTCCAGAAAGTTGGGGGGATGCCTGTCCCACCAGGGCTGGTTTTGAGGGCTTTCCTCTCTTCTCTTCAGCAGCCCTCTGCCCCACAGACCCTCAAGGGAATCACAGTAAGGATCTAATGCATTTTCCCGGAACTTTATTCTCTACCACTGGTGAGAGCCGATAGGATTAACACCCTGGAATAACTTCCCAAACCTCCCTCTAGGGCATCTTTGTGCTCAGTGGGCCTCCACCCTTTGTGCCGCACCCTCCAAAGGCAACTACCTGCCTGAAGGCATCAGGACGATTGTTTCTGGTTTGCTTTAGTCTTGCCTCTTAACGGAATGAATCCAGATTCATTGTGTAAATCCTAGCTAACATAAAGCAGAGATATTTTAATATCTCCCAATTCAGTAGTTCTAATTTTTTCATCCTTGTTAGTGTGAAATCAGATGGAAGTAGAAGGGGAGCCTGGACCCCTGGCCCTGCGGTCACCCCTCTTCCTTCTCCTGCCCCAGCCCCCGGAGACTGTGGATTCCTAGGGCCCTGCAGGGTGCAGTGTGAAACCTGATGCCTTTGACCCAGTGGAGTGGCTCCACTGATGGAATTACAGGCTCTCAGCAGGCTACAGCGCGGGGGGGTGGGGGGTGCACCCCGTGGAAAGCTGGGGGGCGGCGTGAGCCAGTGGTCTGACACCTGCACAAAGCCACAGTGGAAAGACCAGGGACTCCGCCAGCTCCTGGCCCGATGGGAACTTTGGGGGGACTTTTGACCAAAGGAAAGCAGCGGATGATAAAGCAACACTTTGCACACGTGTCTGAGGAAACCTGGGAGTGGAGGTGGGTGGGGCGGAGGGGCGGGGCCGGAAGCCGGCTGAGCTGAGCCCTCTCTGCGCTCCTCAGTCTGTCCTCCTCCTCCGGCTTTGTTAAGGGTCACTTCCCTTCGAGAAGCGCTCAGAGCCCTGGACTGATTAGCTCCTGTAAGAAGCAGACGTTAAAGGATGGTTGTTGAGCCAGTTAGAGACTTGGTTCTGGCTGGAATGACCTTCCTCCAGGAGTGACCGTGAAGTCGGGACTGCCTGGCGGGACAGCCTGGGAAATAGCAATCAGTCCTGGCTGCGGGAGACCCTGGGGACGGGATTGTTGCTCTTGTCTCTTCCCTCTGAGGCCACTCGAAAAGATCGAAAGCAGGCTGGCCTCTGCTGCCAGTGGCTTACAAGAATGCCTCAAATTATCCTAGAATCTGAGAACCATCAGAGATCGAGCCGTCTAGTCCCATTTCCGTTCTGTACTGGATTCCTGCCAAGTGGCTTGGTGTCCCTGCAGTGACGGGCAGCTCATCGCTGCACAAAAGCACCGTGTCCACCGTGAAGAACTAACTGCCGTGCATTTTCTTCTCCCTTTGTACTGAGCTGACGTGTCTCCCTCGGGGCCGCAAAAGGCAAGGCGTCAGCCTCCTGCGCCCCGAGGCCGTCCTGTGTCTGTGTGAGGACGCTGACTGCTTCCCTCTCCAATCCGTCTTCGGCCTCCATGCTGATTGTGTCTGTTGAAATCCAGCCCCTGGAAATGAGGCCCCTCACACTTCTGAGCTTGGCAGTTGCATCTGTGACCTCATCTGTCCCATGACATCCTACGTCATGGGCTGTGGCGATACCAATGGGTGACATATGGAGGCTCAGGGAAGAGGTGTGCCTGCACCAGTCTTAGCGCAAAGGGGAAGCAGAGCCAGCCTCCTTCTTCCTGCCCCCGGGCCTCCTGGCACCTCTCTACTGCCTCCAGAGGGGGGAATCACCCCAAGTGTTTTGTTTACACAGGTTTAAATACCTAGTCAGTCTTAAGTGCTGGAATCCAGCAAGTACTGGGAAAACAGGAATGGGCAAGACTCCTTTCAACCAGGAGAATCAAGCAGGACTTCCTGGAGGAGGTGGCACTTGAGCCAAGCAGAGGTTGACAGAAAGGAAACTGGCTCAGATGCAGAGGAGGGCAGGACCTGGCGGGTGGACCAGGCCCACCCTGTCCTGGTAGAAAGCCTCTCCCTCAGCGCTAGCTGAGATGTAAGCAAAAACACCCCGTCCAGCCCTCAAAGACCTTGGCCAGCCTCTGTGTCCAGCACAGCAGTGTGGGCAGTGCCCGGCACATTGCAGGCCCTCTCTTCCGTGCGGTGGCTTCACGGAGGCTTCTCTCGTGCCCCCAGTATCCTCTTAACACCCACATTATCAGAGGCCCCCGGGTCCTCAAGTGGAGGCCCCCCAACAGCCCTCTGCTGACCCCGTCCCAAAGGGCCTGGGTCAGTAGGCAGCCGGGAACACCACGCCCCCTGACTTCTCGGACGTGGACAGAAGGACAAGTGTTCGCTCAGGGCTGGGATTGTGTTTTCTCTGTTTCCTCCTCAGAGGAAATTCCACCGCAAGTTTTATTTTTAGCGGTTTGCCAGCCATGAGGCCGCTCACACAGGGGCCGCTTGTGGCACAGGCTTGGCCCAGGACGGATGCCCTCTTCTTCCTCCGTGGCCCCAGCCCGCTTGCCTCTCTAGTGCCCTGGGTGCCCTGCCTTCAGATGAGCTACCCCTCTTTCCCCAGTGGGGAGGAAGGGCCCTGGACGTGGATCCCAGGCGCCTGGCCTCCACCACAGCTTTGCCCCAAACTTGCATCGTCTCCTGTAAGTCAGCAGCTTTCCCTGAGTTCAGTTTCGTCACCTCCATGAAGAGAAGCAGAACTTCAGAGCCCCGACCTCCTCTGGGTGGTCCTGGGAGGCCCAACAGGGCTGTGCTCACACGGGGGTGGAGAAAGCCGCGTCCCCGGAAGGGCTCGTGCCTGCGGGACACTGGGCCCCTCTCTAGTACAAGCTCCGCATGACCCAGGCTGAGCCACTCGCCCAGGTCTCCCACGTGTACTGAGGTGAAACCAACTCCACCCTGCCTGCCTTGAAGGATGACTGCAGGGATCCTAGGAGGTGGCTTGCAAAAATGCTTTGGTTCTCTAGAAATACACGTGCATGTAGGGATGCTCCTCGCCTCGACCAGCC